>NC_043755.1:21966895-22266895 GCF_902148845.1 Salarias fasciatus
TAGATGCCTAAATACTTCCAATCTGTTGCAATGCTTATTTTTTCTCCATTGACAAAAATGTCAGGCATTTTCTTGGGTTTGTATAATTTTGTGAAAAACATTCCATTTGTCTTTTCAACATTTAGTGTTAGACAAGAGGATTTGAGCCAATTTTGTATATCATTCATTGCAGAAGATAATTTGGATGCTACTTGCTCCATCTCCATTCCATGTACATAAATGACTGCGTCATCGGCGTACATGATGATGTTAATATCTTTGCACACTGTCGTAAGATCATTAATGTAGATACTAAACAACAGAGGTCCCAGAATTGACCCCTGTGGGACCCCAGTTGTGCACAATTTCAAAGAGGACAGAGCATTATTTGTTATGACACACTGCATACGATTTAAAAGATATGACTGCAGCCATTGCAGTGTGTCATCAGACAGATTATATTGAGAGAGCTTAGATAGGAGGACACGGTGGTTAACTGTGTCAAAGGCGTTTCGCAAGTCCAAAAACACAGCACCCACCGTGCCCCCTCGGTCCAGGCTGAGTTCGATGTTTTTGACCAGATAGCAGCAAGCTGCGTCGGTGGAGTGATTGTGTCGATAACTAAACTGGGTAGGATGTAAAAAATTATTGCTATGGAAGTGTTCCATTAGCTGCTCTGCAATAGCTTTCTCAATGATCGTGGATACTACAGGCAAAATGCTGATAGGCCTGTAGTTACTCGTCTCATTTTTAGCTCCAGATTTGTGAATCGGGGTTACAACTGCCATTTTAAAGACATCAGGGAACACACTCTCATTAATAGATTTACTAATAATCTGTGTTATAGCTGGTGTTAAAATATCCCTATTAGTTTTTATAAGAGAGCTATCAAGTCCCCAGTAGTCTTTAGCCTTTGAGTTGGATAATGACTGTATTAATTTATCTGTTTTAGAATTGTCAATAAATTTGAAGCAAAAAGCCTCACTGTCAGAATTAGAGGATTGAGGTTGAACACAAAAATGCAGAAATCCAGAGCTTTGCTTTGTAATTTCATTTACTGAATCTGTAAAGTAATCACTGAAATAGTTAGCGACTACTTGACCGTTTGTATAATATTCTCCATCTGTTTTTAGCTCTATTGTTCCATTTCTAGGTTGTCTTTTTCCTGTTAACTTGCCTATTGTTTGCCAAGGCTTGTTTAATTAAATGAATATAGAAGTTGCTTTGGCATGCCTTAATTGCTGTATGACTTTGTTTCGAAGCTGATTATAGGTTAATCGATCAGTTGTCAGTCCTGTTTTATGATACTTTTTTAAAGCTGCATCTAGAGTTCTCATTAATTTCCATAGGTCATTATTTAACCAAGGTAAAGGATTTTTCCCCTTTTTTTAAACTTCTTCACTTTAGAATATTTTAAAACAAGTAGCTAAAGTGTTTTTGTGAAATCCTCGGCTGCTGCATAACATTTTTTTCCCATTTACTGTCTCAGACCAATTACTCTGTCTTATTTCATTATTAAACACTTCATAATCTTTTCTTGGAATATAGGTGACATGCTCATTAGAATTAATTTCATGTAAGTTTCTATAACGTGCTTTGGATAATTTTCTTGCAACTAAGGTTACATTGTGGTCAGTGAGACCAGTTATTAAATTATAAATTTTAGTGATCCGATCAGCTTTGTTTGTGAAAACAAAGTCTATGAGTGTTTGAGATGTCTTTGTGATTTGAGTTGCTTTTTCTATAATTTGAGTAAGATTACATTTCTGGGTAATTTCTTTTAGCTTTTTTCTACCATTTTTGTCGAACCAGTTTATATTAAAATCCCCCATGAGGAGAATCTCTTTCGCATCACATTTCTTGAGCATGTCAGTAAAATCATTAAAAAAATAGATCATTAGTTGATGGAGGCCTATACAATACTATCACAGCAAAAGACATTTCAGGAGACAATCTAATTTTTATCCCCATACATTCTAGCACATCTCCCACTGCTTCAATTTGTGTGCAATGAAAACTGTCCTGAACATAGATCATGACTCCGCCCCCCTTGCCATGCCCACGGTCACGTCTACGAATATTATAACCTGGAATGTGGATAACACTATTTGAGATGGAGGGTTTCAGCCAAGTCTCGGAGAGGCACAAAAAAGTCCAGGTTGGAGGATGTTAAGAGCTGTTCAACTCCTTTTGGTTTAACCTTCGGGTCCCAGAGAACTTTGGCGTGGTTCACAGTCTGAAATAGTCTGTATTTTTGTTGCTTAGCGACAGCGGTTAGATGACATGACACGGATGTGTGACGTAGTTGCACTGGATCACGTGCCATCACAACTTTCTCCTCAGCGCATTTGTTTATCCAACATTTTCCAGGAGCCATATAGCGTGTTTCCACAGACTGCACCTGTAAAGTCGATATGATTGTGTCTTTTAATGTCGCGATATCGGCTGGACCAGAATGCGCAAACCTTGCTCAGAGGAGATAGAGTCGAAGAAACAGGAATATCCTCCGCTGCGCACAGCATCGGTGGCAGACAAGTATGTTCGTGTGTCTGTGTTTGTGTATGCGCATGAAGACAACTCACTGCGCCTGTACGAGGGGGTACCCAAAAGAAACCGGAATTTGGTCAGAAAACAATAATAATAATGAGTTCCGACTTCTGGCCGTCAGATGTGCTGCAGGTAAGCCTCATGCACATCTGTGAGAAATTTGAGCTCCGAGAGTTACACTGACGCCTGTCAGGCGCTATTTATAGCAACAGAGTGCAGAGGAGGTCTGCGATTTTTTCCAAAATGGCGACATTGACTGGGAAGCCAGAGCAGCGCGCAAACATTAAATTCTGCTTTTTGCTGGGAAAAAACAGCAGCAGAAACACTCACCTTGTTGCAGCAAGCCTACAAGGATGATGCTCTGGGGAAGAATCAGGTCCATGAGTGGTTCGGGTGGTTTAAAAAGGGCAAGATGTCCGCACGTCAGGTCCGTTCAGCAGTGAAAACAATGCTGAGCTGCTTCTTGGCTGTCCAGGGTCTCGTCCACAGCGAGTCTGTCCCTCCAGGTCAGACTGTAAATCAGGACTGCTACATGGAAGTCCTGAGACGGCTCCGTGAGGATGTGAAGAGGAAGCAGAGCGTAGTGGCGGAGTGGAGCCCGGTTGATCCACCACCACAGAGCGCCAGCGGACACGGCGCTGCACATCACGCAGTTTCTGGAGAAGAATGAGATGAATCTCCTCTCCCATCCGCCTTATTCGCCAGATGTAGCCTCGAGTGACTTTTTCTTGTTCCCCAAGTTGAAGAAAGAGCTGAAGGGACAGTGGTTTGCAGATGTGGAGGAGGTGACAGAAAAATAGCAGCCGGCAAAAAATGGCACTTTTACGCGCGGGTCTGAGACGCATTCGTGAAGTGGGAGACACGGCTGGAGCGCTGCATTAATGCGGATGGAGGTTATTTTGAAGGCGACAGTGATGTTTTATTTTGAAATGTGAGAAATAAAAAGTTACAGTCAAATTCCGGATTCTTTTGGGTACACCCTCGTATCTGTTGCTCCTCCATACACGGGAGAAACGCCATTAGCCCCAGGTAGCTCGTCCCCGCTGCCAGGACCGGGGTTTACATGTATGTCCCCGCATAGCAGGGGTAAAATGCACAGTAAAGTTGAAACAGCTGATCCTCGGTGGCGCTTATCCAAACCTGAAGCGGTGGTCATCGGCAAAGTCGTACGTCCATTTTTAAGCACAGATGCGTAGATGGCATATTTACTCCATGTGATGAGCGGAGGTGTGTGGAGCAAGTTGCAGTCCGACCGGCGGCCACGGAGAGCTTGCCAGTCACTCCACGTTGACAGCAGAACCACAGTGAACACATAGATGGCTATAAACGCAAACTAGTTTGTCTTTAGTTGCCCATTTTTTCTGAGATAAGACAACTGTGTCTCAGCAACAAGTCTAATGGTGTTAGATTTCTTTGGCGAGTCTTCAGGATGTAGAAATATAGGCGAGCTCACAGGACCTGCCAGCCTGAGGCCACCACCTGTCGCCATCTTGGAAGAGGCGGGAAGCTGCTCACCGTGCTCACCTATGCTGCTCAGTCATGCTTTTGAAGACAAACAGAAGCTGAGGGAAAACCCTCAGTGAATTCACCACTTATGTGATTTAGTGGCATTCACTGCCACACGAAGGTTGGAATGGAGTCAGATCTTTTACCACAAGAATAAAGGCACAAACACATTGAAGACTTAATACTGAAGCAAGTATTCACAAAAAGATTAGTCAGTGCACACAAAAATATAAATACATCTACAGAACTCTACTTTATCTTCCTGAGAATCATTCAAGTATATTTTTACATCCATTAGCACCAAATATGTTTTTAGCTGTGGAGTTAGCTTGAAGTCCAATCAATCATTTGATCTCATTTCAGAGCTGATGAGCCATCGCTACGCTCTCATTCAGCAAGTCTCACCATGTAGTCCAGGTCGATGAAGGGGTCGTTGATGGCCACGACTTTGATGCCCTTCTTAAGGCAGGCCCTCAGAACCAGACGGCCAATACGGCCAAAACTGCAGAGACACACAAACACACACACAGATTAAATATAGACACTTTGGGAAACTTTCTCAGGAAATCAAACTACTCCCGGGACCAGGAATTACTCCCACTTGGTACAAGAGTACACACACATCACAAGTCACTCTTTACACTCAAAAAATTGGTCAAACTGATGCAATTCTTCCAGCAACTTGATACAATCTATTCTGTGCAGGGAAAGGGATCGAGTTTATATTAACTCTCATTAAATCTTTTATGGACAAATTTCATTTATTACAAGAAAAGGTAAGAAGTGAAGCTGCAGATGAAGGGCTGAATGAGGCGTGCTGAACACCAAGTGATCGAGGGGAGTCCAGCCGCAGCAGACGATGGCCATCTCTACAACATACTGCACTGACAGGCTTAAACTCGGAGCGTGAAACATACGGCCTACAAAAGTGTTGAATCCACTCCACTGAAGACTGACAGAAACGACCTGAACTGATGCCACACAGTGTCAGCAATAGGAGACATGCAGCGGACGCTCAGAACTGGGACTGGCTGATTATTCCAGTTTTGATCAGGATTTCAGTTTTGGCTTCTCAGGATCAAAAATAAATGGTGGCAATGCTCTCAGATTCATGAGGGTGGGAGTATGAAGGCTGCAGAGGGGAAATGTTGTGGCTGGTTGGAGAATTATTTTC
The DNA here is from genome assembly GCF_902148845.1 of Salarias fasciatus. Classification (NCBI taxonomy): domain Eukaryota; kingdom Metazoa; phylum Chordata; class Actinopteri; order Blenniiformes; family Blenniidae; genus Salarias; species Salarias fasciatus. The sequence continues at coordinate 21,972,102 of NC_043755.1, forward strand.
TTTTTGTAGACATTGTGTCTCATAATATGAACATTTTCAAAAATGTGACAACAGAGAAACATTAGAGCTGTTTAAACTGTAACGAGCTCAACAGGACTAAACCATCCTGCAGTTACATTTGGTGTCATGAACTCACCCATTGATTCCAACTTGGGGGGCCGACATGACTGCTGTTGTTGCTGGAGTGTGGAGTTACCTGCGACAGATCAGAAAGAAAGAGTCATTAGAATCTGCTCCGTCGACATGCGCATCAGACACAAATGTCCTGCAGTTAGAAAGAGTAAGATTAACGTACACTGGCGAGTATGTGGTTAGAATCAGACAGCAGGAGTCAGATTCCGTCCCGTTCTTCTGACTAAAGATACAACGCTTCAAATGATTATTTCTGCCTTTCTAAAATACTCATTTATGTCCAGCATGTGGGAGGAAAAAGAAAGATCAGACTGCGATATCACCTCACAGGACGTTTTGGAGAGAAAAAAACCAAGGCGGTATGCTGCTGTTACATAACAAACTGAGACCAGTCGAAGGGCGTTCCTGTTTGGCGTTGGGACGGGGAGAAGTACCAACAGGTTCTTCTGACAGCAGGAGGGAGGAGGAGCACGTTCAAGCAGGGACATGCTGGGTAGGGGTGCAGCGATTAACCGGTTTTTCCGCTGTTTTAAACGTCACGGTTATATAACTGCAGACGTTCAGCAACACTGGTTATTTCCGCCCACAACAGTCGGTCAGTTTAGACTCCCGTGTTGCGCAAAACGCAGTCAAAATGGTCCTTTGCCTCTCTCTTTCTCTCTTTGTTTCAGCACAACCTACTTAGTGGGCGGACCACAACAGCACACAGATGTATGAGAACAGACCACAGACAAGTAGACTGGGAGATACAGAGAGAAATAGAGAAACAGTGTTTGCAAAATGCATTAAAATAGACGGGAACCATTGTTCGTGTCAGACAGGAGCTGCAGCCCATGAATCTTGGGAGAAACGAGCTCAGCTAACCAGGCTCTATGCTCTATGCTCTGTGCTCTATGCTAACGTAGCCACCATGGCTAGTGGAATAGAGGTAATGGCAGACGTTGCTGGTTAGCGGCTACACTGAAAAAATGGGAAATGGTAGATTGTTGAATTTAAAGAAATAAAGTTAATAGATCCAACACAAGTCAATTGTGTTCCTCTTGTGGACATGATTTCATTATGTTGACTTAAGTTGTGTATGGAGAATGTTGAATATACGAGTTTGTAATGTGTTACATGAAAATGATTTATTTGAGAATCGAAACATCATGTAATTGCGTTTGGTCTCCACCGGAAGTAGAAGGTTCCTCCAAGTCAGAGGGTGACGGTCGTGAGCCAAGACCAAACACTACTGAGCACATGAAGAAGCACATGTGGAGGAGCTCCCGCTGTTTGCAGCCGCATGTCGTCCTTGAAAGACACTGGATTGAGTAAGTTCATCAACTTAATATATTTTTTGGGGTAAACTTAGTGTACTGAAACATAATATAGCGATTACAATATACTGTCTTGTTTGTGCTTTAGCGCAGGGTGCCCAAACGTCGTCTTTTAGCATCCTGCATATTCTCACTTAAAAAAAGCTTTGTTGAAGATTTTTAATCACTAACACAGTCGTATATTGTAGTGTGCAAACCTTCTTGCACCGACGTCTGTCTTCTCTTTTTTTAACCCGACAGTTGAACGATGTTTAGCAAGCAGCTAGCATCCGAGATGTTGGCTGTCGTGACTTGCGTGCAGGGTTTCAGCTACAGTGGTGAATTAAAACCAACCCCGGGAGAAATATTTGTTAGTGTAGCTGTTTGTTCCCCAGTAATATTAAACTGTTAGTCTTTAACGGCAACGTTAACGACGTGCACGCGCTCAGTCGTCTGCAGCCACGTTTGATCTGACCGCCCGTCAACAGACACGTGCTGACCCGCTAACATGTTCTTGCGTGAAAAACAGTTCATTCACTGATCTCCATGCAGTGGACTCTTCGCTGCATGGCCATCCATTCAAGGCTCCGTTCATGTACACCTGGCTAACATGTGCGTCACCCGTTTTCGTCCATGTGGTAACACTTAAACAGTAGTTTCTAGTCTTTAAAGGCACAATTATATCATAAATGTGCTTTATTAGCCTTTTTAAAATCTTGCATTTGAGTTTGTGATTGGATTTTCAAAAAACCTTTTAAAATGTGCTTTTGTTAACTGAATCACCAAAGGTAACATTTCTGATGTTAAATTTCTAAGTAGGCATGGGCCGGTTACCGGTTTTAAGGTATACCACGGTATGAAAAAGTCAAGGTTTCAAAACCACTAAAATTTTCCGTCATACCGTTCCTGCGATATGAGCGTTTTTTTTTTTAAAGATGCGTTACTTTAATACCCCATCTGTCACTGCAAAATATAGTAAAACTTCAAATTTGTGTTGGAGGAACTGTGGCATGATAGGTGATTTCACTCATATATTTTGGGATTGCCCAAAGATCATAGACTTCTGGAAGGGTATGAAAACAGAAATAAAAAGAATTCTGGGTGTTGATTTACACTTTGACCCAACCCAATATATACTTGGGATATTACCTGAAGATTTGATAGACAGAGATAGCAAATACCTGTTGAGAGTTTTGTTTTTGATAGCAAAGAAAATGATCACAATCAACTGGTTGAAGCCACATCCCCCCACCATATCGCAATGGACAGACAGAGTAAGAAAGGTCATTATGATGGAAAAAATTACAGCTAGACTACAACTAAATCTTGAAAAATTCGAAAGAAAATGGAAAAACATTATACAAGCAATTCCTGAGCTCTAAACACCTCTTCAATTTAATTTAATTTTTATTTTTTACTTTTATTTTTTTTTTTTACTTTTATGTAATTATTTTTCTGTATAAGTTGATTTGTGTTTGCTTACCTATCAGTGCCTGCAAATATAATTAGTCCGAATTTAACTTCATTGTTAGTATCTAGTTAAAGCTATAGTGCGTAACTTTTAAATGTCTATGAACGTCCGTTTTAGCCAAGCCACTACTAGTGGAGATGACAAAATGCAGATTAAGCCGATTGGCTCCTCTAACATGTCGCGGGATTTTTCAGTATATATAATTATTGCTTTGCGTGTCGACCGGCGACATTCCCGCGCTGGCGAGCAGGAAATTACGCATTTTACGTCACAACGAGAAGGGAGGGGGAGGACGCGTGGAGGGTCTCATAGCAACAGGCTCAGCTCACAGTGTCAGGCAGACCGAGGAAGCCACATGCGACTTCAGGGTTCAGTCCGGGCGCCCCGCCCGCGCTAAGTTTTGCAGCACCCGGACAACGGAGAGGGAAAAAAAAAAAAAAACCTCTCAGACGGCGAACACCGGCAGCATTAGCAGCATTAGCGGCGTTAGCAGCCAGCAGCGTTAGCAGCAACACCACACGCTACCCCCCACCCCCCCGCCGCCAAACTCGTTTCCTGCAGGAAACACTGTACTTTGTGTGTAACACTTCGTTTTTCATCAAGAAGCAGCTACTGGAGACCAACGGACAACAAATGATTTCTGCTGACTACCACTGGGTCTTTTCATCCACTAACCTGTCAGTTACAAATTAGCAGGCACCTTGTCTCCCGTTTTAATAAGCTATTTACATTTCTGTGGCAAAAAAAAGAAAACAATAATTACCTCTTCGAAATAATCCATCTTTTTTTTTCACCAGTTGTCCTTATTCACGCAGAATAAAAACCGTTTCCAACTGTGATTTGCGCTGTGGAAATGCGAATCACCATGGCAGATTGGGGGGAGGGGGGGCACTGGGGACACCCGAGCGTAAGTCATATGGAAGCGCCGGCTTTATTGTTGTAATAACGCAGAATTCCGCTAGAGGGCGACCGAAGTTACGCACTATAGCTTTAAATGCATAATTTTGATTTGTGTACGACTTGTATGGAAAAGAGAAACTATGTGTGCTTCGGTCTGAAGGTCATATTGTATGATTGTGTTTTTGGTAAATTGTGATTATATGATTTTTGTACATCTTCGTCTGGTTTACCTGTGTGGAGTAAATAAAAAGTTCTGAAAAAAAAAATAAATGCAGTTTTTAGTATGTCCCTATATTGAAGTCCTTACAGTAGCTGTTAGGTAGAAGGGATATTATTGATAAAGTGGTTGAGGTCCATCAGAGCCAGGAGGACTCCAAATCTGGAGTGTCATTTCAGTACAAATCCTCAAGAGATGGCTCCCTTTTTAAAGAAAACAATTTTCTTGCTGGACAAAAGTCAAGCATCATCCTAAATATTTATGTGGATGACTTTGAAACCTGTAACCCCCTTGGCACCTCAAGAAAAACGCACAAGCTTTGTGCTGTTTATTGGGTGTTAGCGAACTTGCCTCCAGGGTCTCATTCCTCATTATCATCCATCTATTTGTCAGTTTCATGCAAAACCGATGATGTTAAAACCTATGGCTTTGATAAAATCTTTGAACCACTTGTACAAGACTTGAAAACTCTGGAGGAGCTGGGTGTTTATGTCCCGTTGTTGGGTGAGTCAGTTAAAGGTACAGTTTTCAGTGTAGTGGGTGACAACCTTGGAGCGCACAGTGTTGCAGGATTTTTGCAGAGTTTTTCAGTGGAATACTACTGCAGGTTTTGTACAGGAAAGAGCAGTGAAATTTAGCAACATTCTGTTGCCTCTGGTGCTTTCACTTTGAGGACCAAGGAGCTTCATCAGGCCCATGTCAAACAAGTCAAAGATACTGGTACAGCTTGTTTTGGGGTGAAAAATGAATGCATCTTCACAAAAAAAATCTGTCTCATTTTCATGCTATTCACCCGACCTGGCCCATGATGTTTTTGAAGGAATAATCCCAGTAGAGCTCGCTCATTGCTTGAGAGTGCTAATTTCCCAACAGTGTTTCACTCTAGGTGATTTGAACAATGCCATTCTGAAGTTCTCCTACAAGTGGACTGACAGGGCAAACAAACCCCATATTGTGCCTCAAAATTTCCCCCGCAGAAAAACAGTAGGAGGGAAATGCTCATGAAAACTGGAGCTTGCTCTGTTTCTTGCCATTTTTGGTTGGTTCACTTGTACCTGAAAATGAGCCTGCATGGCTTGTTCTCATGGATCTGAAGGACATCACAGAGCTTGTTGTTGCACCTGTGCATAGTGATGATTCACTGGCTTTTTTTGGAAAGTAAAATCGTAGAGCACAGGCAAAGATACAAAGAGTTATTCCCCGAGATCAAACTTCTCTTACGATGCAGAATTAAAACTCACACAGGCAAATGTAGTTTATTTGAGAGAAGGCACAACACTTTTGCCAGATCCCAAGTTGAAATCAACCATCCTGGAAGGTTTAGTGCAGGAAATCGTGCATTACAAAGTCTATGTTACTGATAAAGAGATGGAACAGGTAGCACAGAGTCTTATCAAGACACATCCATGTTTAACTGAGAGGGCATCTGACACTGGATGCGGTGGATGGAAAACCAGTTTAAAATATAAACTATCGAACTACCGTACACACCTGCGAAAACTTGGCTGCCCAGCGGTCAGAGTGAATTCTCTGAAAAACAAACCTGCAGAAAGGCAAAGTGAGGCCTTTGGTTTCAAAAAGGCTAAGAGAGCCGGGGTGAATTTCTGCCCAACATACCCATCTGCAGAAACTGAGGAGAGTCTGGAAGCTGTGCAGAGAGCTTTACTATTGGATGTAAAGAAGAGGAACAACAGAGAAACTGTGAAAGTGAAGATGGAGAAGACTTTTGCAACTCAGAAGGCATGAAGTCGTGCGTGATGCACCCATGTTGGAGAGTTTCAGGGCAAGGTGGCCTGCTCTGTTTGAAGTTAGTGAGGTGAGCCATACCTGGATTTTCTATTGATCAAAGGACATTCTTGGGTACACTAACATGCCTGATGTTTTATTTTTTTTTTTTTGCCTGTGCTTTACTAACACCCCCCCCCCCCCCCCCCCCCCCCCCCCCCGCACCCCCAACTGTAGTTTATTTGTTTTCAGATCAACGCTGAATTCAAGAGAATCACCACTGTCCCACTTCAGTCCAAATTCCTGTCTCAGCTGGATCTACACTCAGACAAGCTGACAAGAGGAGGACAAAAGAGAGGAGGACAGATTGGGAAGAAGCTCAAAGCAGTCAATGCTCAAATGGCTGAAGTAAGTAAAACAGGTGTACCACAGTCATGTAAAACCTACAAACATTTTAAAAAATCAACTTTAAATTTTTGATTGAAATTGTGATAAAGTTGTGGACATTGTGGAGTATCATAGTTGCCATGTACACTCAACAAAAATATAAACGCAACACTTTTGTTTTTACTCCCATTTTTCATGAGATGGACTCAAAGATCTAAAATTAATTCCAGATACACAATATTACCATTTCTTTCAAATGTTGTTCACAAATCTGTCTAAATGTGTGATAGTGAGCACTTCTGCTTTTCTGAGATAATCCATCCCACCTCACAGAGATGCCACATCAAGATGCTGATCAGACACCATGATTGTGCACAGGTGCACCTTAGACTGTCCACAAAAAAAGGCCACCCTGACATGTGCATTTTTTTTTTTTTTTTTTTTTTTTTTTTGCTTGATTGGGGGTCTGGGGACTCAGAACCAGTCAGTCTCTGGTGTGACCACCATTTGCCTCATGCAGTGCAACACATCTTCTTCGCACATCACCTCATGTTTCAGCAGGATAAAGCACGGCCCCATGTTGCAAGGATCTGTACACAATTCTTGGAAGCTGAAAATGTCCCAGTTCTTGCATGGCCAGCATACTCACCGGACATGTCACCCATTGAGCATGTTTGGGATGTGCTTGACCGGCGTATACAACAGCGTGAACCAGTTCCCACTAATATCCAGCAACGTTGCACAGCCTTGGAAGAGGAGTGGACCAACATTCCACAGGCCACAATTGACAATCTGATAAACTCTATGCGAAGAACGCACACACGACTTGTCGAGTGCACAGCGCTCGACCACAGCCATAGGCCAACATGTCCAGACAAACACACAACGATATCTACTCACACACACGTACAAACACAAAAACACACACACACACTCTCACACGCAAACATGACTTGTCGAGCGCATAACGATCGACCAGACATTCACACTCTCAAAACATGACAGACGCATCAGGCTTGTTGAGGCCTTTCCAAAATATATAACATGTGGGCGAAATAATGGCAAAAAAAAAAAAAAAAAAAAATTGCATATCCTTTTTGCAAAAAATATTTTGGCCCAAGCCCCTGGTCAGCCAAGGGCGAAGGGCCTATTGTTTCTGCAACACAGACAACGACTAGTCGAGCACGCAGCGTGAGACCAAGGACTTCCACACACTCAAAACACACAAAAATGACAAGTCAAGGGCGTAGCGCTCGACCACAGACATAGGCCAACATGTCCAAACACACACACCGACATGCACTCACACAAACACATGTACAAACTGAAAAACACACTCACACACGACTTGTCAAGCGCGTAGCACTCGACCAAGGCCTTTCACACACTCATATGTACAAAAATGACAGTATGACCTCAGACATAGGCCAACATGCCCAGACACACACACGCTGACATGCACTCACACACACACGTACAAACAAAAACACACACACACTCACACACACAAAAATGACTTGTCGAGTAGCGCTCGACCACAGACATTCACACCCTCAAACACCTCACAGACACATCGGGCTTGTCGAGACCTTTCTGAAAATATATAACACGTGGGCGAAATAACGGCAGAAAAAAAAATCGCATATTGTTTTTGCAAAAAATATTATTCATTCTTTCTTTCTTTCTTTCTTTCTTTCTTTCTTTCTTCTTCTTCTGCTCTTTAAACTGGAATTTGACCCCCTAAACATGCTCGAAAACTCACCAAATTTTGCACAAAATTAAGTTTCGGCGAAAAATTTTTTCAATATGTGTTTCATTATTGGGATTTAAAAATTGGCTCTACAGCGCCATCTGCAAAAACCAAAATGCACTGCGTCAATGGAAGGGGGTCTGCAATAAACTTTGTCGTACAGCCACAAAATTTGGTATACACATGCGCCTTGGGTGCACTTTAAATAGACTAAAGGGGCACCAGATTAGAATAAATCATCTCTGTTTCTTTATCCCGTTCAGGTAAAACTGATGCGTCATTACAACACGAGGATGATCTGCTCCGATGGAAGATCCTCCTGTCAGTCCAAAACTTGTGTCTTATTAATATTTGGAGCACTTAGGAGCTTTGTAAGTGCCTTTCTACCAAGGTAAAGCAGCCATTTTGTGCTCTGCTGCCAGCATCCATAATACAAGGTCACTAAAACAGGAGAGAAGGGGGAGGAGGAGGAGAGGTGTGTGTGTGTGTGTGTGTGTGTGTGTGTGTGTTTGTGTGTCTACACAGTGTGACCATGCAGTTCTCACATTTCTCAATCATCTATTGTGCATTCACAAACCCTGCTGCTCTGGCCCTCTGCCCTTCCTGGTTTTCAACCTTGCATCCACTTCTAATCTATTTCACAGTTTGTCTGCCTGCTTGGCTCGCTCGCTCAGTTTTCTACGCTCAGAGCCATTATCTGGGGTTCCCAAAACAAAATGGCTGCTGACAAATGACTCCTTAAAGCGGGGCAGGTTAGTGTGTGTGTGTGTGTGAGTGTGTGTACAGCAGAAGGAAAATGAGGTTCGATTAAGCAACGGCATGAAAGAGATGGGTCAAAAATCAAAAATCCACACCAGTTCATTCAACACATGATGAGACAAGTGCTGAAGAGCAGCACAAGCATGCATGCACTTGCTGAGACACACCTGTCCAGTTTACAGCCTGGTGGGGGGAAATGGGCGTCAGTAAGAGAAAAGTAGGCTTGGAAGTTGCAGTTCAGAGGCTTCTGTGTTCTGAGAAGGAACAGAACCATTCTGTAAGGGTGTAATGGAGCAGCGTCACCTTTTTGGCAGATGTGAATTGCAGATCAACTCCACCGTTCAACAGGAGGGTTAAAGAGCTGTTTAAGGCCCCATTTATGCAACATTTAAGAGAAAACACCCTTTTAGAATTTTCATCTCAGTAACGTTGGCATGACAAAGCTTTGAAAGTGACGTTCATTTAAAAGGGAAAAGGCAGAAATACTGAAAAGGAAGAGGTTTGCATGTTGGGTGCTATCAGTGGGTGCCGTTTGATTTTACTATGAAACTACGCTCACACATGCTGTGCTACAAGTTATTAATAATGGTGGGCACATGGACATTCATGTGGGCAGATGACAGAGCTGAACTGTTATTCCAGGTGACTGAACTATAAAACTACGAAGTCACAGGAGAATATGGACTGGGAGTCGTGACACTCCGGAAGCCACCATGACAGTTACTGTCTAGCCACTCACTCATGTGCAGAACAACCACCGACTACGGAAATTCTGCACAGTTACTCCACTTTCTAGTAGTGGGTTGAATTGGTGCTGCACATCATTCTTGTGTAGACAGACACCCAAAACGCAATGAAAGTTTACTGTTCTCACTTGAAATGGGGCATAAACAAAGTCTGAATGAGTGCAGATCCGACAGTGCTCATTTATGAATTCTTTATTTAAACTGCATGTGAAAAAGACAAATGAATAAAGATTATTTAACCCAGTGGCTTTCAATGGAGGTTTATGAGTAAGAGATCAATGTTGCATTAATACTCCACATGACAGCCACAGATTGTTTCATAAGCAAAAGGCGTTGCGACAGAATAAACTTAACTGAAAAGTTTTTTTTTAAATGCAGTTGGTTCTCTGTGCTCTATGCTCTATGCTAATGTAGCCACCATGGCTAGTGGAATAGAGGTAAAGGCAGACGTCGCTGGTTAGCAGCTAGCACTAGCATGAGGCTTTGGACGGCCGGGGGGGGGGGGTAAGTTTTTGGACCGCCGGGAGGGTGCTAACGGGTACCGCTAGCGTGATGCTTCTTCGGACCGTCCGAAGGAGAGAGAGAGAGCGCACACGCGTGGAGGGCTATTTTTTTCCCCCCCTCGCGGGGCGCCCAGACTGAAAAAGTCTGGCGGAAACCCTGGGGTCTAATAATAATAATAATCGTAAAACAGTAAAACCGTGGTTTTTTTCTCAGACTATAACCGTACACTAAAATCTGAAACCATTGCACCCGTAATGCTGGGAAAACAATGGGCTAAAGGGGGGGGAGGGAAGCTCAGTCTCTGCAAACACAAACTTGTCTGATCGCCTGGCAGAAAGGAAGCCTGGCCACGACTCAACTATGTGGCCTCTTTTCCACCCTTTCTCTTTTCATCCACGTAGCTGCGGTTACAGTCACACCTCCTCCACCACCTCTCTCTGGTATGATAATGAGAGTTACGAATGTAACTACGGTTCTATCAGTGGTGGGCTGTCAGGGCCTGCAAAGCCTTCTCTGCTGGCCTAAAAAGTATCTGAATTACAGACTGATGTAAATTATATTTTGTCCATAAATAATTAATAAATGATTCCAAACGGTATGTTACAGTTCCTTTCATAGTTTTCCCGTGGTTGCGCTGTTCCAGACATGTTTTTTTCATATGAAATCATTTAACCAATCAGATTTCAGGCATCATCTGTTGCTAGGGTCAAAGAAATCTGCCCGAGGCCTTCACTGTCCGTTCTGATAGCCCAGTAAAGTAAAGTGAAGCGTCAAACAGACAGTTGCTTCAACCAATCAGACAGTTGCTTCAACCAATCAGACAGTTGCTTCAACCAATCAGACAGTTGCTTCAACCAATCAAATTTCGAGTTGGCGACTCAGCGCCTTCTAGCTAGCGTACACTAACAACAGCATATCCAGGCCTTCTGATTTACATTCACCAAGAGCTACAGTAGGGGGCGGTATGCACCTCAGTTGTTGGTCACCTACCTCAATTATTCCAAAGAAGAAGAAGAAGACCTGAACAGAAATAAAACTTACGTCAGAAATACCACAGGGCAAGCTGGACTTTCAGCCCTGGCTTTATGGAACTGAAATGCACGGATAATCTATATGACAGAGCAATTGAACTCTTTTTGAGGAAGGAAAGGAGGATGTATTTTGTTTTAAAATAATCGGGATTTTGGTAAGTAAAATATTCCTCTTTTTCTAAATAATATTGCTGTTTTATTAAGTTGTTGATGCTCATTGTATGTGCACAGATGTAGTAGGAGAATTGTGCACTTCAGCAAAGGCATTTATTCTGGCTGCACAAGTATCTATCTGCTGTGCAACAACTCTTTATGTGCATATCTGCATAATAAGATTTATTTTTTTGTAGACAAAATAGTTATTGAGAGGTGGATTGATTCAGGCGGATCCGTTCTGAAGGCCTTAGTGTGAAATGCACGGTCCGCCACTGGGTTCTATGAATCCCGGATGACCGCCAGAGGCGGTGCATAAAGCACTGGAATGTTCCTTTTGCGCATGCGCAGTTCGAGTATGTATACCAACAAACGTCACTCGTGACTCCCCGGGAAACCCCGGAACCATATAAATACCGGTTCCCTGACCCGGAATCGGCTCCTACGGAATCTTCTCGCGTAACCACGAGGATTCCGAGTGACAGAGCGCTCTAGCGGTCATCCGAGATTCATAGAACTGTAGTTACATTTTTAACTCTTGTTCTATTTCATCCCTACTGACCACCAGAGGCGGTGCTTAAAGCACTGGAATGACGGATGGCCACTCAGTCCCGAGGAATCACAGAGACCAACCTCAATGAGAAGCCTCTGCAGAACCCAGTACCACCCGCAGTGCATGCGGAGGCACAACGGCCAGCATGGAGAACCTGGAAAAGGTGCCAAGCCTCATCCAGATGGCGACAGCACATAGCTCGTCCAGGGGCACCCCCTTCAGGGCGACCCAAGACGTGGACACCTAGTGCCCTGGTGGAGCGGCAACGCACACCCTCGGGCAGAGGCTGGCCCGCGGCCTGGAATGGCAAACAGTGTCCACAACCCAGTGGAACAGGCGCTGCCTGGAGAGAACAAAGCCCTAACTGGGGCTTCCGTAGAAGACCACTGGCTGGCCAGATGTTGGCGCATCTGCATAGCAGCCATGTAGCATCCCAGAGTTCTAGCCGGGCACAGGAGCCCCGGCCGGCCCCCCAGGTCGTCCGACGGGGGGCCACTTAGTGAGTCACATAGGTCGGCTGTCCGCAGCCCCGACAGCGCTCTAGGAAGGAAGCGGCAGTCACAGCGTGATGCCCGTACCAGTCGGATACCACATGCGGGGAGAATAGACAGAACGTGCTGCTCCCCCACACGCTACGCCGTGGTAATGGCCAGCAGGAACGTCGTCCGGCGCAACACCCACTGCAGTCCCATTGCTGCCATGGGCTCACAGGGAGGCTGACACAGGCGGGTGCCCATGGGGCTCCAGGGGGGCGAGCTTCAAAGCCCCCCTGAGGGAACCGACACCGGAGTGTGGCCCCAAATTGCGCCGCCCGCAACCCATGTATGGCGGGCAGATACCGCCGTCACATACACCCTCAGGGTGAACGGAGACCGGGCTCGGTCCAAAAGGACTGCAGAAGTCCAGGACCACGGGGACCGGGCAGAACACCGGGTCCTCCCCATGGCCGCTGCACCACTGTGCAACCAGCCTCCACCTACTACCATACAGCCGCCTGGCAGATGGTGCCCTAGCACTCAAGGTGGTCCACCTTACAGGCTCTGAACAGCTGCTCAGTAGTGAGTCGGGCCCCTCAGACGCCAGGACAAGACAGAGATAGCGAGGGTGGGGGTGCCCCACCGGCCTCCGCGCTGAAACAGCAGAACCCTCCCACTGAGAAAGCGCCATGGCCCGCTGTGGAACAACCTGTGGAGCAGAGGAAACCAAGCTCACACCACAGAAAGTGGGTCACCTCTGTGAGCCACCGCAAACGCCCAGCTCCCCTATGGAGGCACCACACCCCTGGTGGGGGAGTCCAACAGGAGAGGGCGCCCGCCAGTGCCGAGAGGCCCCTGCAGGTAGACAATCTGCAGGCTGGCCAAACAGGTCGCTGACCACCACAGCCGGGTCCGTAGAAAGCCTGGGGAAGGGTCATCACCAGCTATAGGTTACGGGCCGACACCAAGAGCACGGCTCGGTAGGACAAGCCGGGCCAGTGCGAGAAGCTGAGGGAAGGGGGCGTATGCCGCCTGCACAGCCAATACAACATCACCATGCCAGCAAAGTAGCAGAGCCACATCTGGGAGAGGGAGCGACTGCATGGCGACCCCAACTCCCTTCCGCCCTACAAGACACCACCTGCTGGAAGCCAACACTCACAGCGTGGCTACCACCACCGTGGTGTCCAATGCAGGGGAAGCAGCACATGCGGCTTACAACCCACGGCTAACCAACGCTAGCCATGCCGCCATAGCGAGGATCGTGAGGAGCGCACACATAGTACACTGTCCAGGAGGGGAATTGGCTGCCTAACATCCCCCGCCTCCATCAGCCCCCATAGCAGTGCCACCCACCAGAGCAGGGGGTGCAATGCAACTCACCGGCTAGCAGCTCAGAGAGCCACCCCTAGGTGGAGTGCCCAGCGACCTCCTGCTCTGTCCGCCGCCCCCACAATGCCACCCGCCGGAATGGCGGGTGCACACAACAGGGCGACAATGGCAATGCGATAAGCCGGGGAAGGGTGGTGTACGCCGCCCACACGGCAGACGACGTACTACCAAACCCCTGAAAGCCAGCCCGGGGCGTGCTGGAGAGAGGGGACAGCCACCCAGCGGCACCCTCATTGCTGTGCCATCGGAGCAGAACCAGGCCAGAAGAACAGCAGCATAGAAAAGCCGAGGGAGGAGGCTCGTGTTATCTGCACAGACAAACATCAATCACCGGCCAGAAAGCCGGCCGAGGCACATCCAGGAGAGGGACGGCTGCCCTCGGCAGCCCCTCCCCCATCAGCCGCCATCAATCCCACTGCCAGGGGCGGGGGAGAGGGTACACACATCAGCCAGAAGTAAGAGGACAATAACGATGCAGTAAGCTGAAGGAAGGGGGCACACCCTGCCTGCACAGCAAACGCCAACCACCGGCTAGGATCCCAGCGAAGGTCCTGTCCAGGAGAGGGAACGGTTGCCCAGCAGCATCCTCCTTCAACAGCCTCCATAGTGGCACCACCCGACAGAAGCGGGGAGTGCACGCGCACCGGCAAAATCAACGGAACAGTCAAGCTGCGGAAAGGGGGCATAAACCACCAACACAGCAAACGCAGAACAGCAGACCGTCCCCGGGCGCCCGTCGGCGGAACGGGCGCACGGGGTAGGAGATGCTAGTGCCGTAAGCCGAGGGAAGGGGGCATACGCTACCTGCATGGCAAACGCAGAGTGTAGCTAGCAGCCGGGCAATGAAAGAAACGGTCGACCGGGTCCACCTGCTTGCTCCCCACTGCGGGGGGTGGGGGGGGGACGCGGAAGCAGCGCCACACACTGAGCAACGGGTGTGGGGAAAGGACTGGGCAGCAGGAGGGAACACTGGCCGTACAGCAGTGCCCGCCAATTAGCACCAAGAACGGACGGATATGCCGCCGCTCAGGCAAAACACAGAGCGGCCCGCTGCGCGATAAGCGCCGGCAACACAAGTAGTGTAACACTGCATCCAGCAGAGATATTGCACCCAGCGGAACACTGCAAACAGAGTAGGCACTGCCACAGCAGAGACAACGCTCAGCACCAGCCGGGACACCGCTCACCAGCGGGGACACCACTCACTGCTCACCAGCGGGGACACAGCTCACCAGCGGGAACACCGCTACAGCATCAGGACTGCTACAGCGGAGACACCGCTCACAGCAGGCGTACCGCCTATAGCGAGAGTACGCAGGAGTACCGCCTACAGCGGGAGCACCGCCTACAGAGTAGCACTGTCTACAGCGGAAGTACCGCCAAAAGCGAAGCACCGCCAACAGCCTAGCACCGCCAACAGCGTAGCACCGCGCTAACAGCATAAGGTAAGCCTGCAGCGACACACCACCCCAGAACCACCCCTGCCTCGCACATAGTCCCCACAGGAACAGCGGCACCACAATACACAAAGACGTGTATGTGAGTGTGTGTGTGTGTGTGTGTGTGTGTGTGTGTGTGAGTGGTGGTACCACGAACACAAAGACAGGAATGTGTGTATCCTGTATCGAGGCAGTGAACAGCTGGCTTTGGGGGGGGGGGGGGGGGGGCAGCACGGCCCCATCCCGTCTGCGGTGGGGGGGGGGGGGGCCTCAGCCTCAGCCTCAGCCTCAGCCTCAGCAAACAGTGATACGCACCTGGCCTGCACACGAACCCAGAGGCTGGAACAAGCTGAGCGGCAGGAGGAGCGCGGCGGCTCCTCCTCCTGTCTGCCAACTGCCACCCGCCGGAGCTGGGGCGCGCATGAAAAATCAGACGCACGTAACGGTAACAGTACGGTTGTGCACGAGGAGACTGTGCCTTCCGCCCACAACATACATCACTGATCGGCTGCTCAGCCGAGCTACGTGCTAGTGGCCGCATGCTACCACTCGCCCACCGCGTCCGCCTGCTAGCGATGGCGTAACCTGCGGGAGCGGCTGTATCTGCCAGTAGCAGACCAGAGAGACACTCAGCGGCCGGTTGCAAGAGGCGGCTGGCCTCTAACACCGCAAAACACATCACAGGCTAGCTGCTTAGCCGAACTAGCGGCTGTACGCCGCCACACGCCGTGCTTCCTCGCCAAACGCGGTGGCGGCGGCGGCACCTTGCACGGCGGGGAGGCCAAACGCGGCTTCACAATAGTCAGAAGCACAGTATCACACCAGCCAGACCGCCGCACACTTCCTGAAGCCGGCGTGCAATCCACGCTACAACGGCTGCGGTCGTCAAACAAACCCGCGGGGAGCGACCCGCAACCCCCCATCAGTCAGGAAGAGTAGTAGATTCAACAACCTCACCTTCTGCCCGGGGGTTATGAATGAATCTCTCACTGCAGGCAACGCTGCCTCAGCGTTGCAGAGCAGGTGAACGGGACCGCAACACGTCACAGCCTTTAGAGGGCATCGGCAACTCCGACCTACATGGTCACAAGGCTCCCAGCGACTGTGCGTCATGATGCCGTACAGGCATGTCCCGCAATCCACAATGTTTACGAACTGTACGCGAGAAGAAACTTGGAGCCGATTCCGCGTCAGGGAACCGGTATTTATACGGTTCCAGGGTTACCCGGGGAGTCACGAGTGACATTTGTTGGTATACATACTCGAACTGCGCATGCGCGAAGGGAACATTCCAGTGTTTTAAGCACCGCCTCTCCGTTGTCCGGGCACTGCAGGATTTAGCGCGGGCGGGGCGCCCGGACTGAAAAAGTATGGTGGAAACCCTGCGGTCAAATAATGATAATAACCGTAAAACGGTAAAACCGTGGGTTTTTTTCTCGGACTATAACCGTACACCAAAATCTGAAACCGTTGCACCCCTACTTCCAGTGATTTGATCCATTTATCTCTTGTAATTCTTGCTGAAAGGTGGCCACAGATCCAAGTCTGTGACCTAAAGCTACAATGAACCAGAAAGAACCAGACAAGAGAAAGCTGGTATCAGAGTGTTTTTGTTAAAATTACTCATCGTCATTGAATATCAACTTTCTCTCAATCAAAAGTATTTGTGACAAATGTATTTTATGATGCTAATAACCTGTTACTTTAACATAATATGTTTGGCACAGGGACCCCCGATGAAACCCGACTTCTGATTCAGTTTAGAGGTGAAAATGAAGAAAAGTTTTTGAAATCAAAATACAGCGCCAAAACACAATGGGAGTAGTTATATTATTTGTCTAAGCTATAATATGTCAGTAATAAAACATGTTTATATAAATATATATGTATTACTTTAGGAAATTCATAAAAGAAAATGGCTTGGAAGGGGAAGTTACAGCCCAGCAAGCTTCAAAAAAGTGGGAGAACCTCAAAAAGAAATAAAAGGTAAATAATAATACCATTATTAAAAAACAAAAGTAATTTCTAATGTAATTTCTATCATTTGTAATATCCATAATTTTGTGTTGTTATAGGACCTGAAACTTGTAAATCTGGCTCTGGCACAGAGGAGGGGGAAACCACTGCTGCAAATTGGCCTTACTTTGAAAAGGGTGTCCCAATTCATAGTGCTGCAAAGATAGCCCTCGCCCTCAGCCCTATTCTAAAAGGGGTAGGAGAATAATAGGGGTAGGGCCAAGGGCTGAGGGGTAGGGGAAAGGGGTAGAATTGGGATTGGCCCTAAGTCTCCAAAGGTACAAGACAGATAGTTTTTCATTTATTTTGTGCACCTGAACCTGAATTGTGACACAGAGAAGCAGAAATAAGCTTAATTCCCCTCAGACAGTGGAGATGAGGCATAGCAGCCAGGAAATAAAATGTATGTAATGTCTCTCTGTTCCTCACTGGTGGAGAACGCTGCTGGAAAGAAGGGCGTCTCCATTCATGCTGCCATCTGGTGGCCAAAGTCTGTCATTACAACTGAATCAGTGCAGCAAAAGCCGCATTTTGATCATTTTGAAAAATTAATTTAAGGGCCGTACGGAGTGAGGGTGCGGGCCGTACGCTGAAAAGAGGATGAAAGAGTTGAAAAAGGTTAAAAAAAAAAAAGGATGAAATGATATCCAGTTTGTTGGCAGAGCTAAGAAGGCCGGTTAGAGGTAAACATTGCTTGGTTTTTCTGGTAACACTGATAAAGTCATGACGACGTCATCCAGGCAGCTCACAGCCTGCACATGTGGACTGAATGTGAAGGCAGAGGGATGCGGATCGGAGACACGTCATGATCTGACACATAAATTCAAGCCCCATGGATCAGAGCTGTATAATAATTAATCAGAGATATATCTAGGTTTAGAGCTAGGTTCCTGCTATGTCTCAATAATTATTAAGAACTGGCGGTTTTAATAAGCTAATGTAATGTTTTTTTGTTTATATTTTATTTAATTTAATTTTATATAGCTATTTATTTATTCATATACACATGTCAAAACATAATATAATGTCATATAGAAGCAGACTGTCTATACTGTCCTGACATAGATGGATAGATAGATAGAGAGAGAGAGAGAGAGAGAGAGAGAGAGAGAGAGAGAGAGAGAGAGAGAGAGAGAGAGAGAGAGAGAGAGAGAGAGAGAGAGAGCAGTGTGCAAACACAGCAGCCAGGTTTGTGCAAGGCTGTGACAGGAGAAGAACTGAAAAACTGAAACCTCCATGGACCCGAGCAGGAAGACAGACCGGGACCAGGACCAGAACCAAGACCATCTCCATTCTGTGAATGAGGCTGTGTGCAAGCACATGGAACTGGTCCTGCATTGGTGTAAAAATAGTATCACTGTGAACACTTTACACCCCCACTGCACACTTGTACTTTCAGCATCTGGACGGGTCATCTGGACGGATTCTCTTTATCATGATCCTTGTGAACGCCGGAATCGGTTATTTGTCATCTGTCACCAATGGGGGACAATCTAGATATTAATGTGCCTGTCCCTGCTTCGTCTATGTTCAACTACAAAAGCAATTTGAAGAACAGTTTAATGTTGTTGTTGTTTTTTTTACCTAATCCAAACACATTGAAAGATACGTGAGATACATTTACTTTAGATTATCTTTTTTGTTTATTCTTTGTTTATATTTTTTAGGATTTCTTGGGGGGGGGGGGGGGGGTTCCTTTTGTTTTCTCTTTATTTTTCTTTCTCTATTTTTGTGCTGGATTTTATGTCATCTTCTTTTGTACAACTTTTACATGGTCATTTCTTTTTTTTTTCACTTTGAGTTTGTGCAGGAGTGGCATTTGTACAAGCCTTTTGGCTTTTTTTTCGTTTTCATGCACATAGTGATATTGTTTTGACCATATGTGCAAAAATTTTTTTTGAAAAAGATTGATAGAATAACGCCATCTCTAAGGCAGAAAACCTGTCACGTCCTGTGGAAATCCTGCTCTCTGAAGTCTCAGGCTGTGCATTTCTCCCTCCTCAGAGTGATCTCCCACTTCTTCCTCACATTTCGGTCTTTAGGAAATCTGCAGATCTGGGCGCTCCCTTAGAGATAGGGTGAGGAACTCAGTCACCAGGGAGGAGCTCGGAGTAGAGCCGCTACTCCTCCGCATCGAGAGGGGCCAGCTGAGGTGGCATCCTAACCATCTGGTTAGGATGCCTCCTGGACGCCTCCCTGGGGAGGTGTTCCGGGCATGTCCCACTGGGAGGAGACCCCGGGGAAGACCTAGGACACGCTGGAGAGACTATGTCTCTCGGCTGGCCTGGGGACGCCTTGGGATCCTCCTGGAAGAGCTGGAGGAAGTGTCTGGGGACAGGGAAGTCTGGGCATCTCTGCTGAGACTGCTGCCCCTGCGACCCGGTCCCGGATAAGCGGTTGAAAATGGATGGATGGATGGATGGAAATCTGCAAAGTTAAACAGGAGACCACCACAAAATAATCTTAAAAAAGAGCTCACTTTCTTCCTTTTTCTTTTTATTTTATTCCTTAAAGTTTCTTAGAACCTCTCTGTTCTCATTTTTCAAGTTAATGCAAATCTGTTTCTAAAAATTTCTATAATTGTGAATGAGCTGTTTGCAAATGACTACAGTCAGGTGTAATGCTGAACAACATTTAATCCTATCTGTGAAAAGTTACTCCTTGAGCCCTGCTTGCTATCGTCCGTCACAGCAGAGCTCCAGCTGAATCCCTATACGAATGACTGGAGCGTATGTGCCTCTCGACCGGACCAAGATGGCGGCCGTATTTCTCGCTGCACAGCGCCCTAAGCGGGGTCTACTCTTTATTATGTCTATGGCTTCGAGACCCTATCTGCAATGAAAGATTTTAATTTAAGTCGCCACTATAATACGCTGCAAAAGCAACGCCTAAGTGTCATTTGCCTCAGAGATGGGTTGATTTGTATTTTTTGTGTATTCATGGAGAATGTTAAAATGTAAAAAAAAAAGAAAAAAAAAAGCTTTGTTTAAAAATTCACAAATAAGTTCTGTAATTGCAATTAATGTTATGTTTTTCTGTAGCTCCTTGCCATCTTTGAAAAAGGTTGATTTGTATGTTTTATTCATAAGAGTCCTTTGCACGTGGAAAAAAAACCTGAAAATGGTTATTTATTGTTGGCTTCAAACCTGTTGTATTATTAATTAATTAATTAATTAATTGATTAATTAATTAATTTATTTATTTATTTATTTATTGTTATTATTTTTTCATTTCGCAGTATTTATTATTTCTATTATTTTTTTAACTTTTATTATTATTTATTTTTATTATTCATTTTTTCATTTCACAGTACCGTATTTTCTGCACTATAAGGCACACGTAAAAGCCTGTAATTTTCTCAAAACCCAACAGAGCGCCTTATAATCCGATGCGCCCCTTTTTCGGGAATTACGGTAATCAGCCTGGTCACATGAGCAAACAACCCCTGCTTGCTAAGCTGCTAAGCTAGCCACTTCAAACAGAATGGCAAACATGAAGCTTCAGGCATATTCTCCACCTCCAACCTGTCAGTCACCACAATCACACAACTGTCCTCCAGTCTCCCAACTGCGGAGCACGGTGCAGCAGCACAGTCGGCCGACGTGGGGCCGCCGAGAGCGGCCGCCCCCGCCCGGCGTCCACCCGCCGGGACACCGGGAGCGGCTGGCCGGCAGCGGCTGAGCTGTCGGTGGGGGACTTCACTCAGGAGACCGCAGCTGGCTGAACCCCGGTGACCAAGCGACTTAGACCAGTCATGGTCGCTCTGACCTGCATATCCGTGAAGAGGAGCGATCCTCAGTCAAACTGGCTATGACATGTCGCTTTACTCACACATTTCAACCGAGAATGTAACAACCTAGATCGCCAATATGTATCTTGCTCATACTATTCTATACATCCTTTGCGCCTTAAAATACGGTGCGCCCCATATATGAATTTTTTTTTTAAATAAAAGCCATTCATTGACTGTGCACCTATTAATCCAGTGGACCTTACAGTAGTAGGCCGAGGGCAGCCGTCCCTCTCCTGGATGTGCCTCGGCCGGCTTGCTGGCTGGTGATTGTGACACAAACCTCCTCCCTCGGCTTCTCTATGCTGCTGTTTCTTCTGGCCTGGTCCTGCTACGATGGCACGGCGACGAGGGTGCCACTGGGCGGCTGTCCGCTCTCTCCAGCACGCCCTGGGCTGGCTTTCATGGGCTTGGTTGTATGGCGTCTGCCGTGTGGACAGCGTACACCACCCTCCCCCGACTTATTGCATTGCCGTTGTGTCGACCTATTGTGTGCATCCACCGTTCTGGCTGGTGGCACTGTGAGGGCGGCAGACAGAGCAGGAGGCCACTGAGCACTTTGCCTGGGGGTTGCTCTCTGAGTTGCTAGCTGGGTGATTTGCGCTGCACCCCCCGCTCTGGTGAGTGGCACTGCTATGGGGGCTGATGGAGGCGGGAGCTGCTGGGCAGCCATTCCTCCTCCTGGACCGTGTACTTTTCGTGCACTCCTCACGATCCTCGCTATGGCGGTGTGGCTAACGTTGGTTAGTCGTGGGTTGTAGGCTGCATGTGCTGTTTCCCCTGCATTGGACCCCCATGGTGGTGGTTCGCACGCGGTTTGTGTTGGCTTCCAGCAAGTGATGTCTTATAGGACGGAAGGGAGTTGGGGTCGCCATGCGGCCGCTCCCTCTCCCAGATGTGGCTCTGCTACTTTGCTGGCATGGTGATGTTGCATTGGCTGTGCAGGTGGTGTATGCCCCTTCCCTCAGCTTCTCGCACTGGCTCGCCTTGTCCTACCGAGTCGCGCTCTTGGTGTCGGCCTGGAGCCTGTAGCTGGTGATGACCCTTGCCTAAGCTTCTACAGACCCAGCTGTTGTGGTCGGCAACCTGTTTGGCCAGCCTGCAGATTGTGTACCTGCAGGGGCCTCACAGCACTGGCAGGCGCCCTCTCCTGTTGCACTCCTCCACTTGGGGTGTGGTGCCTCCATAGGGTAGCCGTGCATTTGCGATGGCTTACGGAAGCGGCCCACTTTCTGTGGTGTGAGCTTGGTTTCCTCTGCTCCACAGGTTGTTCCACAGCGGGCCATGGCGCTTTCTCAGCAAGAGGGTTCTGCTGTTTCAGTGCGGAGACCGGTGGGGCACCCCCACTCTCGCTGTCTCTGTCTTGTCCTGGCGTCTGAGGGGCCCGACTCGCTGCTGAGCAGCTGTTCGGAGCCTGTCAGGTGGACCACCTTGAATGCTAGGGCACCATCTACAAGGTGGCTGTATGGTAGTAGGTTGAGGTTGATTGCTCAGTGGTGCAGCGGCCATGGGGAGGACCCGGTGTTCTGCCTGGTCCCCGTGGTCCTGGACTTCTGCAGTCTTTTTGGACCGAGCCCAGTCCCCGTTCACCCTGAGGGTGTATGTGGCGGTGGTATCTGCCCACCCTACATAGGTTGCAGGCGGCGCAATTTGAGGCCACACTCCGCTGTCGGTTCCCTCAGGGGGGCTTGAAGCTTGCCCCTCTAGGGCCCCAAGGGCGCCCGCCTGGGATCTGTATCTGGTGCTGGAGAGCTTGTGTCAGAGCTGAACTCTCTATCTGTTCTCCCCACATGTCTCCGGTGGCATCCGGCTCTGGCAAGTATCACGCTGTGACTAGCGTGCTGTCGGGGCTGAGGACAGCCAACCTGTGCGACTCACTATGTGGACCCCCGTCGGGTGACCCGGGGGGCTGGCCGGGGCTCTTGTGCCCGGCTAGAACTCTGGGATGCTGCATTGCTGCTATGCAGATGCGTCAACATCTGGCCGGCCAGTGGTCTTCTACGGGGGCCCTAGTGAGGGCTTTGCTCTCTCCAGGCAGCGCCTGTCCCACTGGGTTGTGGACACTGTTCGCCATCCCAGGCCGCAGGCCGGCCTTTGCCCGAGGGTGTGCATTGCCGCTCCTCCAGGGCGGTGTCCACATCTTGGGTTGCCCTGATGTGGGTGCCCCTGGACAAGCTCTGTGCTGTCGCTGTCCGGACGACGCCTGGCACTTTTTCCAGGTGCTACAGGTTAGCTGTTGTGCCTCCGCATGCACTGCGGGTGGTACTGGGCCCGGCAGAGGCTTCTCAGTAGGTTGGTCTCTGGATTCCTCGTGACTGAGTTGGCATTCGTCATTCCAGTGCTTTAAGCACCACCTCTGGCGGTCAGTAGGGATGAAATAGAACGAGAGTTACGAATGTAACTATGGTTCTATGAATCCCGGATGACTGCCAGAGTGCTATGTCACTCAGAATCCTCGTGGTCACGCGAGAAGATTCCGTAGGAGCTGTTCCTGGGTCAAGATCCCGAATTTATACAGTTCCTGGGTCACCCAGGGGTCACGAGTGACGTTTGTTGGTATACATACTCGAACTGCGCATGCGCGAAGGGAACATTCCAGTGCTTTAAGCACCGCCTCTGCCGGTCATCCAGGATTCATAGAACCGTAGTTACATTCGTAACTCTCATTTCCAAAGAATTACATTTATTTACAGAGAAGGCATACAACACAGCAAAATCAGGGACCAAAACTCACATCTATACTAAGTCTAGTATATAGATATGAATCTATAGTGCCTAGGTCTAAAAATGAAATGAAAAAACACATAATAAATAAATAAATAAATAAATAAATAAATAAATAAATAAATAAATAAATAAATAAATGCACAAAAATGAATAATAATAATATTAATAATAATAATAATAATAATAATAATAATAATAATAATTATAATAATACAAATAAAAACAAATTAAAATTAATAAATACTGTGAAATGAAAAACATAATAGCAATAAATAAATAAATAAATAAATAAATAAATAAATAAATAAATAAATAAATAAATAAATTAAGACTCATCAAGGTAGAAACACAGTCAGTCACTGCTTTGATGTGCAGCATTTCACACACTCTCAGCTCTTCTCATTTTGTCTGGAGATGATCCACTTTGGACCCACCAGCTCCAGGAGACAGTGAGAGCTTTAGAAAGTCCCTCAATGACCATTTTCACTAATTTTCTTCCAGCTGAAAAAGAAAAACGCAGAATGGAGGCGCAAATATAAAGCAGTGGAAGCTCATCTGGAAGAGGAGGAGGTGATGTTCAAGTAGGAGAGCTTCAAACAAAGAGGGGCCCGGCTGAGAGGTACTCTAGTTATCAACTATAAAACAATTAATATCTGTTGCTTGTATGTTGAGTTTCACTGAGCTGGAGAATGGAACCTCCCGGAAACAAAACTTTAGTTCCTATGGGTTGTTTCTCGTCGGACTGACGGACACATTTCCTACTTCCGGTCCTCATTGAGGCGAGGGATCATCCCTTCGTGGTTATTGTAAGAATTTAAAACCCTCGTAAGTTCTGATTTCTGATCATATATATTCGACAGCGGCTGCCAGGTGTGTTTTACAGTCTGAGTTTGGCCTTTGTTTGTCGCAGTAATGGAGAAAAAGATCGGTGGCTTCATGTAGCAGCGTGGTTAGAACTGAGCTAAAAATGCTAATGATTGATTCACGCTTGATAACTTTACACGAATAGACAGCTGATGCTTTATCTAAGTTAAGCGTCCGTATCTGCAGAGACAGACTTGATTTTTTCCTGCTTAAGTGAATTATTATTATCTCTACCTGTGTTTATATTTCATAGGAAAAAGACTGTAAAACTAGCTTAGCAGCCACTGGTTTCTGCAACTTCAAAATATTACATGTGCATTGTGAGTAATTCCCCTATAAATTGTGAATAAAACAATCAGATGTGATCTTTTTGCTCCCTTTTTACAAACTCCACTGTAACTGTAACTGTACACTCCTATAACACCCACATTCACACCACGGGGAGAATTAGGGTCAATTTAAGGTCAGCAGTTCCCCCCACATTCTTATTTTTCTACTGTTTTTAGTATTTGAATCCAGATCTCACTGAGGTGTGAACACTAACCACTGCTCCACCATGTGACCTACATGAAGTAAATCACGTTTTAGACTGACCTCTCAGGATCTGGAGTTCTAGGTTTTACTCCCTAAATATATTTTAGTGGCGTGTTTTGGTACTGATTGATCCCAGCACTTTTTGATATTTTAACTTGTATTTGTTCTTTGTTCTGTGTGGAGTAACGCTACAAAGAATTTCCCTTTTCAGTTTTTTTTCTAATTGTCTCAATATCTTCTTGTTGTATGAACACAATAATTATTTAAAACTGTGCTTCATGTTTTGTTCACACAGGTGAATTGAAGGCAGTGCTCTGATATAATTGATAATAAAACATGTTTCAGTTTTTTTTCTCCTAAAGACAATGTTGAGATGACTAAACACATGCAAATGTGTTTAAGCTATATATATATATATATATGTATGTATGTATGTATGTATGTATGTATGTATGTATGTATATATAGTGATGAATACTGAACATAACCTTCAGGGGAAATGAGTTCAACCCCTGACTGTTTTCCAGAACATTTCAGTTCTGTGAGTGTTTTGGGTTCATGTAGTAATGTCTTCACACATCTGGGAGAACTGTCTGGAGTGGACAGAGTGTTCATTATATTACAACAACCTCACCTCATGATAAATGATGTCCAAACGCTCCAAGTGGAAACAAAAACTTGGTTTTGTAAACTTTTTGTAACAACTTCAAGGTTATTTCTTTGATTGTCGTAGTCCTCATGTGATGTCGCAGTAGGTTCGTTAAAGCTATTTTGTGTGTGTGTGTGTGTGTGTGTGTGTGTGTGTGTGTGTGTGTGTGTGTGTGTGTGTGTGTGTGTGTGTGTTCCAAGTGAAGCTAACATATAATTTGCTCTCTCTCTCTGCAGGGAGCTGGGACTTGTGGACAGACACCATGACTCTCTTTCACTTTGGAAACTGCTTTGCTCTGGCTTATTTCCCGTACTTCATCACCTACAAATGCAGCGGCCTGTAAGTATCTGTTTAGCCTGGAGGGTGACTATATGCTTGACTGTACATGTGGTGTGGAGGAAGTGATTTTAATTTACCTGCATTATGTTGTAGCAGCATATGTTCAGAGACCTGGAGTCCCAGCTGGTAATCTTCTTAGTCGGGAGGTTTGGGAGGGTCTGTAATCCTCTCAGCTCTGTGCGTTGTTCTCCTGAATTTTCAGAATGTTCATGAACTTCATGATGTAAATTCATTGATGCAGCAGTTTCTTCGATTGCAAAAAGCACATTTATGCTCTGTTTACACGACAATCTTTTCAAGTGAAAAGACATTTGGTTGTGTTTTGGGGATTTGTTTACGTGACAGTTTTGCGGGGAGCCACTGAAAATGCAACTTCTTGGACACCGGTCTGACACTGTCTCCGTGGAAACGGAGGGGGCGGGGGGAGCTGCAGCAGCTCTTGTGCATCACAGCTGTAGTATATAGTTGTTGTGCACATGTGTGAGTTTGTGGACATGATCTTTTCATAATATTTGCATTTCGTGTTCAGTTCAGAGTACAATGCCTTCTGGAGGTGTGTTCAGGCCGGAGCCACCTACCTGTTTGTCCAGCTCTGTAAGGTGAGCAGCTCCACACCTGCAGTCTCACGATCGGCTGTTTTTTTCAGGTCTCACTTCAGCTCACATGTGTCTTTTATATGTCCCAGATGTTATTTCTCGCTACATTTTTCCCGACGTGGGAAGGTGGAGCAGGAGTTTATGATTTTGTAGGGGTGAGTGTTTAAATATCATAATCACACACACGGTTTGTCCGTAGATTAAAGGCGCTGTGAGGCTGTAACAGCTGTACTTTCTGTTCTGTGTTCCAGGAGTTTATGAAAGCCACCGTGGACCTTGCCGACCTGCTGGGCCTCCACCTTGTCATGTCCCGTAATGCCGGCAAAGGAGAGTACAAGATCATGGTGGCTGCGATGGGCTGGGCCACTGCCGAGCTGGTGATGTCCAGGTCAGTACAGGAAGCATTTTTCTCCCGTGGTGCTGCTTTGTGGGAAAAAAAGGGGAAAAAAAGCTCAATCTGAGTGCAGCTTAATGAATTCATACTGTTATTTGAAATACTGTTACTGCCCATGTTTACCGCCAAATGAATGAATGAATGTAGGATCTGCTCTTCACCCTCGAATTTACCTCAAACACTTTTTCTAATGAAGTGAACATTTACCGCACCATCATGTGGAGACACTTTATAATTCTCCTAAATAGATCCTGAGCGGGCCCAAATGATGAAGCAAAACTGTTGAAAAAAGCTTCAGTGTGTACTGTATTGTTGTCCGTGTGGTTTAATCTCACAACAGCAGCACCCTCTAGTGACTATATAAGAAAACTACACATTTTTCAGCTTTTCTGCCCCTTGTTTCAACAGACATCGTTTTCAAAGCGTTTCCATCTCGCCAAGAAAGTTTTCGGAAACTGAAATTTAAAGTCCTGTGTTTTAACTTGAATCGTCAAGAAAATGGAGTCTTAGTTTGCCCCAGATTTTAAAGATTCACGGAAACATCCCGCCAGAGTTGATTTTACAAGCACGGTTCCTGCAGTGTTGGGACAGTGTGTAGTTACCAATAATGTAATATGGTTGGGTTCTTTGAATTTGATGAAGCAAATAATGTTTAAATTATTACTGCTTGATATACAAAAAATCAGGCTCAATAATATAGTAATACATTACAATCTGTTTTTTGTTGGTTTCGAGCCGTTTTCTCATGAAAAATGCTTTTGTGGCTAAAATATCTTCATTCCTGGATGAGCCTCTGCAGTGCTCTTTACTAATATGGTTTTTAAAAAATCTTTTACTATTTTCTGATATTATCTTATCAGTTATGACATTGGCTTAAATTAATCTAAGAAATAATTTCTAAACAACATATTTTTAGAAGCATATCAAAAATTGCAGATTTCCCAATTTCCTTTAACAAAAGGTTTGTGTATTGAATATGATGGCCATCAGTGATGAAAAGTCAAGATCATTGCTGTTTTGAGAATAATATTTCTTTTTAACCATGCATGTAAATTGGCTGAAACACTTTCAGTGAATTCAGTGGAGAAGTTGAGACATCGTCACATGTTATCCATCCTTTTCCCCACTCTGTCCCAGTCGTTTCAGGATTGTGATAAGTGTCTCTGCATGTTGAAGCTTTGGACGTGACTGGTTTTTTGCGGCCGTGTCTCCTCAGGTGTCTCCCCCTGTGGGTGGGAGCCAGAGGGATCGAGTTCGACTGGAAATACATCCAGATGAGTTTTGACTCCAACATCAGCCTGGTGAGCAGCAATCCGCTGCACGCATTCTGGGTTTCATCTTCCTTTTTAACAGTCCTAATGTTATATGTGATGGCGTAAGTAACTTTGGTGTGACTGTGTGTGTAGATCCATTACATCGCCATGGCAGCAGTGGTGTGGATGTTTACTCGGTACGACCTTCCTAAAAGCTTCAGGCTGCCGGTGACGGTCCTGCTGGCTCTCTGCGTCTACAAGGCCTTCCTCATGGAGTGAGTCGTGGTTTTTAAACTCTTATCTTAACGACGCATCAGGATTGGAGACGGCGGCGTCCGTCGTCTCTGGAGAAGTAGCTGCACTCTCCATTTCTACGTCCCTTTAAAGCCGCCATTCTCTGTCCCTTCAGGCTGTTCGTCCACGTCTTCCTGCTGGGCAGCTGGACGGTGCTGCTGGTGAAAGCCGTGCTGACCGGCGCCATCTCGCTCTGCTCGCTCTTCCTCTTCGTCACTCTGGTTCACAGTAACTGAAAGGAGGCGTTTCAGTCGGGACTCGGCTGAAGCTGGAACCTGAGGCCGCTTCAGCCTCAGCGGGGGAGGAGGGGGGCTCCCGGAACAGCCTCCTCCACTCTGGAGCAGCGTTTGTGAAGGTTTGATGGAAAACCGGAGAGGAGCGTTCTGACGGTTCATCAGGAAGCAGCTGGAACGTGATTGGCCTGCCTGACACGTTGATTTCATGAAAATGTGATTTTTGTTTGTTTTGTTTTTGTCAGATTGACCACAAATGATTTGATACACAAAAGAATCATAACTTTTTTTGTATTCTCTAATATTTGAAAGTAGTTCTAGCATATTATTGATAAATAAGTGACTTTCTTGATGGTTTAAAGCATTGGCCACACATTTATCAATTTATTTATTAAAAAAATAATATAAGTAGTTAGAACTGAAATCGAGGACGAGTTTCCTGAACTACACTCAAACTAAAGCATTAAAATAAGCAGATTGCTTTGAGTTTAAGTTGTGACATAAATAAATGTCTTTGTTATCTTTTCTCACTCTACATGCCTCCATTTATTTCTCCCTGCATTTACATTCCAGTGTCTAATCTGTGTGCAAACGCACAGCAGTATAATCCACCATGTTTTTATTTTCTTAATCTTTCACCATGCATTGTCAAAACGTCAAAATTTCTGACCTGGTTTTGAGACATTTGGCTTTTGCATGTGAAACATCACTTTCCGAAAATGTTCTCCTAAACTTGTTTTTCTCAGCCACAATAGTAAATCCATCGTCCGTGAATCAGCTGTCTGAAGAGCCACGCTGGTCACTGACTTATCGCTGCGGAAGCAAACACACTTCTGGTTTTGTCTGTCGGGTCAAAAAGGACAAGTTTTCTGAACAAATGTCTCATTTATTCCACGATCCAGACCAGTTGAGCCACTCAGAGGCTTGTTTTCATGAAATGCCAGTTTTGCCTTCACGGTGGATTCATATCCACGCACAGCTCTGGAAGCTGACTGTGATTGGCTGAATCTCGTCTGGGGCTCTCAGTCTAACGTCCACGGCTGCCGGCAGCCACTCTTCATGTCGGCCAGATTGTTCTTCAAAAAGTGCTTTCCTCTTTCCTGATTTTCTAAATGTGTCAGAGATCATCAAACAAATACAACACAAACACAAAATGTGTTTTTTTTTAAATGAAGGTTTTTATTCAGGGAGAGAAAAACAAATCCCAAACTTGCTTCGTCTGTTTGTTCAAAACGCAGCTCCTCTGATGTCCATTCTCCTCGTGGTCGCTCCTCTTGAACACTTTCTTCCTCCCTTCATCCCTTCAGGTGTGCTCAGTTTGCTCCCTTGTTGCTCGCCGCCTCTATTCATTGCTTCGGTGCTTCCCTGTCGGGTGTAACAGTAGGAGTGTGGGAAGAGAGTGTTTCAATGCGTCACTACATGGTGGAGTAGAGCTGAGCTGCAGCGGGGCGTCACGTTTCCACCCCGTCACGGACAAACTGCACACTGTGTGCAGAATTATGAGAGCATTTTATTTCATCGAATTGCTCAGTGGAAACTCGTTCATCAGACTGACCAGGTTTGGGGCGGGGGGGGGGGGGGGGGGACTTGAAAACTCCACACAAGTGTACCAGACAGGTGGGTTTTTGAGGGTTTTTGACTCCTTGTTAGTGTCGCATGTTACTCCCATCTAACTGATCAAATCATGAGTGCTTTTACCAGAGATGTTTTTCTTCCTGTCTTCAGCAGGAGGAATCTTGATTATTTTTAAAACAGACAGCAGTTAATTTCGCAAACTCTTATCCACTAAAGAATTACTGTAGGGAGGAAGTTCAAAGTGGATTAATTGCTTGTTATGAATGATATTAAAACATTTTAATTATAAATAGTACTTTGTACTTTTCTTTGCTATTCTTCCTACCTCGTTGATTGTTACTGCTACTTTTTAGATATATTTAACTATTACTGGTACTTTTTTCTCCTTAAACTACTTACTACTTAAACCAGTGCTCTAACGCTTTCTTCAGTTTCTACTCCCTCAGCTTCTTCTTCACTTTCTTCTTAAGATCCTCCAGCATTAATGTTCAGCTGTTTTAAAGCTCCAGTGTTCAACTTCAAGAAATGTAAACTTTCTAGTTCTATAACTCACTCCTCGTGCCTCATGTTGTCTCTATTTTCTGCTGGTTTACTTCACCCTGCTCGCATTTTTATCTTCGTCTGCCTTCTCCTCTCTCCGCCAAAGTCCAACAAAGCCCCTTTTATTGAGATGCTACAATGGTGACTGTTACCCAACACACACACACACACACACACACACACACACACACACACACACACACACACACACACACATGCATAATCACATTTGAGAGTTTCCTGATATTGTAGATTCCAGCAACAAGCAGCTCTCTATCACAGATCCAGGAAGGAAAAGAGCACATATGCACACCCACACCGAGTCGTAGCTCCAACCCCTCCATGAGGAATCGGCAGATGACGGGCAGCACAGAGCTGCCATTCACATTAACGGATTCCTTCCTCCCTGAGCTACAGGAACAGAAAAAGAGGAGCTCGGTTTGTACAGGAGGAATAGTACCTGCGACTCCGGGCAGAATGAGCGACGACCAGGTGAAACCGTCCAGCTCCAAATGCTCTGCCGTCTACCTCTACCACCACGGCCTGGCTCTTCCCAGCGCGGCACACAGCACGCAGAGCTTGGAGTTTTTCCAGAACTTCTCCCTGGAGGACACTGACGTGTTGGCTGTGACTTATCCCAAGTCAGGTAGAGTTCCTCTTATTACTGCATCTGTTGTCATCTCAGACGGTCAAAGCTGATTCACTGCAGTCTGGCCTCTCATATGATCTCACACCATTTTAAAATACACTTTGACATGCATGTCTTTGGTTCTGCTGCTTGGCAGTGGTAGATCACCCAGACTCCCACCACCCCACACTTTGAAATTGCTCCTGCTCACCTCATCCTGGCTGCTTGGGCCTGGGGCCAGGAGTCTGGAGCTCGGGGTCTGGGGCCCGGGGTCTGGGACCTGGTGCCCCTTCCCCTTCTCCTGCTGGCTCCTTCTGGTTGGGAGTGTGACCCTCCCTGGGATGGTTAGCTGGGACCTCGTTGGGTTTTTGTCTCTCTCTCTCTCTCTCTCTCTCTCTCTCTCTCTCTCTCTCTCTCTCTCTCTCTCTCTCTCTCTCTCTCTCTCTCTCTCTCTCTCTCTCTCTCACACCTCACACACACACACAGACTCTCTCTCTCTCTCTCTCTCTCTCTCTCTCTCATTTATCCATACAGCAAAATTGAGATCTTTATTCTTTATGATTGCTGTTGCTCAGCGGCACTCAGGACTGTCCGGTTGTTCAGGACTGTCCGGTTGTTCAGGACTGTGCGGTTGTGCAGCAGTGACTGGTTGAAACAGTCTGAACCTGCATGGTAACTGAAAATATGAGAAATCAACAAGGTTACTGTCTGACGTGTTCATGATTCCAACTTCACATGAACTCTCAGCTTTATTTAGAATCTGAACACTTTCGCGTGACTTATTTCTGACTTGTTCTCTTTGTGAAATAATAGCTTTAATAACTGCACACATATCTCAGCTGTCGCACCCTAAATCCTCCTCTCACTCGATCCAAGTCCGCACCCAGAGGTCACATGACACAGATGACACACATCCAGGTGCACGCAGTAGCCTCGGTTCTGGTGCATACACACCAAATTACGCATGCACACGTTTTCTAAGGCACACGCTGTATTGTGCATGCAGATAAGAAAGTAGGAACGCACAAATCTGGTATGTCTGCGCACGCAATTATGCACGGATGTGCGAGTGCACACACGCAAATGTAGGCGTGTTCGGGCAAACCCCCCAGCACATTCCAAGACCAGGAAGTCTGTCGAAAATTAAACCTCACTTAAAAAAAAATCAGTGGAATTTTGCCAGTACATGACAAATCACAGACACAGCCTCACGATCAAAACAAAAAGTCTCGCGTGCTTCAGGAAACGGGGCAGAGGAATTGAACTTATATTGTGCGCGCGGCTTCATTATTCACGGACAGCTGCACGCGCCTCGGTTCTTCCTGTCGGGATCGGGATTCCCACGCAGGGTGTTGTTGATCCTGAGTGTTTCGTCCTCCGAGGAGCGTTTTCTGCAGCTTACCGTGGATCCTCGCAGCCATGTCGTCCTCCGGGGAGCTTTATCTGCTTTACCACGACCTCCTGTGTCCCAAAGAGACGCACAGCGCGCAGAGCCTGAAGTTTGCTCAGGAGTTCAGCTTCAAAGACGACGATGTTGTTGCTGTCACATACCCAAAGTCAGGTCAGTGTCGAGATCAGAAGAGCGAAAGCAGATCCAGACACCCGGGGCTGAGTTCTGAGGCTACAGAATCTCAATCTGAATCTGTTCAGTCTGGAAACACTGTGCTTCTAAGGAGAAAAATTCCACTGATGTGAGATATTTTACAGCATTTTATCAGCTGAGGTGGGACAGTAGCCTACTGGAACTTTAAATTGTTCTCCGGTTGCAAATCAAGCTTTTTTTTTAATTACCATGTAGGCCTACATGTAAAGACACAAAGTTATTTTATTTTCTATATTCGAATTTTTGGTCTTATGCATTTGATTGAATGTGTGCACTGAGAGAAATATAAAGACTAACCATAATTTCTCAAGCTTACAACAAATAACACCATACCGAGATACATAAAATTTACTTTTTGTTTAACTTGAACCCCTTAAAAAAGTTACGAGGTTCCTATGATGAGATGATGTGTTTGGGTGCTGTAAATAATAATACTACTACTACTAATAATAATAATAATAATATAAAGTCTCCTCAAAGTCCGAAACATATCCTTGTTTAAAATGAGCTGAAGATAAGACACATCAGAAGAGGAAACACTGAGTTCAGGATGTGAGCCTGTTCACCTGGAGGTTCAAAATGCTTTCCAAGTTCCTGCAATTAGTAAGAAGTTGTTTTTTGGATTATAGCACTGCTTTGTTCTCATGACAAATATCTAAACAAGGTGCTTTGCCAAGTCTGGTCACATGCATTGGGACTTTGATTATTTCCTTACTTACTGCAGTAAGGGAACAAACTATTTTATATTGTGAGGGTTTAGTATTTCTGACAGTTCAGGTCAGTCTGCAGGAAATGGAAGATACCTGAATGGCATCAACGTGTGTATGTTGTTTTTTTCTTTTTGGTTGTGTCATCAACATTCCCAAATATAAAATCAGGGTTTTTAATGATTGTTGTAACCTCAGGAATGAAGCACGCACACTCAGTTGTAGTTTAACTCAGTTTTAGTGAACTTTTAAAGAATGAATGAAACCGCCGGAGATCAAACTGGTGCGCCGCCATCTTCGTGTCCTCAAAGTTCCGTCCGGACACAAGTATCACATACAAAAGGTTCCGGGGCGCAGCCCGAACAATTACACAGTGACAATATCACACTATAACAATGATAAAAAATATTTCATAAGTTTTCGTTTTAAACAACTCATTGACTTTCATTCCCACATTGTAGTTTTTTTTTTTTAGCACTGCAATTGAACTGAAACAAAACGTAGCTCAACTGTAGTAAAATACACACACATTCTTGGCTGAGCTCCCGAAGTGACTGCATGAGGCAGACTCCCACTAAATCTTGGCTGAAACATGGGCTAAACTGTTTTTTCTTGCAGGGACAATCTGGATGCAGGAGATCCTCCCACTGCTGCTGAATGGAGGGGATCTGACCCCGATCCATACCATCCCCAACTGGGATCGGGTCCCTTGGTTGGAAGAGAAAAGACTGGAAGTGGTTGTGGATCAGCTGAAGTCTCCTCGGGCCTTCGTCACACATTTTCCCTACAATCTCATGCCTCCTTCTTTCCACACCTCTAAAGCCAAGGTGAAAGACTGTGTTACATTTGCCTGCATTTGCTCATTGAAGACACATTACAACCTTCATTTTCTGCATCTTGTTTCCTGTGTTTTTGTACGTAGGCAATCTATGTCATGAGAGACCCACGGGACGTTCTGGTGTCTTCGTATTACTTCCACCAAATGGCCGAATTTCTTGAGGAACCAGGAACATTTGATGAATTTATTGGCAAATTTCTGGAGGGCAAAGGTCAGAACAGTCAAAACCACATTGTTAACCAAACTTTCATGTAGTTCAGTGACATACCCAGAAAATTTCAGCAGTTTGGTGAGAACTGTAAATGATGGTAAAGAGTACTTTGTGAAGTGGGATATGATCACAGTGCTCCTGTGTCTTTCTTTTCTGCAGTACTTTTTGGGAAGTGGACCGATCATGTGAAGAGTTGGATGCACACAGAGCTGGGAGACAGAATAATGCACATTACTTATGAGGAAATGGTTCAGGTGAAGCAACTCTAGATGTTCTGAAAGAAGTGACAGTAACAGGATGCTTTGGTCTTTGTGATAATATACAGTATGTTCCCACTAAAACACTCTGAGTGGTTCAACAATATGTCAAACCAACATTATTTTTTTTAAAAAAAACCTAAATATATTCCAGTACCAGGAAATCTTAAACTCAGCTCAAACTCAAGCTGCTTCAAGTCAACATGTCACGCTGATAATGTCAATTTGATACCAAAGAAAAACAGTTTAACCAAAGAAAAGACTTGTTCCAATGTTCCTCTTTCAGGACCTGCCTGCAGCTCTCAGGCGCATGGCAGATTTCCTGGGCCGTAATCTGGACCCTGAAACCATTCAGAAGATTGCAGAGCAATGCTCTTTCCAGACCATGAAGAAGAACACAATGTCCAACTTCAGCCTGGTTCCCAAGGCTTACATGGATAACGACAAGTCTCCATTTCTTCGTAAAGGTATTCGAGACCCTGACGTTCAAGTTTAAGGAGCATGGGCTTCAATCACTAAGTCAGTTTTTAGATGTGCTTGTTATAGCGTATAACCATTGGAATCTTACAACTCTGCAGACCGCCTCGTCACTGTGCCACTGGTATCTGTGGTTAAAATGTCTGACTCTGCTTGTCTTATGTTTAGCTAAACCTCACAGATTTCTTGTGTTCCCATGTTTTGTGCCAGGTCATGCTGGAGACTGGAGAAATCACTTCAGCTCAGAGCAACTGGCCCGATTCACATCTGTGATTCACAAAGAGCTGGAGGGTGAGGGCTGCTCTCTGCCCTGGAGCCTGGACACAACTGGAGGGAACGGATGTTGAAAATGAAGGAATGGAGTCCCATTAGATGCAGAAATTGTAACTGATTGGGTCTCAGATTTCAGAGTGTGTCTTTATCATGATTCGGTATTTATGTAATTGAACTTGAACTTGATTGATTGTTAATGTTTATGATCTGGTCCCACTATGAACAAGGTCACTTCTAGAACCTGTGACAAGATTTTACTGTTGACTTGCACATATAATACTTTGGATACATAAATGTCCAGTGAATAACAAAGAGCACATTTAAAGACAGATGAGAGCAGATTAATGTTTACAGAATGCTGTGAATGATTAATCTTCTGCTACTACATTGTCAATATAATTTTGTTTTTTGTGTTCACTGGCACCTTTAAAACTTTATATGATGTGGAACTGTTAAGTATTTGCTGAAGAAAATAAACACAATGCTGCATTCAGAAAGTAAAAGTCAAAGTGTTGGGATGATTTTGCATTGCTACGCGGGCCGCACGGTGGCGCAGTGGTTAGCGCTCTTGCCTCACAGCAAGGAGGTCCTGGGTTCAAATACCGGCCGGGGCTCGGGGCCTTTCTGTGTGGAGTTTGCATGTTCTCCCCGTGTGTGCGTGGGTTCTCTCCGGGTTCTCCGGCTTCCTCCCACGGTCCAAAAACATGTACGTCAGGTTAATTGATCACCCTAAATTGCCCCTAGGTGTGAATGTGTGCGTGAATGATTGTATGTCTCTATATGTCAGCCCTGCGACAGACTGGCGACCTGTCCAGGGTGTACCCTGCCTTCGCCCACAGCAGCTGGCATTGGCTCCAGCCACCCGCGACCCCGAAAGGGAGAAGCGGCAGAAAATGAATGAATGCATATACGCTTTCAAGAGATTAAAAAATGACAAATCTGTGGTCAATTGATCAAATTAATCTTTTTAAAATCTTACTTAAAACTGCTGAGAAAATCCTTCAACTGGAGGTATTTTCATATGAAACCATTAAATGGTAAATGGAGTACACTTATATAGTGCTTTTCACCCCTCATTCACTCATTCACACACACATTCACACACCAGTGGAGGTGGCTGCCATGCAAGATGCCAAATCCATCCATTGAGGGCAATTTAGGGTTCAGTGTCTTGCCCATGGACACTTCGACATGCAGACGGGGAAAACAGGAATCGCACTAACAACCTTCCAATTGAGAGACGACTCCTTTCCCCATTGCTTTTGTCATTTCTTGTCTCTTTATTTCACAAAGTGAGGCTGCAACATATTAAATTAACCAACAATAAAAAAGATAAAGTCATGTTTCAACCCTTCGATCATTAATTTGTGACCAGGCGGCCAAACTAATATAATCATGTTTGTCGTCGTTTCTGTGGGTCATCTTCAGTAACAGCTGCCATTGTTCTTCACTGAGTGGATGACTTCAAATGCTCTCAGTTGTGGTTGTATCAGACACAGATGAACACGATAAGTGACTCAAATGATTAAAGTCACACCCCATCACTATTTAACAGTATGAGCTGTTTGATCCATTTCCTGTTTTATTTATAGACTCAGTGCCACTTGTCAGGATTACCACAGACCTAGAGGAGTCCTTTACAAGAACTGGCATCCTTTTTGAATGGATCACACACTTCATAGAGGTAGACAGAACATGTTAATCTTGTACGGGAA
Source organism: Salarias fasciatus (assembly GCF_902148845.1). NCBI lineage: Eukaryota > Metazoa > Chordata > Actinopteri > Blenniiformes > Blenniidae > Salarias > Salarias fasciatus. The sequence goes on from NC_043755.1 coordinate 22,009,545, forward strand.
AGCACATCAGCAAAGAAACAAAATTTTTGGAAACCACAACGTTTCAGTCTGAAAAACTCGGACTTGACAGACCGGGTGGACGAAGCCGCTGCTGGATCACTTTCAAGCTACAAAAAAAAGGCTGCATCTTTGAAGGAAGTCATGAATTTTATTTCGGACAAGCTCCGTCATGGCAAGACACGGAGAAGACTCGGCCCTCTTCCTCACCTGACTTAATGCGAGCTCTTCTTAAATGACATCTGGAGGCTTTGGTAGCTGCTGCACAAAAAGTCGATGGTGAATAGAAAAAGAAAGTGTGTATGGAAGGATGGACGTCCATGGGCAGTTAATCAAAGGAACAGCATCTTTATCCATCCATCCATTTTCTACCACTTATCCGGGGGCCGGGTCGCGGGGGCAGCAGTTTCAGCAGGGATGCCCAGACTTCCCTGTCCCCAGACACTTCCTCCAGCTCCTCTGGGAGGATCCCAAGGCGTTCCCAGGCCAGCCGCGAGACATAGTCTCTCCAGCGTGTCCTGGGTCTTTCCCGGGGTCTCCTCCCAGTGGGACATGCCCGGAACACCTCCCCAGGGAGGCGTCCAGGAGGCATCCTGAACAGTTGCCCGAGCCACCTCAGCTGGTCCCTCTCGATGTGGAGGAGTAGCAGATCTACTCCGGGCTCCTCCCTGGTGACTGAGCTCCTCACCCTATCTCTAAGGGAGCCCCCAGCCACCCTACGGAGGAAGCTCATTTCAGCCGCTTGTATCCGGGATCTTGTCCTTTCGGTCATTACCCAAAGTTCATGACCATAGGTGAGGGTGGGAACGTAGATTGACTGGTAAATCGAGAGCTTCGACTTTTGGCTCAGCTCTCTCTTCACCACAACGGACCGATACAACGACCGCATCACTGCAGCTGCTGCACCAATCTGCCTGTCAATCTCATGTTCCATCCGTCCCCCACTTGTGAACAAGACCCCAAGATACTTAAACTCCTCCACTTGGGCCAGAGTCTCTCCACCGACCTGGAGGGGGCAAGTCACCTTCCTCCGGTCGAGGACCATGGCCTCGGATTTGGAGGTGCTGATCCTCATCCCTGTTGCTTCACACTTGGCTGCGAACAGTGCATGCTGCAGGTCCAGGTTCGATGAAGCCAACAGGACAACATCATCTGCAAAAAGAGAGATGAAATCCTGTGGTCCCCAAACCTGACGCCCTCCGGCCCCTGGCTGCACCGAGAAATTCTGTCCATAAAGATTATGAACAGAACTGGTGACAAAGGGCAGCCCTGCCGGAGTCCAACATGCACCGGGAACAGGTCCGACTTACTGCCAGCAATGTGGACCAGACTCCTACTCCAGTCATACAGAGACCGGATGGCCCTTAACAAGGGGCCCCGGACTCCATATTCCGGAGCACCCCCCACAAGACACCACGAGGGACACGGTCGAATGCCTTCTCCAAATCCACAAAACACATGTGGACTGGTTGGGCGAACTCCCACAAACCCTTGAGCACCCTATGGAGGGTATAGAGCTGGTCCACTGTTCCGCGACCAGGACGAAAACCGCATTGTTCCTCCTGAATCCAAGGTTCGACTATCGGTCGGATCCTCCTCTCCAGTACCCTGGCATAGACTTTCCCGGGGAGGCTGAGGAGTGTGATCCCCCTATAGTTGGAGCACACCCTCTGGTCCCCCTTTTTAAACAGGGGGACCACCACCCTGGTCTGCCAATCCAGAGGCACCGTCCCCGACTGCCACGCGATGTTGCAGAGACGTGTCAACCAAGACAGTCCCTGCACATCCAGAGACTTAAGGTACTCAGGGCGAATCTCGTCCACCCCCGGTGCCTTGCCACCGAGGAGCTTGCCAACCACCTCGGCAACTTCGGCTTGGGTGATGGACGAGTCCACCTCTGGGACCTCAGCCTCTGCTTCCTCCACAGAAGACATGGCGACGAGATTGAGGAGATCCTCGAAGTATTCCTTCCACCGTCCAACAATATCCCCAGTTGAGGTCAGCAGCTTCCCACCTCCACTGAACACAGTGTTAATGGAGACCTGCTTTCCCCTCCTGAGGCGCCGGACGGTTTGCCAGAATTTCTTCGAGGCCGACCGATAGTCCTCCTCCATGACCTCCCCGAACTCCTCCCAGACCCGAGTTTTTGCTTCCACAACCACTCGGGCTGCAGTTCGCTTGGCCTGCCGGTACCTATCAGCTGCTTCTGGAGTCCCATGAGCCAACAAGGCTCGATAGCACTCCTTCTTCAGCTTGACAGCAGGCCTTACTTCCAGTGTCCACCACCGGGCTCGGGGGTTGCCGCCACGACAGGCACCAGAGACCTTACGACCACAGCTCCGAGCAGCTGCTTCGACAATGGAGGTGGAGAACATGGTCCACTCGGACTCAATGTCCCCAGCCTCCCTCGGGACATGAGCGAAGCTCTCCCGGAGGTGGGAGTTGAAAACCATGCTGACAGAGGGTTCCACCAGACGTTCCCAGCAGACCCTCACAATACGTTTGGGTCTGCCAAGTCTGTCCGGTTTCCTCCTCCACCAGCGAATCCAACTCACCACCAGTTGGTGATCAGTCGATAGCTCTGCTCCTCTCTTCACCCGAGTGTCCAAGACACGCGGCTGGAGATCAGATGACACGACAACAAAGTCGATCATCGACCTAGGGTGTCCTGGTGCCAAGTGCACTTATGGACCCCTGCGTGCTCGAACATGGTGTTTGTTATGGACAAACTGTGACTACCACAGAAGTCCAATAACAAAACACCCCTCGGGTTCAGATCAGGGAGGCTGTGCGATCCAATCATCCCCTTTCAGGTCTCACTGTCGCTGCCCACGTCTGCGTTGAAGTCCCACAGTTGAACAATGGAGTCCCCAGATGGAGCACTGTCCAGCACCCCTCCCAGGGACTCCAAGAAGGTCGGGTAATCTGCACTGCTGTTTGGCCCATAAGCCGAAACAACAGTGAGGTACCTGTCCCCGACCCGGAGGCGCAGGGATACGACCCTCTCGTTCACTGGGGTGAACTCCAACACATGGCGGCTGAGCTGTGGGGCTATAAGCAAACCCGCACCAGCCTGCCGCCTCTCACCAGAAACACCAGAAAAGTGGAGAGTCCAGCCCTTCTCGAGAGGTTGGGTTCCAGAGCCCAGGCTGTGTGTGGAGGTGAGTCCGACTATATCTAGCCAGTATCTCTCAACCTCCCTCACAAGCTCGGGCTCCTTCCCCGCCAACGAGGTGACATTCCATGTCCCTAGGGCTAGTCTCTGTATCCGGGGATCGGGTCGCCGGGCACCCTGCCGTCGGCTGCCACCCAATCCACTTTGCACCTGGCCCCTACGGTTCCTTGGTGGGTCGTGAGCCCACCGGAGGGAACCGTAGTTAATCAAAGGAACAGTATCTTTATTGCTCACTGATTTTTTTTTTTATCATATGAAAATAAAGAAGTGAGATGAGGAACAATTCATTTTTCCTCACAATTAATTTCTCATATAATTCTACACAATATTTGTCCAAGAATTTTTAACACTGAGATATTCTCTTAAGAAAGGAAAAACCTGAGTGCTGCTTGTTACCCTGTAAACATAATCGAGTATCTTTCTCAAACTAACTCATGTGTCTTCAACTGGACAATGATATGATGTGCAAGGAATGCAGTAATTCAAGAAATTCTCACTTGCAGTAACTTGAAGTAAACTTTCTAGTTCTACAATTCACTCCTCATGCCTCATGTTCTCTATTTTCTGATGGTTTACTTCACTCTGCATTTTTATCTTCGTCTGCCTTCTCCTCTCTCCGCCGACGTCCAACAAAGCCCCTTTTATTGAGATGCCACAATGGTGACTGTCACTTCACACACACACACACACACACACACACACACACACACACACGTTTGTACTTATATCGTTGTGAGGACACTCATTGACATAATCAGGGGTGCACATAATATTTTATGTCTGGTTCTCAGGGGAGAACCTTGGGTTGTTGCTTGGTCTTCACATTTTTAAATAAATTTTTTTCCCACGCCTACCTACAGGGAGAACAAAATAGAGGGATGCGTGGACAATGTTCCATAGCCTGCTTTAATTTCAACTGAAAATGAAGAGAAGCAGTGCAACAGAATGTCTGAAACCTTGTAACTTTCACAAAATATAATGGTGTTTAAAGTTCTGAAAAATAAAGTGCTCATACAGTATCTGCTTTTTATCACTTAAAGGTGCATTAAGGAGTTTGCAAGTTTTATGCGAAACAGCACCCCCTGCAGGCCTTGGGTGTAATGCAGCTTAGTGAAAAAATCGTCCCTGTGGCTCCCGTGCACGGAAGAGAGGAACTCCTTCCTCGCTCTGTTAGTAGCGCTCGAGTAAGATTTAAGTTTCTTTTACCTGGTGGAGTCTGTGCTGGAGCTGTGGCAGTGCTAGAAGCCGGTCTTTTCTTACTTTCTGGAAGATCCTGCTCAGTTGTTGCTCACTAAGCATCTGGCGGAGTAATGGCGGACAAAACGAAACCTAACTAAATCAGGCCAGCGGAGAGCATTACGTCATCCCTTTCAAATTCTCCTCCAAAAAATTCTGGTGCCGTACCGGCACTGCAACTTTCAAGTGACAATTTAGCGCTGTTAGCAGTACTTGCAATGAATAAGTCAGGGCACATTGTACACATCATTAAAAATGTGTACCATATTTATAGTGGAAAATAAGTATTTTTAAAGTTGAAAAAATCCTTAATGCACCTTTAAGACCAGCGGTTTTCAAAGTGTGAGGCGCGCCTCCCCTGGGGGGGCCAGAGGGCTTCAGGGGAGGCGCAGCAAGCTTTTTGTCCCTGTGCGGCTGCGTACCCCAGGGCTGGGAGTGTAGACTAAACAGAGCAGTCTGAAGTATTATGCACATCATTTTACTCAACAGCAGAACATTACACCTGAAAAGAAAGTTCTGAGTGGGCACCGTCCCACCCGGTCCGACAGTCGTATGGGTGAACACTGGCCTGTCAGACACAGATGCGCACCTTGCTATCCCCAAATCTGCCTGCTACATGTCTTTTAACTGAGCATTTTATAGTGTGTGTGTGTGTGTGTGTGTGTGTGTGTTCCATCGCTAAAACCTCTGATAAAGCCGTCAATACGGTGTTTCAAATTAACTGGTTTCCTTGTTAATTGGTGACTGACTTCCTTTAGCACTTCCTGCTGCTGCTGCTAGTAGCAGCAGATGTTGAAGTCAGACACATAAAACGTCTGACATGGCTTTTTGTCTGGTTGTTAACATCTATTAGCAACAAGCGACGTGAAAGAAACCCAGTCGCCAATTAAGGGAAGCTAGTTATTCCAAAACACCGGCTCCTCTCCGGTTTCTAGACACTTCTCCTCCGCTAGTTAGCTGCTGCGTTCAGGTGACTTTAGCAAGCTGCGGAAAAACTGAAAGTCGGTCGTTCACGTGAAGGCAACGGTGACAGCTGGACTCAGGAGACACTCAGGAGACACGTCAAGGAAGCGTGGACAATTTGAACAAAGGAACGGCTGTGAACTGGCTCTCATCGTTCACTTAAAAGAGCCGTTCAAACGAATGACTCGTTCATTGAACGTCACAGCACTACTTGGTACGCAAATGAGCTTTACAATGTTTCATCAGGTACGCAATTTTTAATTTGGTAGCGCATGCGCACCAGCGCACCGCTTATGTGCACCCCTGGACATAATGCATTTCCTAGCCCCTTACCCTAACCCTAACCATCAAAAATAAATGCCTAACCCTAACCTATGCCCTAAACCTAACCTAAACCCAATTGTAACCCTAAATCAAAAATCAAGTCTTAACCCTCAAAAAGGCCAAAAAAGGTCTGTCGAAAAGTGAGGACCGGCAAAAATGTCCTCACTTTGCAAAAATATCCTCACTCTGTTGGTGAAAAACGAATTCTGGTCCTTACTTTTGGGTATGTACAAGAAAACAAACACACACACACACACACACACACACACACACACACACACACACACACACACACACACACACACACACACACACACACACACACACACACACACACACACACACACACACACACACACACACACACATTTGAGAGTTTCCTGATATTGTAGGTTCCAGCAACAATCAGATTGTGACTTGATAAGTTGGTAACAGCCTGATGGTGACTCACTCTTCGTATGAACGATCAGTAGGGCCTACTGTATTTTACTGTGTTTTCTTAATTAGTAAAGATAATCAGTTTATCCTCTGGTGACATGTTGCAATATTTTCCGGTGGTCCTGAGAAAATGCTGCTATACTCATCATTATAGATTTCATTTCATTCGAATGTAGATCCAACCTAAACTGTCTATGATGCACATCCACATCGAGTCTTAGCTCCAACCCCTCCATGGGGAATCAGCAGATGACTGTCAGCACACACTCTTAAAACTGCTGGGTTATTTTCCTAACCCACTTTCTGGGTAGCCCTCGATTTTGTGCAGATTGGGTCACTTTTATTATTTTGACCCAGCAGATTGGGTCAACGATTTCGCGGGCTGAAGGGAAGAGATAAATCACCATTTTGGACAATCCTGCAACTCCTTCTCCAGCTTGTATCCAGAGACTTCTGGCAAATTGACAAAACCATGGCAAGCACTAGCTTCAGATCTGTTTGAAGTGAATGGCCGTCAGTACCTGTTGACTGTGGACAGATATTCCAAATTTCCAGTGATGGATGAAATACCCACAGCATCTAGTCATGCAGCAGCAGAAAAGATGCAAATATACATGTCACTATTTGGTCGCCCTGATGAAAGTTTGACAGACAATGGACCACAGTACACAGGAGAAGCTTTCAAGAAGTTCAAAACAAACTGGGGAATTCGACATGTCACCACTTCACCTAATTTCCCAAAAAGTAATGGACTTAATGAAAGACATGTTGGACACATTAAATCAACTGTTAAGAAAACTCTAAAGCATGGTGGAAATCTACAGATGTCACTACACAGATCAGGGGCCTCACCTATGAAACTCTGTGGGAAAATCTGACAATAATGGTGCGTGGGAACGCAACGCAAACTTCTGTCTGCAAAAAAAAAAATCAGGAGCCAAAAAAAAGTTGCAGCTGTTCACAATTTCCAAGTCAAGGTTTCAAATCCTGCAGAGAACGTGACGGTGGCCGATCCCACCCACAATCCCGCCCCAACTCCACCCCTTGGCACCATATATGGGTATGTAAATGAACTCAAGAATGAAATTTGGGTATATTAGAGGGTGCGCGGTGTGGAACCTGCAGATAACAGCGGATCAGGCAGATGAAGTGTCGAAAAATTAAGATTTTAATGACATTCAGGCAGGTTGCAGTTGAAGCACTCAAATGAAAAAAAAGCAACATTTTAATTCTTATTCCAAACATAAAGAAACGAACGAAAATGATAGAAAAACACTTTTTGATCAGCCAAACGAGCAACAGTGTGCATAATCATGGCATTTACAATTTAATCGCTCATTCAGCAGAGGACAATGCAGCTTTTCCTTTTCCAGGGCGATCAGCGTCTCGCTGCAGGCAGAGCACAAGTTTCACCGGCAGGTGAGAGGCGCCGCATGTAGGCGGTGGATCTGCTGCTGTGGAGGTTTGAGGTGATGCTGTGGCCGCTTATTGGTGAGGTGGAGAGCCGGTCTTCTGTCCTTTTTGGAGGACACAGCAGCGGAGAGACAAATGGAGACACGTTGAGTGGAGCAGGTGCCAGTGCCATCAGGTGCACTACTGCTGAAGTGAAAAAAAGTGGTCTGACTTGAAGGTGAGTTGTCATAATTCATAGTGTCTCAACATTGCAGAAACACCTTAAAACAAAAACAAAAACAAAAAAACTTAACATAAAAATGTAGTGGAAATTGGTTGCACAATATGATTGTGCGTTCATGCATTATCAAAATAGTTTTGCCTCTGGAGTCAACAGGATTTAATGCGCTGCAGCACATAGAGGCTGTGAACCCGGGATGATTCGGGGTTCGGACATCAGATATGGCCATGGCAAAATAGCAAACATTTTTTGTGTCAATTTGCCATTTAATTGAGAACAATTTGAAGTGTGTATCATGAGAAAAATTGTCATTACAAGTGACAGTCGGTATTTGTAAGTGCAGAGACAAAGACATTGTAGGTGTTTTTATTTCGTGATGTGTTTGATTGCTCCCCTTTGAACTATTTATTTTGTGTTTATTTCAGAAGATGTAGAAAGGTGAGGGTTACAGGATGAAAACATTCCAAAGCCACTGAACATGACTTCCTCAAAGTGTCTCCCCTCATGTGCAATCATCACCACTCACTCTCTGTCTTAAATGTATATTTAAATTATATCGAACTTAAGTCTGTTATTTATTTCATTATATCTGTCTTGGATCTTGGTGTAAATCATGTTTGCTTTATATCTGTCGGCTTCTATCTATTACTTAATTATATGTGTCTTCGATTTGTATTCCCGTTATATTTAATTTAACTTGAATAATTAGTTTTGTCGGTCAGTATATTCCTGTTATGCAATTACATCTAATTTTACATACAAATTATGTTTAACTTTTCCTTGTATGTTTGGGCTTTGTATTTTTCTACTTTTCTTTCTACGTTTCTTGCCGCTGCAACCCTGCATTTCCCCATGCGGGACAAATAAAGGACTTTCAATTCCATTTCCTTCTGCTTTGTTGTCTCCACGTAGTTTTTCTGTATTGCGCGGTCCTGTACGGCAGCTATTTTGTTGGCGGTGAGGACCGCAAAGTCACGCGCACTTTTTCCCTTGGCAAAATGTGTATAGGTACCTGCTTTGGCGCAGAGGAGCCGCTGCGGAAAGTTTGGTGCTCGTTTCGTGCGCCACAAGCTTTGTAGGTGAGGCCCCAGGGCAACACCCATCGACAGCAAACTACCATCACCTGCAGAACTGATCTTTGGCAGACCTCTCATCACCCTGCTGCCATTTCGAACGGACCCTGGCAAAGAGGAACACAGATTTCACCTCGAACAACAAATAGCAGACATGAAGGAACACCATGATAAAAACAGCCGCAGAGAACTACCACCACTCCATCCTGGGCAACATTTGACTGTGTTAAACAAGGAAAGGAGAACATGGTACCCAGCAACTGTTCTCGAAAAGAGCAGTGAGCCAAGGAGCTACATTGTACACACACCAAATGGAAATCGACTCAGGCGCTGCAGGAGTCATCTGCGCCAACTGTTTAAACCGAACATGCAGGTCAACACAAGAGAGACTAACTTTGCAGCAACCAAACAACCTGAGACTCTCAACGATCAAAATAACCAAGCAGTGAAAGACACTGAACCCTCAAACGAGTCACACAAGGACAACAACGCACAAAACAAATTTCCACAAATAGGCAAATATGCACAAATCACTTCCGCCCTCGGGTAAGGATGGTGAGGCATTTCTGGTCGGACATAAACACTATGAAAACAAGCTCGAAGTCGTCATGGCGGATTCTGTCTACACACGCTGTTTACTGGAGTTACCAAAGATCACGGTGAATTATGTGCAGAGAATTGTCCAGACGTCCAGCGCAACACCACAGAGCAAACTCGAAAATGGTTTCAAGTTTTACGTCTCGTTGTACCTGTGTTTTGAAGGTAAGTTGCTAAGCTAATTTTAGCCAGCTGAACTGGAAGCTCGGCTGGTTGTCACAGCCACGTTGTCTTATAATAATGATTGAGTGAACTTATTCCCCGTTTTTTGTTTTAAGTATCAGGGAAAGTCAGAGCTACAAATGAGATCTCTGTGAGAGCTCACTGCTACCGCTCTATGAAGAAAGCAGAGCCGCCACACAAGCTGAGAGTAGGACAAGATAAAGTGACATGCTGTGTCATTCACGGTTCTGTTGAACATGTTCTGTTCAGCACGAGTTCAGCCCTTAAAGTTACCATAAGTAAGGTCTGATGACTGTTGGCAAAGACGTTACCTTTGCAATGGCATCTACGAGTTGTTACAGGGCAGTTACAGGAAAGCTGAGTGGGATTTGGCGTGAATTTAGCTGAGACTATAACAATTATGCAATAAGCACTTTAAAATTAATTGATTTTAGGCTAAATTAATATTCCAAAAAATATTTCACATACTCAGCTATTCTTCTAACTGCACATTGCAACTCACAACTGTCCTGTCCTCATTTGTTCTTTTGGCCTTGGCATTAACAACAGACCAGAGCAGATGTGGCTTTGCAGAAGCCTCTTCTTTTTCAAAATTCATTCATTTTTGCTTCTCTATATTTCAGATGACATTCATTGATTCACAGCCAGTTATGCTGGTTAAGAGCTACTGCTCGTGTGGCAGGGTGTGGGATGTGCAGCCATTTGGTTGCTTTACTTTATCAGACAGCCCACTACTCTGAATGTGGCATGTCTGTCGTTCCACCTGTCCTTTCATGCACCAAAACAGAGCAGAGGTGGCATAAACCAAGAACAATGGTTTGTACCAATTTAATATTTAACAATTTTCTCCCTTGCATCTGACAGTTGTATTGCAGTTCATCTATTTCTTTCCACTAACTACCAACTAGGGAGTGAAGCCAGGGCCGGTGGAGTCCATGGTTGTTGTGAAGGTCAAACCAGGTGCTACTTCGGCAAGTGGAATAAGGTATGTAACATCAAATTTAATGTTGTGTTTGTGTAAAAATCCAACGTGGTTCTATCAATGTCATTCCAGATCTGCATTGTACAAGGGTTACAGTGGTCAGTTACCAGCACCCTCAACCCTCAGTCCTAGACCTGCGTACACTGACATAAACCCGGATTCTCTTCCACTTATCTGCACGATGAACATCTCACCTGACAAACCACTTGTGGACTACATCTTTGGCAAAGTACAAGCTGGCAGTGTACTCTCTTATCAGCATCCACCACCTCTATCTGACAGTGTTGTTATCCATAAGGCTGCACCTCCATTTCCAAGAGTGCCACTGGAGGGTTACCATCTAGCATCAACAGACTGTTCATGTGTTGACAAACCAAGAACAGCTGCATCTCACGTCACTGTCTCTGACTTTGCCGCAGTCTCACCTTATTGAGGAGGCAACCAGGAGACAGAGTGCAACGCCCGAGTGGCATTCACTCAGGAAGGTAAGAGTGACTGCTTCACATTTCAGGGAAGCCAGCCATGTTAGTCAAAGCAAAGCAGAAAACCTGGCAGAAAGAATCATCCGAGGAACACAACAAACTGAACACATGAAGAGGGGCTTGGAAATGGAATTTGGTGCCTTAAAGGACTATGCCATTTTGAAAAAACTGAACTTAACCACGTGTGGGCTGGTAGTCCATCCAGATGCACCTTGATTGGGTGCATCACCTGATGGGCTGGTATATGACCCACTCGAGCGACCATCATTTGGTCTTGTAGAAATTAAATGCCCAACACACAAAGTTACATTGATTGCAATAGGGCTGAACGATATATCGTTATCATATCGATATCGGGATATGAACATTCAGGACATTATTTTCTCAAAATCGACGATATCAAGATTTCCCCTGCTTGCCCTGCATGTAAGCTTGCCCATGCACAGGTCAGGCCAGCCAACCACAAACCTCGTTTACTGGTTGACAGCTGATGGCAGCCAATGAGAAACATCAGAGGGAGGGGCAGGAGGGAGACGGAGACGCACACTCACATGTGCTACACACGGCGGAGAGTAAGCAAAACAACAACATGAGAGCTGAAGAGAGGGCGGTTGCAGAATCTGCACAAACGAATTTGGTGGTAGTGGCAGTGAGTTCTCATTAAAAAAAAAAACTATTTTTTTACATTCTTTTGTGTTATCAGGGCGCGAAATTCCCTATAAAATGGCGGCGGGGACCAATTGAGATCGAATCTCCGCCGGTTTAGGTGCCATATAAGTAGGTCCTTACCGCCTGTTGGCTTTTTTTAAATCACGAAATTGCGTTGCTTCTCTTTTAATGAATCAATCATAACCAACACGCCTCGTAACTCTGGGATTCCATTTTTGCATTCTTCTTCTCTGTGCTTCACGCTGCACTATGCATCAACAATCACAACGCGCCCTCTGCTGGATTGAAGGAGGTACTGCTGGATTCAGGCGCTGCTGTGAACTCCAAACAACAAATAATTCAGAACACAATGACAGCAACGGGTGTAAACAGTAGTAACTGTAAATATGCAAATCTGCCAAAACAGTTATTGATTTACTGCAATACTACAGTTCTCCACCCCTGAATGAGGCAATCACAGCTGCAGAACAACATCAATGAACATCAGTGAGAGAGGTCCTCCAGGGTCTGATACATACAGAGACAAAACCTGGTCAGATTAAGAACTGAATAGAATCAGAACCTACACTAACATTCACAGCCATCAGCAGGATCTCAGCTAAAATACTTTGTTTCAATTGGGTGCAACTACATTAAATGAAATGTGGTTTGTGCTGGTATGGATTCTAGGGTTAATGTGCCACCACCACCAAAGAAACTTGTCAAAGCTGGGATGCTTCAATCAGCAATTAGCAACATGCATACCTGCACCAAAATAAATAAAAATCATTTTATAAATTTGCAACTTAGGGTGGGCCATATAGCATAAGAAGATCTACCATCCCAGACACAGTGCAGCAAATAGATATAAACAGAACTAAACAAGCACAACAAAATATAACAGTTTAATTAAAAAATTATTTTTGGATCCTGTTTTTGATCAGCATTTTACAAAATTGAAGATTAAGGACCTGTTAAAACTTTTGAGGACCTGTTAAAATTTTCTGAGGACCTGCTGAAAAATTTTGGAGGGCCTGTTAAAATTTTGACGAATTTCATGCCCTGTATGTTTTTATTTTTCTGAAAAATGCTTAACTTTCACTGAATCCATTGTAATATATCGTATCGATATCGAGATATCTGGCATGGATATCGAGATATGAAATTTTGCCCATATCGTTCAGCCCTAGATTGCAAGTACCTCAAAGTTGACCATGGTGTGCATAAGCTGAAGGAAAATCATTGCTATGATTGGCAAGTCCAGGGACAGTTGCTAATCACAGGATTTGAATGGTGTGACTTTATCTTTGCCAATGGTGACATTTTTTTGCAGCACATCCACAGAAATGATGTGTTGCATGCCATGAAACAGAAGATTGATTTGTTTTTCTTTTACACATACATTTCAAAATACCTTTCCATGTGCAAATGAACCGACATGAACAGTGGCCATTTTGTGGTGTTTACTGTTTTTTAATGTTTATGATTGTAAATGTCTCAGTTGTAATAAACAAAGTATAAACATTGCACAAATTTCACTTTTTTTTCTTTGATTAAAAAAAACATCACAAACAACAAATTGTTAAAGGAATACTACACCCACAGATTGATAATGCCTTTTATTTTCTACTACGGAGATACGGGGGATTTTAATGGCCGATTGCCAAGTTTTTGTGGACTTTAATGGACCTTTTTGTTTCGAGTGCCAGGTACCCCATTATATGAATGTCAGTGGACAGCGAAAATCCCCCTGGATCTCCAGCTGCATTTCAGATGTTAAAAAACTTCAGAGCATTGCTCAGCATGAGGGTGAGAAGAAAATGAAGGCATTATCAATCTGTGGGTGTAGTATTCTTTTCAAGCAGTACTATGCAACTTTTTTACCGCAATAAATGTTCTTCAGAATCCCTGTGGGGGTAAACAAAGACTTGGCACAGTGATTCGCCGGTCCCTCCACTCCCCCCGGGGTCTGTGTCCTGAAAACAGCGCTTGCAATTTCAGAGGAGCGGACCCAACTCCATCTCGTGCGAACAAACTTACTTTACGGCACTCATACGGGATTACAGTATAAAAGCATGTAAAACCCTTGCTAGCGTTAGCAACGCCACCCTTAGGTGCTCACGGACGGCAGAACCAAAAAAAGACCGAAAAAACTTTGGCTGACGAGCAGAAAAAAGGAAACGGAAGTGGGATGCTCTCTGCACGTGGGGGCGGGGGTGGGGGTGATACGGAGAATGTTTACAACAGTGAGCTTTCACAAGAGACCAGTAGGGGGAGCGCTAAAGCAAATCTTGCATAGTACTGCTTTAACTAACAGTAACAAAGCATAAAAATCACAAAATTCAATAAAGACCAAAGAATGTTGCATGTAACTCATTGAGTACCATATACATCACATTTCACAGTTCTTTGTAAAAACATGTAAAAAGTCTTCATCAGTGATGAGGAGAGACGAGAGTACCTGCTTTTCCTTTTTTTTTTTTTTTATTAACAGTTCTTTGCCTAGGCTTTAACCAATGGCCTGTTTTGGTAGTTAACCAAAAGACAAGCAACTGTGTAGAGTTGGTTGATGCTACCTGTGAGTGAAAGAGGAATGACTGTACTGAATATCTTGTGCTCCTTCACTCTGCGAATGAGGCGCTCAACATGCACTCTCAGTCTTGCTATGGACTGTGTCTTCCTGACCTCTGGCCCAGACAGTTGTGCTCTCTTTGACAGGAAGGTAGGTATGTGGACTTTGCAGGGCACACAGTCTTCCACAAGTAAACCCTTGTCTACCATGATGGCCATAGACGGGTTCATCAGTGCCACAATGCCAGATTGCTTCAGAATCTCTTTATCACTGATGGAACCTTGATATAGAGATGAAATGAAAGTAACTGGCCCATGGGGGGCCACCCCAATCAGCCCTTTGAAGGTGCAGTGGGATTTGTAACCAGAGAACACCTCACTTAGGAGAAGAAGAGAGTTTGGTGTTTGGCAACGTAGCTCAGTACAGTCCAAAATGACTTGAGTGTCAGCGTAATCGTGAAAAACTTCTGGTAGGTGAGCTTTGATGTTCTCCTCATCCAGCCAAATACCAACAGCACCCAGTACAGTATAAAGAAAGTTTGCCCATGTGTTTATTATGGGGCTTACTGTCGATTGGTGGATTTTGAATCTATGGGCAAGATCCTTTTCCATCAGACCCAGTGACAAATAGTTCATGAAGAGAAAGAATTCATCAATGGGTTGAAGAAGCTGAAGAGAAAAAGATTCATTTTAGTATCTTATAACAATACATTGTGACTGGCTTTGGTGTATTTAAAGATCAAATAAAAACTAAAATGCTTTAATATAATTGGTAAGAAGTACAAAATAAATGAATAAAGAAAAAAATAGTTACCGTTACTTTGACGGTGTGAGGGTCCCTGTCAGTCTTTGCCGTCCCGCCAGTTGCCCTTGTCACCCTTACAATCTTATGGGTGGCTGGTTCGATCTGTTTCCAGAAAGCCATCAGATGGCTGTGACTTGCAAATCTATGGGATGTAATAAGGATTTTATTGTGTTTTTCCACTGGCAGCATTGCACTAGCAAATATGTGCAAAATATTTGTTTCTCCTTCACATTCTAAATAACAGAGCCCGAGGTACATAACATCATTGGCTCACTTAAGAGTTCCAAAGCAAAAGATGCCCATGAGTTTGACACCTGCACTCTGAAATTATGCAAAGACTCCTTAACTGAGCCTATAACACACTTGATTAATTTGTCACTCAAGAGTGGAGTTGTCCCATCCACCTGGAAGATGGCTTCAGTCATCCCAATCTTTAAATCTGGGGATAGACTAAATGTAGCTAACTACAGGCCCATTAGTATTCTTCCGGTGGTTTCTAAGGTGGCTGAAAAATGGGTTGCAAAAATGATCAATGAACATCTAAATAAAGGCCTCTGCCCCCTTCATCCTTTGCAATTTGGGTTCCGCACCAATCACTCTACAGAGTTTGCAATTAGTTTATTTTTAGAAAAAATTAAAAGCAAACTAGATAAGACTTGTGTTGGTGCTGTATTCTTAGACCTGAAAAAGGCATTTGACACCGTTAATCATGAAATTTTATTGTCAAAATTAACACTTCTCAATTTTTCACCTGGTGCTGTTCAATGGTTCAAATCTTATTTATCCTTTAGAAAACAGTTTGTTACGATTGATGGTGTCAAATCCCCTGCTCTGGATGTCCCTGTAGGAGTGCCGCAAGGGTCAATACTTGGTCCACTGTTGTTCTCCTTGTATATAAACGATCTGCCAAATACATGTGCTGAAGTGGACTTTCAAATGTATGCAGATGATGCAGTTGTCTTCACACATGCAAAAACTCCAAATGAAGCTTCTTCCATCCTGACCTCGGCTATGGAACAGATAAATCAATGGCTTTTTAAATCTTACCTGTTGCTCAACAGGAAAACAACGGTCTGCAGGATGTTCTCCAGTCTTTCAACATTACCCAGTCTGGTGTATTTTTAAGAGGCGAAGAACTAGAAATTGTTCCTGATTTTAAGTACTTAGGTGTGATTCTTGACTCAACACTCAGTTTTAAAAAACATGTCAAGAACCTATCAAACACAGTCAAGTTTAATCTACGAAATTTTAGGCAGATTCGTCAATATATAACGCTTGGAGCTGCAAAAATGTTCTTACATTCAATGTCTTTGTCACACATCGAATACTGTATCACATGCTGGTCGCTGACGAGTGTGGGTTCTTCAAAATCTATAGAATCTCTTTACAAAAATTAATTAAAAGTTTTTGACAAAAAGCCGAGATCCCACCATATCTTTGACATTTTACAAAAGCACAACTTCCTGAGTTTAGAGAATTTTAAGCATTTCAAATCAGCATGTTTTGTGTTTAAAGTGTTTCATGGACTCACACCCCCTCCACTGTTGGGACTTTTTTAAAATAAAGACTGGTGCAAGGACACGTTCCACCTCTAGGGGCGACTGTGAGGTGCCATTCAGAAGAACTGCTTTTGGGCAAAATGCTTTGTCTGTGAAGGCCAGAAAGATCTGGAACAGTCTCCCCCTCACTGTCAGAGAATGCTCCACTTTTCCTCTTTTCAGAGCTCAGCTCAAAGTGTGGCTTAAAGCAAACCACTCTTGTAATCACTGACTCTATTTTAACATGTTTTCTTTTGTACTAATTGTGTTTTTTTTCTCTCTCTCTCATATCTGCCTCGGGACTACGGACGTAAATTAGCCTTGTGGCTTTAATCCGGCATATTTACGCCTGTTATTTGTTTTGGCAATGTAGATGTTTATTAATGTACACTGTCCCTATCAAATAAATAAATAAATAAAACAAATTCTCCTTTGCACATTTAAAATCTGAGGTCGATTAGACAAAATCCACATTCAATAGTTTCAGTACCGTATTGGCCAGAATATAGGACAATGTTTTTTCCAAGAAATTGTATTCTCCAACATGGGGTCTTCATCGAGGACTAGATTGTCATTACACATCTGCGTCGCTAGATGGAGCCATAGTACCAGTGACCAGAATGAGAATGGAGCGTGTGATCCATGATCACAGGCTGTGTTTGAAACCGCATACTTACCTACAACTCATACTAACTTATTGAGTATGCAGTGCATTTACACTGGCAGTAGGCGATTTTGAGTATGCGAGAAGTTCCCGGATGCATACTGCATTCACCAGAAATGTTGAGTATACATTGTGTGTTCACTACTCATACTGAAATTACCCAAGATGCAACGCGACACACAGCGGTTGCGCCAGACAGAGCTTGCGCCGCCTGGAGGCTGGGCCACTGTGCCGGGCGCCGTGCCGGGCAGGGGGCCCCCCGTGGCGGGTCCAGGGTTCGTGTGTGCTCTGCTTCTCTGACACCTCCATGCTGGAGCCAGCCGCTCACTGCGCCCACTCGCCAAATTCATCCAAAGAAAATCATAAATGGTTGGTATTCGGACAAATAAACGACAAACTCGGGCTCTAAATGACCACTTTGTTGCCTAATTTTAAAAAAAAAAATCTCGATGAAGTTATACATTTGAAGAGTTTAGAGCTAAAGTGAAATCAGCTTTAGCAGGTCGATTTTGGCTTGGGGAGGAGTGCAATGCATTGTGGGTTATTATGTAGTATGATGTAGTGTAAACGTTTTGCATACTGTCTGATCGACTGAGTATGCAGGATGCAGTATGGGCAGTATGAGTATGTAAGGATGTAGTAAGCAGTATGCCGTTTCGAACACAGCCACAGTGATCTAATGAAAAATGGAGGAACGTGACCATCTGGAATTAAGGGGCTCGAACACTAGACAAGTGAGCAAACAACAGAGGCGAAGTTTTGATGCCAACTTCAAAGTGATGGTAATCAAGGCATCAGAAGCAAACTACTGTCATATGGCCAAGATATATTAGACTGAATTGTTAATGTTCATGAAATTGAATAGAACTTGAATTTGATGGTTATAAAGTTATTTACATCACTAATGCAGTTGTTGAACTTTTGAAGGTACTTATTTGTTGCTCATTCACTGAGTCACAGCCTCAGATTTTGAGAAAGGGAATAAAGTGTTTCATTTAATACTGCAGTACTATTTCTTGATCTTAAATCACATGAAACGTTATCTCTGTTGTTAGTTTTCCTAGAATAATTGTACAATAAAAAGTTGTTTTATGAGTAACCTTATTGTGTTCAACATATCTTTATTTTCACATAATGATATTTGAAAAATAGGGGTCATCTTATAATCAGAGCCGTCCTATATTTGGGCAAATATGGTAATTTTCATGAATCTTACAAACACCGGAAATGTTACTTACCTTGTGAAAAACCTTATATCCTCATCGGAGCCAGCAAAACGCTCCAAACAGAACTTGCTGCTGATAGTTATCTCCTCGAGTTGTTCTTTCAGCCTTGCTATTTCAGCTCTCAGCTCTTCTGCGTGGTGGAGGGACAGGTCCAGCGCAGCAGGCTCAGCACTGGCGCAGTAGTCATGATCAAGAGCTTCCTCGGATGGCTCGGCAATCTGCATGGGCTCCGTGCTGGGTCGTTCTGTCCGTTCCCAAACTCCAGGTCGTGGGGCTGGAACTGTGAAATTGTTCCACTGGAACAGCAACGGGACAGCTCCAGGTTTCAAACGTCTGCGTCCGGCCGGGGTTGGAGGTTCTATCTGGTCCGAGCTTTGAAAATGCCGGCTACACACTCGCGAGCTACTTTTAACAATAAAATTTGCTCTTCTAATATTAACGACCCACCGTTTCTGTAGTTCTGTGTTTTGAGGAAACGTATAGAAACTTAGGACTGAATTATAAGTAGCCGATGCTGTACACTGCGGCACACAACAGTGGTGGCTGGCAGCGCTGTCCCCCCGCCTTTGAAAACACACCTTTGTGCGTTTACATGTCATCCTGGCATGACGACAGATTAAATCAATCGGTATTAAAAATGAAAAAAACACTCAAAATATTACTCCGTATGCGGCTTTGGTGGCTTTGTTGCTAGCATCATAACAGCCAGTGCTAACCGGAAACTAACAACAATCCTGAGATTCTACCAGAACTACGTCAGCATCTCTTCTTCTTCTTCTTTGTGAAAAACTGTAGCATGCATACGTCATCATCTCTTGTGCAGAGAGCCTCTATGCCCAAACCTGTTCAATACAAAGACCTTGTCTGGAAAAAAAAAGAAAACTACAAAGCAGTGTTGTGATGTACTGTTCACTATCTCTCAATTTATTTTTTCATGTTATTAGCAAATTCAGAGAAAAAGAAAAAAAGTCACTTGGTTAATGCAGACTTTAATGTTGATAAGTGATCTTTAATGTCACTGATGTGATTTACATCAGGAATGTGATAGTTTATTTTTGTTATCTACATAAGACAGAAAACATAGTCTTTGTTGTGATGTATTCAAGTTCTGAAGTTTTATTACTTGACAGAGGGGATGTTGTAATATGTCATATATCCAATTATATAGTGCCCTACGCGGAGTGATATCACCAGCCCCATCACTACTGCTGTTACTTGTTGTATGTCAGTTGTCGGAAGTTACAATGGATAAAGAAAGTTTCTTTCACTCCTCTATGTGGTTATAAATCTCACCCAATAATACTTCAGAAAGAAGCAATAAGGATGACAGTGAACCAGAAAACTACAGACCTACTGCAAACAGTCACATCTGCCCTGAAGCTGGATGAATGTGTGACTGCTGTCAGTGTGTTGATCTGTTAGATAAGTGGTTCTCAGACTCTTTTCTGTGATGTGCCCCCTGTGATCAACTCATTCATTGAAGCACCCCCTGATTAAGCCTGTGCATTATTGGTTGAATTTAAGAGATACATAAAATACAGCACTACGTCATCAGTTTTTGATTTATTAAATTTTATAGCAGTGCAAAATATCAATAATTTGAAGAGGTGTTTCTTGAACACTTTAAAAAAAAAAGGTAAAATAAAAATTTAATTAAGTGATTCAATTATATTTTAAAAAAAAATTCTACACATAAAAGTAATCACCAACTTGAAGTGCCCTGTTTTGAATGATAACAGAGAACCATCTGGATTCATGATCTTAATTATGAACATGTGGAATGTGCCAGGTAGGGGTGACTGTTTGCACACTCCATGTCAAGATGTGAATGAAGTGTAGCCCCGCCCCTCAGTGATGTCAGGGGTTCCGACGCTAGTTAGCTTCACAGCTACAAACAAACAAAGCTTAAACTGCTCAATAATCAAAGGAATGACAATAGATATGAGTCACAGTGATGCTTATTGAAAGAGGAAGTATGGACATGAGTACTGTTGCCATTTCAGGCCAATAATACCAGCTTATAATGGCTTGTGACCGTGTGTTTGAAAACTCTTGTTAAGATGTGACAAGTGTAGCCCCGCCCCCTCAGTGACGTCACGGGATCCCGAAGCTAGCCAGCGTCGCAGCTATAAAAAAATGCTCATACTGCTCAGTAATCAAGAGACTGACAATAGATATGGATCACAGTCATGTTTATTGAAAGAAGTAGTATGGACATGAGTACTGTTGCCATGCCTTTTGACTGTCTGTCTGCACCCTCCTGTTAAGATGTGACCGAGCTGTAGCCCCGCCCCCTCGGTGACGTCAGGACCCATGCTACGGTTTCAATCATGCTAATATGAGCACGTGCAGCAGCAGAAGCAGCAGGGGAACAGTCACGACCTGACACATGTTCATTAAAGAAAGTTAAACAGTCACAAAAAGGTAACACGGTTTGAAACTTTATTGTAATTATGTTGTGGAACAGTGTTTGCAATGACAGCTGGGGTATAAATACCACAGAATTGGCTCGGTCCCTGTTTGACCCAGCACTGGGTGCACAATTTCACACAATTAAGGTTACATTTTAATGTAGCAGTTTTAAGAATGTAGAGCTGTCACTCACATTAACAGATTCCTTCCTCCCTAAGCTAAAGGAACAGAAAAAGAGGAGCTCAGTTTGTACAGGAGGAATAATGCCTGCGACTCCGGGCAGAATGAGCGATGACCAGGTAAAACCGTCCTGTTCCAAATGCTTGCCAAGGTACCTCTACCACCACGGCCTGGCTCTTTCCAGCACGGCACACAGCACGCAGAGCTTGGAGTTTTTCCAGAACTTCTCTTTGGAGGACACTGATGTGTTGGCTGTGACTTATCCCAAGTCAGGTAGAGTTCCTCTTGTTACTGCGTCTCTTGTCATCTCAGACAGCTCTTAATCTCTGGAGTTTAAGGACTTTTATTTAAAAGAAAAACTGTCTGCCCTCCTCTGCACTGCCTTGCTCATGGATCGGGTCCTGGTGTTGGACAGGCAGTGACATGGGGGCGATGGGCTGAGGGTGGTCTACAGGCTGGGTGGTGGAGGTAGCATGGCACAGGTAGACCAGGGGTGGGGGGCACTGAGGTTGGGATGGAAGGAGTAGGGTGGAGTGGGGGGGTGTCACAATGCCCTGCCCCGCAGCCCTCCGGCAGGGCATGCGCTGGGTCTTGAGGGCCTGGGATTGTGCTGTCTGGCTGCTGTGTGGAGTGGGGGGTCCCTGCCGGGGTCCCCTCATGAAACCCTGCCATCCAGGGACAAGGCAGTCTGATGGGTTCGGCGTGAACTGACCCGACTGACCTCGATGGAGGGGGGATCCCTCTTCTCCCCACAGTCCCTCCTCAAACCGACCACAACTCATGCAATAGGGCTTTGTGAGGCAGTGCCTGAGATTGTTGGGAGATATTTTACAGCATTTTTATCAGCTGAGGTGGGACAGTAGCCTACTGGAACTTTAAATTGTTCTCGGTTTCAAGTCAAACTCGTCTTAAAAAAAAAAAAAAAAAAATCAACATGTAAAGTAAAAACACAAAGTTCTTTTATTTTCTTTATTCAAATTTTTAGTCGTATGCATTTGATGAAATGCGCACTGAGAAAATATCAAGATTAACCCTCATCTCTCAAGCAACAAATGACACCATACGGAGATGAATAGAAATACTTTTTGTTGAACTTAAAACCCTTTAAAAGCTTATCAAGTCCGTTTAGTTAGTAACGATGAGCTTGTTTGATTTTGTGTATGAGCTCAGGTCAGTGTGCAAGGAATGGAGCATCAAGTACCTGAAAGGCATGAACATGTGCGTGCATGTTGTTTTTTTTAATTTTTTTATTTTTTGCTGCGTGATCAACATTTCCAAATATAAAATCAGGGTTTTTAATGATAAAAAATGTTCCAGAGGTTTTTCTTTTAAACAAATCATTGACTTTCAATCCCACATTGTAGCTTTTTTTTTTTTTAGCACTGCTAAACATTAAACTGAAACAAAACTCAACTTAACTGAAGCACAAAATACACACATTCTTGGCTGAGCTCCCGAAGTGACTGCATGAGGCAGACTCCCACTAAATCTTGGCTGAAACATGGGCTCAACTGTACTTTCTTGCAGGGACAATCTGGATGCAGGAGATCCTCCCACTGCTGCTGAATGGAGGGGATCTGACCCCAATCCATACCATCCCCAACTGGGATCGGGTCCCTTGGTTGGAAGAGAAAAGACTGGAAGTGGTTGTGGATCAGCTGAAGTCTCCTCGGGCCTTCATCACACATTTTCCCTACAATCTCATGCCTCCTTCTTTCCGCATCTCTAAAGCCAAGGTGAAAGACTGTGCCACATTTGCCTGTATATTTGTTTATTGAAGACACATTACATCCTTTGTTTTCTGTGTTTTGTTTCTTTTGTTTTTGTACGTAGGCAATCTATGTCATGAGAGACCCACGGGACGTTCTGGTGTCTTCGTTCTACTTCCACCAAATGGCCGAATTTCTTGAGGAACCGGGAACATTTGATGAATTTATTGGCAAATTTCTGGAGGGCAAAGGTCAGAACAGTCAAAACCACATTGTTAACCAAACTTTCATGTAGTTTAGTGGCATACCCAGAAAATTTCAGCAGTTTGGCAAAAACTGTAAATGAGGGTAAAGAGTACTTTGTGTAGTGGGAGAGTATCACAGCGCTCCTGTGTCTTTCTTTTCTGCAGTACCTTTTGGGAAGTGGGCCGATCATGTGAAGAGTTGGATGCACACAGAGCTGGGAGACAGAATAATGCACATTACTTATGAGGAAATGGTTCAGGTGAAGCAACTCTAGGTGTTCTGAAAGAAGTGACAGTAACAGGATGCTTTGGTCTTTGTGATAATATACAGTATGTTCCCACTAAAACACTCTGAGTGGTTCAACAATGTGTCAAACCAACATTATTTTTTTTTAAAAAAGTCCTAAATATATTCCAGTACCAGGAAATCTTAAACTCAGCTCAAACTCAAGCTGCTTCAAGTCAACATGTCACGCTGATAATGTCAATTTGATACCAAAGAAAAACAGTTTAACCAAAGAAAAGACTTGTTCCAATGTTCCTCTTTCAGGACCTGCCTGCAGCTCTCAGGCGCATGGCAGATTTCCTGGGCCGTAATCTGGACCCTGAAACCATTCAGAAGATTGCAGAGCAATGCTCTTTCCAGACCATGAAGAAGAACACAATGTCCAACTTCAGCCTGGTTCCCAAGGCTTACATGGATCACGACAAGTCTCCATTTCTTCGGAAAGGTATTCGAGACCCTGATGTTCAAGTTTAACTAGCATGGGGTTCAATCACAAGCCAAGTTTACTTTTGACCCATATAATCGGATTGTAAGATGAAGCCAAATGTACATGTGTCATATAAACACCCGAGTGGATCCACTTCACTTGGAATGAATTGTATTTTGGAGCCGATTGTCGTCTACACCGATCAATATTCCGCTCCGTGTCTCATGTAAACGCTGCCTGACAGTCAAGCGGATGAAACGGGGGATTATTTGTTCCGCACATGTGTTCCCTCGTACGTAGTGACGTGATGATGTGCGCAGTAAACGGGAAGCAGGAAAGTCAACAACAAGCAGAAGAACTCGACGGTGGTTGAAAAGCAGTTTTTGAATAAAAATCCCAAGAGAATAAACACTGGAGAGGCGAGATGGCTGCAAATTGCGCAACAGCGAGTTGTTCACAGAGCTTCATAGCAGACTATTCGTGGACCGCTGGTGTTATGAATTTGCTGGTTCCCTTGTCAATGAGTGATGTATTTCTGTGTAAACACATGCTGGTAACAGCAGATGTTAAAATAAGACTCACAAAACATGTGTTGTTCACAAGTTAACACAAACGCCAGTTAATTCGAAACACCCGAAGGCAGAGCAAAGCCCCGAGACACCGAGACGTGCCGCTCGGTGGGGCTGGGGGAGTGCTCGCTTCTTGAGAAGCGTATCATGGAGATGTTGGAACATTTTTTGAGCACATATCCAGCAGATAAACACACATTGCTCATTGCTGAGGACTGCTGGCTGCAAAGCCACAGACCTGAAAGTTCAGTGAGAGACTTTGTGTGCATGTCACAGAACGCTACCTAATCCACTTCACCCAGGGTCCTTGTAAACGAGGATTCATCGTGGATCGCGTTGTATACACATGCGTTTAACACAATTGTATTCAATCGGATTGAACAAACACCCATGTAAACTGGGCCACTTGTCAGTTTTTAGATGTGCTTGTTAGAGCGTATGACCATTGGAGGCTTACAACTCTGCAGACCGCCTCGTCACTGTACCACTGGTACCTGTGGTTAAAATGTCTGACTCTGCTTGTCTTATGTTTTGCTAAACCTCACAGATTCCTTGTGTTCCCATGTTTTGTGCCAGGTCAGGCTGGAGACTGGAGAAATCACTTCAGCTCAGAGCAGCTGGCCCGATTTTCATCTGTGATTCACAAAGAGCTGGAGGGTGAGAGCTGCTCTCTGTTCTGGAGCCTGGACACAACTGGAGGGAACGGATGTTGAAAATGAAGGAATGGAGTCCCATTAGATGCAGAAATTGTAACTGATTGGGTCTCAAATTTCAGTGTGTGTCTTTATCATGTATTGGTATTTATGTACTTGAACTTGATTGATTATTAATGTTTATGATCTGGTCCCACTATTAACAAAGTCAGTTCTAGAACCTGTTATGATTAAGATGTTACTGTTAAGATTTTACTGTTGACTTGCATATAATACTTTGGATACATAAATATCCAGTGAATAACGAAGAGCATATTTAAAGACACAGATGAGAGCAGATTAATTGTTTACAGAGTGCTGTAAATGATTAATCTTCTGCTACTGCATTGTTTATATGATTTTGTTTCTTGTATTTACTGGCACCTTAAAAACTTGATATAATGTGGAACTGTTAAGTATTTGTGGAAGAAAATAAGCACAATGCTGTATTCAAAAAGCAAAATTCAAAGTGTTAGGATGATATTGCATTGCTATGCATATATGCTTTCAAGAGATTATACAATGACAGATTAAATATTATCTGTAGTTAATTGATTAAACTAATCTCTTTTTAAATCTTACCTAAAAGCTGCTGAGAAAAGCCTTAAACTGGAGGTATTTTCATATAAAGTCGTTGCATTGTTTTGTCAGATCAACGGATTGAAATATCAAGAAGTGACTTGAAAAAGCTACTTGTTTTTAATAGACTTGAACAGATGTAGAGACGATTCCCAAGTCCTGCCTACAATCTTTAGTCTCGACCACTGGGAGGAATATTGTGTTTTTTTGTCACATCTCGCATGTTCCTTTGTTCTCATGTCCCTCCTCAGCTATAGTTGCTCATACTGCTTTTCTCTCTCACACAGGCTCACTCATACACTATCATACTCTCACACAAACAGTAGTACTGTACCCTGAGTGTATACCCTGCATATAAGAGACCAAGTATGAATTTCTCCCTTGTGCAACTCTTGTTGCACAAACCCAAGTTGGGGTTGAAAACCGTCTGTATGCTTTTGTAATTTCTTGTCTCTGTATTTCACAAAGTGAGGCTGCTCCAGATCACTAAATTAACCACCAATAAAAAAGAGTCATGTTTCATACCTTCGATCATTAATTTGTGACCAGATGGTCAAACTAATTGTACATAATCATGTTTCTGTGGGTCATTTTGAGTAACAGCTGCCATTGTTCTTCACTGAGTGGATGACTTCAAATGCTCTCAGTTGTGGTTGTATCAGACACAGATGAACATGATAAGTCACTCAAATTACTACGTAAATTCACACCCCATCACTATTCAACAGTATGAGCTGGTTGATCCATTTCCTGTTTTATAGACTCGGTACTACTTGTCAGGATTGTCACAGACTTAGAGGAGTCCTTTACAAGAAGTGGCATCCTTTTTGAATGGATCACACACTCCATAGAGGTAGACAGAACATGTTAATCTCATCGTACGGGAAAGCACATCAGCAAAAAAACAATTTGTTGGAAACCACAATGTTTCGTTGTGAAAAACTGACGTAAAATATATTAAAAAAAAAACCCACATGGTGAATCTTGTGGTTTATATTGACAATATTCCTGCAGAGGGGAGTATTCATTCCAAAGACACATGATAAGTCAATCAGACACCATCCATCCATCAATCCCATGCAGGATTACAGGGGGCTGGAGCTGATCCAAGGGTAAGGTACAGGTCTTTACTCCATCAGAGAGCAAACAGAGAGACAGACAAGCACACAGTCTCTCGGGGGATGAGGCCTCAGAGCACCCCAGTGAAAACTGATCCATCTGTGCCATTTGTAACTCCATCATACAGGGCTGATATTGCTGCCGCATACACCTTCAAGCTTTCAAGGTAGATGGAAGGTGACTTCCCTCCAGAGGAGCCTGCAAGAATCTAGAACCAAAGGGACTGGGCAGAGCACGGTGTCTTCCCTGTGGATTGTACAGGTGGACGGCGCTTTGACCTTCAGGGTGATCTGGCTGACAGGCTTAGTGCAACTGCTCAACAGCGAGAGAGTCCGTGTAGCATGAGACCCATGCCTAAGGTTGCCAGAAGGGGGCCACCAGCAACAGCATGAGGCCCTCCTGAAGAATTCTCTGGTGCTGTCTGTCAGATCAGAGGGAGCGGCAAAGTTAAGGCTGGTCCATGCTTCACATGTACGCGTTTCCGCGTCCGCTTTGGAAGGTCCGCGCACCACCGATGCGGACGCGCTTTCTCCCATGCTACATTTTGAGCTCAGCTGTGCGCGTCTCATGCAGGCGCGGTGATCCACGCAGCCTCGACAAGCTTTTCCAGCTCTACAGACTGTTTATCTGCTCCTTTATTACGGATTATTTAGAGAAAATTAAGCACATACATTGTCAGTAAATTATCTTTAAGTATTAAAGTTGATTTAGCCTTTTTTTTTTCTGTTTCTGAATCACGGGGCGGCGCCGGAGCGATTAGTTACTTTTTCACTTCTGTCTGCAGACCTTCTCCTCCCTCCAGACAGTCTCTCTCTCTTTCCACGAGTTTTTCACTCTTTCGGTTTCTTTAAGTGGAGCCATCAGGCTGTAGCTCTGTCTACTTTCACTTTTACCGTCATGTTTTGTTTGCTATGGCGCTCTGGCGCAGGCGCACACTTCCGTGACCTGCGCGCAATGCGCAACGCGGTCTTAAATTCTGGCTGCTGCGCAGACGTCCGCGGATCGGTCCGCGCGGACCCTAGCGGACAGGAATTCATGACGATTTTTAGGTCACATGGACCAACGCTCAACGCGCACCCATGCGGACATGTGAAGCATGGACGGGCCTTTACTCCATCTTGACCCAGAGGTTGGCAATCCCCTCAGGGAAAAGCAGTGGTTCAGTCCCTCTGAGGTGAGCCCCGCCCTGCCAAGAAAGCCCAAATCATGTGCTCCACCTCTAGGTCGAGGCACCACCCTCCTGATGAAGGGCTCTGATGAGTCAGCTAGTGGGCTCAGTCCCCTGGCAGATAAGTGACCAATAGGCTGGCTAGACAGGTTGCAGCCTACCTGAGAAGTCAATGGGAGACCTGCCACAACCGGCCGGACTTGGTGCCACCCTGGTGGTTTCTGGGGACGATCGAGGTGTTGTCTGGCCGTACAATTACACGCCTTCCCCTCACATATGGCCAAGAAGCATTTCAGGACCATTTGTACTGCTCCAGCGCACTGATGTGATCTGCGCCACCTTGAGCAGACCACTGTCCCTGAACTGCCTTGCCACACCAGATGGCACCCTACCTGGAAGGACCGGCATTCATGGTGACAGTCTCTTGGTGGGCTGGGGCCACACCCAATGAGATTTCCTCGACAGGAAGTCCTGTTTTTCCACGATGCAGGAGCAGGAGGCGGTGCTGCAACACTCTGAGCCTCTGGCCATGGTGCTACTCGGCGTCCAAGCATGATCCATCCAACCAACTCCCCAAGAGTGTAATGGCAACAGGCCTGCTCCTTTGGCCCCAAGGGGCCCTCAGGGGGGCCTCACGGGGGCCCCAGAGGGGTGCTGACGAGACCCACAGCTCAGGGCTGCCTGAAAGGAAAGTAGGCAGGGGTACGCAGGACCGCAGCAGACCTTTGCAGAGGTTGCTGGGGACTACAGCCCCCAATAGAGCGAAAACAACGAGGCGGTGGGTGGGGATGTGGAACGTCTCTATGTAGCAAGCCCAGAAGGACCCCTGAAGATCCCCTGAAGCAGAAAACCACAAACACAGAGGAGGGCCACCGATACCACTGGAAAAGGCAATTACAGAAGCAGACTGAAACTGCTGCAGCACCTCCAGCCATAGATGCTCTAAAGTTGCACACATGAGAGCCTGCAACATGTAATGTATTACCTCAATTAGCGAGCTCCGAGCCACTGATGTTGACCACGGTTCAGAACCATTGGAGGTCCGGCCACTCTCAGTTTGTGGTTAACAGCCACGGTGGGGCCCGATAAGCCGGAAAGAAAGCACATAGTGGCCTACAAGCAGCGGCTACGCAAATTCTAGCCATGTTGCAAAACAACTAAGATCTGATAAGCCGATCGAAGGGCGCGTGAATGGTGTTGGACACGTCGCAAACAGCCGCGGCTGGCACGTCAACAACCCAGGGGAAGGCCAGCCAGTACGTGGCTACCGAGGAACCAGTACAAACTGGAGCAATACCGCCATACCACACACGAGTAAGCTCCAGTGCCTGAGTGATTCTCGGGGGAGGAGAGCAAGGCCGCTGAACCCACCAACTCTCATTCAACAGAAAGGATTCAACATCCTTATCGCCTGCCGGCAGGTTAAGAGTAAATGCCTCAACCAGAGGAGAAGCCACAGCAGTGTCAACCTATCCTTAGATGGAAGGTGAAAAAGGGAGTATCCACGGCTGCAGTCTTTGAAGGGCGAATTGTTGCTGCTCCGACCAACATGATGACAAGGCCACCAGTGACGCAGTATAATGCTGTATAGGCTAGTCCCGGAATCTTTAAGCTGTACTAAGCTGTATACAAACTGTGCACAAGAAGAAAAGAGGAATCGACCCTGGGTTGACACCAGAACTTTCCTTGGGTCACCCAGGGATCACAAGTGACATTGTTGGTATACATACTCGAATTTCACATGTGCAAAGGGGACATTGACTGCTTTAAGCACCGCCTTCTGGCGGTCAGTAGGGATGAAATAGAGCTCTGAGACTTTTACTTCTGACTGTTTGTTTCATGAAAATTAGGTTCTGTGCAGTGAGAAAACTACAGTGCTTTATAATTTCAAGACAGAACAGCTGTATTTTAAAAACATGAGTGGACAGCATTTCCAGTAAAACCAATGACCTGTTGGTTTCATTTTTCACCTGCTGAGTTAGACAGCAGGCATTCATGAAAATGAGACCGCCTTCAAGCTGTGAGGCAGGACTCTAATATAACATTTACTTGGAAATACAACAAGATGGCATGCAAAAGAGAATAGATTATGATCACTTTTTATTATTTTGATTAAAAGGAGACAGCCATATCAACCACAGTGCTTAATAAATGTTCTCTTAAATGTCAGCGTGCCTCAACATGTTGCAGAGATAACAACACTAACACAATAGTGTTTTCAATCATCC
The DNA here is from genome assembly GCF_902148845.1 of Salarias fasciatus. Lineage (NCBI taxonomy): Eukaryota > Metazoa > Chordata > Actinopteri > Blenniiformes > Blenniidae > Salarias > Salarias fasciatus. The sequence goes on from NC_043755.1 coordinate 22,039,694, forward strand.
CGAGGAACAATGTCAGCTTCCGGTCAGCAGCTGATGTCAAATACCAGAATTGTTCAGCTGTGAGAGTGAAAGTCCAACCCATCTGTCGGAACAGGCCCAGCCCAGAAGAAAGCTGTAATAAAACTGATTGTCACTGAAGTCTCTGAATGTTTCATGGACTAGCACACTCAGTATTGCTTTTGGCTTTGGATAAAATAAACAGTAACAAACGGTAACATATCAAGGAGTTGGTGGGAGATGGTGTGACTGTAAAATTCCCAGACTCCAACAAATGAATGATGAACATGTACTTCAATCCCTGGGTGTTTCAAACCTAAAGCACATTCCTTTAAGACCTTAACCCTGACCCTGACCTGGATGCTAGTGGGAATAGATATATCTGATCAATCAATCAAGTTCAATTACATAAATACCAAATCATGATGAAGCCACACTCTGAAATCTGAGACCCAATCAGTTACAATTTCTGCATCGAATGGGACTCCAGGCCTTCATTTTCAACATCCGTTCCCTCCAGTTGTGTCCAGGCTCCAGGGCAGAGAGCAGCTCTCACCCTCCAGCTCTTTGTGAATCACAGATGAGAACTGGGCCAGCTGCTCTGAGCTGAAGTGATTTCTCCAGTCTCCAGCATGACCTGGCACAAAACATAGGAACACAAGTAATCTGTGGGGTTTAGCAAAACATATGACAAGTAGAGTCAGACATTTTAACCACAGGTACCAGTGACACCGTGGAGAGGCGGTTTGCATGGTTGTCACAAATTGATGAGTTCAAAACTGTTCTATCCATCTGTCCAATGTCAGATGCATAGAATCCCTCCATCCGTCATCTCTGACTTCAAGTCATTCCCAGATACATTATACAGAACACATTTAAAAACTGACTTAGTGATTGAACCCCATGCTAGTTAAACTTGAACATAAGAGTCTCAAATACCTTTACGAAGGAATGGAGACTTGTCGTGATCCATGTAAGCCTTGGGAACCAGGCTGAAGTTGGACATTGTGTTCTTCTTCATGGTCTGGAAAGAGCATTGCTCTGCAATCTTCTGAATGGTTTCAGGGTCCAGATTACGGCCCAGGAAATCTGCCATGCGCCTGAGAGCTGCAGGCAGGTCCTGGAAGAGGAACATTGGAACAAGTCTTTTCTTTGATTAAACTGTTTTTCTTTGGTATCAAATTGACATTATCAGCGTGACATGTTGACTTGAAGACATTATCAGCGTGACATGTTGACTTGAAGCAGCTTGAGTATGAGATGAGTTTAAGATTTCCTGGTACTGGAATATATTTAGGAATTTTTTGATAAATAATGTTGGTTTGACATATTGTTGAACCACTCAGAGTGTTTTAGTGGGAACATACTGTATATTATCACAAAGACCAAAGCATCCTGTTACTATCACTTCTTTCAGAACATCGAGAGTTGCTTCACCTGAACCATTTCTTCATAAGTAATGTGCATTATTCTGTCTCCCAGCTCTGTGTGCATCCAACTCTTCACATGATCGGTCCACTTCCCAAAAAGTACTTCAGAAAAGAAAGACACAGGAGCGCTGTGATCATCTCCCACTTCACAAAGTACTCTTTACCATCATTTACAGTTTTCACCAAACTGCTGAAACTTTCTGGATATGTCACTAAACTACATGAAAGTTTGGTTAACAATGTGGTTTTGACTGTTCTGACCTTTGCCCTCCAGGAATTTGCCAATAAATTCATCAAATGTTCCCGGTTCCTCAAGAAATTCGGCCATTTGGTGGAAGTAGTACGAAGACACCAGAACGTCCCGTGGGTCTCTCATGACATAGATTGTCTACGCACAAAAACACAGGAAACAAGATGCAGAAAACAATGGTTGTAATGTGTCTTCAATGAGCAAACATATAGGCAAATGTAACACAGTCTTTCACCTTGGCTTTAGAGGTGTGGAAAGAAGGAGGCATGAGCTTGTAGGGAAAATGTGTGACGAAGGAGACTTCAGCTGATCACAACCACTTCCAGTCTTTTCTCTTCCAACCAAGGGACCCGATCCCAGTTGGGGATGGTATGGATCGGGGTCAGATCCCCTCCATTCAGCAGCAGTGGGAGGATCTCCTGCATCCAGATTGTCCCTGCAAGAAAGTACAGTTGAGCCCATGTTTAAGCCAAGGTGGAGTGGGACCTGTTTTTTTTTTTTTTTTTTTTTTTAATTTTCATTTGCTTTGTGTTTTGACGGAACTGTTTGTCATCATTCCTTCTGGCCTCTTGAAGGTGTAGGCTCTCCAGACATAATGATGAATTTTAATGTAGCTGGATTTTCAAGATCATCAGCATCAACTTGAGCCAGTATGGCAGCAGCACGTGTTCAAGCTGCATAAAAGAACCGAACACAATCATGGCAAAAGCAGAAGTGATGGAGTCTGTTCAGTTTGACCACACAAAGTACAGCAGAGAGTTGGCATTCTTGGCTTTCCTGACATCTTAAACATGATTACACTAACTGGAAATAATTTAACTGTAAAGTAGAACATATAACATCCTATATTGTTCATGATGTCAAACTCATACCCGTTGGCTATTTTCCTGTGGGGCAAGCCGGTTGCCAGAAACCCGCGGTTCCGGTAGGTTGGTCTGTGTTAAGACTTTTACACATTGCTGGATTTTTCCAACCTTTCCTAAATCAGAGACCACACACTAGAAGACAAAAAGGACAGATTGCATCACAATTTCCTCTTGTGATAGTGTGTCTGGTGTCACTACGGAGCAGAACATACACTAGACAATTCTTCAATCGAGAAACAGCTCCTTCGCCCTCAGTCTTCCAAATCTGACGTCGTCAAACTTCGAACAGTTTTCCTTGATACCTATGTTCACATTCATCTCCAATATTATCATTTAGCTTGGAGCGCTCATTCCCTCAGTTCATTCATTCATATCCGCATCTCTCCTTGAGCGCAAGCCCCCCACGCAGTATGGCAAGCCGTTTTAACATTTAATGCCTAGATTGCACTATCCGGAACTAAGACTGCGGATATCCACAACTCCATTCTGACTAGGCGTAATGAATTTTGGATATCCGGAATTTTCATTAAAGATATCTATAATGTGATTTTGACTATCCGAAACGACTGATAGAGATATCGAAATTTCCGTTTTGCCTCGTCGAAACTGAGATTTAGAGATATCTCAAATTGGAATTTTGACTATCCGTAATTCAGTTGTAGATGTCCGTAACTCATATTGCGGATATCTACAGCTGAGTTATGGATAGACGAAATGACGTAACCCATACACATGAATGGCAAAAGTGACATCATTTCTCCTAGGAAGAATGTATTTGTGGATATCTGAAATGATAATTACGGATAGGAGAAATAGAGTTGTTGATATCTCTGTCGTTCTTTTCGACTAGGAAGAACTGAATTACAGGTATCTTTCACGAATATCCAGTCTGGGAATTAAATGTTAAAACGGCTTGCCATACACCACGCACCCGCCTCCCTACCCACACACAGAGCACAGACTGAGAGGCCTCTGTCAGAAAATTAATATAGATGCTACAACATTGTGAACATTATAGAAAAAGGAAATATAGTTTGAGATAAATGTATTATACTTTCATGCTACATTTATAAATGAAAGTCAATCAACACCAAACATCAAGTGCCATGTAAATAACACAACCAATGCAATAAAAGTAGTAGTAACTCTACCTGACTTGGGATAAGTCACAGCCAACACATCAGTGTCTTCAAAAGAGAAGTTCTGGGCAAACTCCAAGCTTTCCTTGGTGTGGCCCAACGAGGAAAGACACAGGCCGTTGTACTAGATGTACTTAGAAATGCATTTGAAGTTGGATGGCTTTTCCTGGTTATCAGTCATTGTGCTCTCAGTTTGCAGGTAGTATTTCTTCTGTTTCAAAACTCCTCTCACCTTGGCTCCTCTTTCTTTGCTCTTTGACTCTGGGTGGGTGGGTTGAACGGGAGCTGAATGGCAGCTCTGTGCTGCCAGTCGTCTGCTGCTTTCTCATCGAGAGGTTGGAACTAACACTCAATGTGGCTGTGCATATGTGCTCTTTTTTTCTAAATCTGTCATGATATGGGAGAGAGTTTTGGTTGGATCCACATCAAAAAGCTTTTTAAAGAGACGAAATGAAGCATGTAATGGTTCAGCAGGGTAGCTGAACGAACACTGCAGTCTTTGCTCAGCTGTGTGGACCGCTAAGAATTATTGTAACATCTCATCAGAGGCTTGGCTAATTATTTTCAATCTACTAAAAATAAAAATGCAATAAATCTTTCACACTGGACATCATTAGTAAAGTGGATATTACAGGATTACTATTGCAACAACACATCATCAGTTGGGTAAAACTAACCTGTCTCATCTAACAGACTAATCCCAGCTCATGTTCCCCATTAGTGGCTGAACAATCCAACGCTTGGTGAATTCTGCTTCACAATGACAGGAATAGCTGACAGAGAAGGATCAAAAAGCGATGTCGCGATGAATGCTTGGTCGCCACAAGCCAGCTATCCCTGTGGTAACGTTTCTGACACCCCCTGCTTAAAACCCAAAAAGTCAGAAGGATCGTGAGGCCCCGCTTTCACGGATTACAGTTAAGTCGCCCTGGCCAACTCGGCATCGACCCCGAGATACAGTCAAGTCGGCATCAAGCCAAGTCGGCATCCAGCCAAGTCGGTCTCGCGGGGGGGCTCTCAAGTGGCCGAGTTGGTCGGTGCCGACTTGACTGTAAGCTGCTTACCAACTCGGCCAAAAGCCTCTTTTTTTAAAAAATCATGATGCCGGCTGCAGCGTAACGATTTGCACAGTTTTATGACGATCTGTTTGAACCAAGGAGCTTAGCTACTAGAGCGCAGCTACAAGCGCGCAGCGCTTAGCGGCTGTCTGGTCATGTGACCGGTCCCCAAGGCATTCTGGGAATCGTAGTGCAACGATGCCGGCTGTGGCGCGACGATTTGCACAGTTTTTTTCATGCCGGCTGCACCACTTCTCACGTAGCAGGCGGGGAACTGGAGGACAAACTGTGTGATTATGGTGACTGACAGGTTAGAGTGACTTGGCTAGATGCCGACTTGGCTTTGATGCCGACTAGTCTGTACTCATCCTGAAAATCAAGATCAAGCGAGCTTTTGTATAACATCCTCATTGTGAATAATGTGTACATTCATGGATATGTACAGATCGGGGTATACAAGGTGTACCCAAAAGAAACCGGAATTTAGTTATAACTTTTTATTTCTTACATTTCAAAATAAAACACCACCGTTGCCTTCAAAATAATCTCCATCCCCATTAATGTAGCGCTCCAGCCGTGTTTCCCACTGGACGAATGTGTCGTCACACCTGTGCCTAATTGTGCCATTCAGGGCCGTCTGTGATTTGTCTTTCACCTCCTCCTAGGGCTGGGCGATATGGCAAAAAAAATGATCACGATTTTTTTCTTCATATCATTCAATCTCGATTAAAATCACGATATGTTATATTGTTTTTAAACCACTTTTAAAGCATCTGCACTGAAAACTAGAACTATAGAATTGTTTAACATTTTATTAACAAACCAAATAAATAGCAATGCAAATTAAATAATATAAACATAGAAAAATACAACAACAATCTCACTGAACAGTGCTAAATGGAAAAAAAATCTAACACCAAGATAATAAAATCTTGCGATGCATTGTTTTTTCAGTAAAAGAGAAAAACTGAATGATTGTTAGTTAGAGTGTGACAGTTTGCAGCCCTGAGGATTTTTGTTGCTATAAAAGATTAAAAAACTAAAGAAACCGCCTGGGGATAATGAAGGTGCTTTAGAACAAACATTATTTTCAAGTTCTGATGCGAAATATGCTGCTGCCATCATTAATGCTTGCACCAAATGTACAAAATTTAAATAATCTAGATTGGACAGATTAGACTTAAAATGTAACAGTACATAACTACAATAATATAAAAAAAATTGACAAAAGTAATCGTTTTTCTCCTCTTAAAATGTTGCTCGTATGGTGCAGTGGCCTGAAAAGATGACACTGGAGTCAATATTCGACGTGCACTCAATGTTCGTGTTAAGATAAATATTCTGGTTTCTGAAACATTTGGAATAACCCCAGGGAGATCCTCATTCAGACCACAGCCACAGACAACGTCATGACTGCATTTGCACTTCATGCCACTAGGTGTGCTGTTTGCATGTTCAACCTTGTTTTACACAGACACCACAGAAGAAGAGGGGCGCTGCAGCGCTGCAGGCTCTCTGCATGTTGTTAGAAGAAGAGTTTTAGCGGCAAGACGTGGTGATATGTTCAATGATGCCATGCCCCGTCATTTTCAGTAAAAGAGAAGAACTGAACGATCGTTAGTTAAACTGTATCACCAGTAGTTCCTGGACTCAAAAGACCAGATTCCTTGCGGATCGGTGAGCTAGCAGCGGTGCGGGTGGAGCAGCCTTTCCTGTCACCAGCAGCCTCATCTTCAGAGGATAACGCCGAGGCATTGCTGACTTCCTCTGCTTCGCTGCCCTCAGCTCCACGTTCATCTCTGTTTACTTCTCAGACAACTTAGAGGCGGGAGTTGAGCAGGAAAAAGTCGACTGTGATTGGCTGTGTTACGCACATTTCTGCCATGTCTGATCGAGTAAATGTGCTCTCAGCTGATCACCGTGATCGACTGGAAATTAATCGCGATCACCAATCACGATCATATAATCGCCCAGGCCTACCTCCTCCACATCTGCAGACCGCTGTCCCTTCAGCTCCTTCTTCAACTTGGGGATCAAGAAAAAGTCACTCGGGGCTTCATCTGGCGAATAAGGCGGATCGGGGAGGAGATTCATCTCATTCTTCGGCAGAAACTGCGTGATGCGCTGCGCCATGTCCGCTGGCGCTCTGTGGTGGTGGATCAACCGGGCTCCACTCTGCCACTACGCTCTGCTTCCTCCTCACATCCTCACGGAGCCGTCTGAGGACTTCCATGTAGTAGTCCTGATTTACAGTCTGACCTGGAGGGACAGACTCGCTGTGGACGATACCCTGGACAGCCAAGAAGCAGCTCAGCATTGTTTTCACGGCTGAGCGGACCTGACGCGCGGACATCTGGCCCTTTTTAAACCACCCGAACCACTCATGGACCTGAGTCTTCCCCGGAGCATCATCCTTGTAGGCTTGCTGCAACAAGGTGAGTGTTTCTGCTGCTGTTTTTCCCAACAATAAGCAGAATTTAATGTTCGTGCGCTGCTCTAGCAATGTCGCCATTTTGGAAAAATCGCAGACATGAGCTGCACTCTGGTACTATAAAGAGTAAATAGCGCGTGACAGGCGTCAGGGTCACTCTGGGAGCTCTGACTTTTCACAGATATGCACGAGGCTTATCTGTAGCACATGTGACGGCCAGAAGTCGAAACTCATTATTATTAGTATTTTATGACCAAATTCCGGTTTCTTTTGGGTACCCCCTCGCATAATGGGATCAGGGTAGCTCCATAAGTGAAAGGGATTGTGAGCCATGCATGGGAGGAGGAGGAGTGTGTTGTGTGGGATGGCCAAAGTTCAAGTTTTTCATTGTTTTTTGTTGTTAAATTGAAATTGTTGTTTTCAATTTTTGTATTATTTCTCCTGTTTTGTCATCTGAGGGTCAAAATCGTCGCCGTATGGTGTGCCTGTAAGGTGTGCCTGCCGCTACACATCATGTGATGACTGCATCCCAGGGACCCGTACTGTGGCCGGGACCAGATAAGAGACAAATGTGCCTCTGCTGCTGGTGCATCTTCGCTTTCAGAGACTTACAGATGGAGACACCAGTATAAGTCCAAAGAAACCTGATGCTGTCCTCCTCACAATGGACAGAGTAGAGTTACTTCTGTGTTATCAACCTACCAATCAGCTGGATCTTTTCAGATAATACAGTATCATTCATCTCGGTCCTTGACGCACCCTAGTCAATCAGGGCCTTCTCATTGCACCCTCCTTTTCAGATGCTGGTCTTTTCATCTGTGAGACAGTGGAAAATGTAGGAGGGAAAATGCACTGAAGGATCCAGTACCTGGTCCAGGTTCAGGACACAAGCAACCTTTGTCAGGACCCTGAAGTGGGCTGCGATCGCCCTGGTAGTCTTTACAGGATTGCTGCCGATCTTCACTTTCCTAATGTTTATACACTTGAAGACAAGAAACCATGGTCACAGTGAAGTTAGTCCAGCAGACAAGCTGCAGCCTTCTTCAGAAGTGTGACGTGATGTTCTTCTGAAGAAGGCTGCAGCTTGGCGGCCGAAACATGTCAAGGTAGGTAACAAATCACTGGCCTGATTATAAAGCTGCGTTCACACCGAACGCGACGCAACGCGATTTTGCGTCAAAAGACAATTGAAAACAAATGGGGACGTGCGTTCCAGCCACGATGAGACGCGACGCGTCGGACGCGGTGCGTTGTTGCGACGCGTCAGACGCATTTTCGCAGCGCGTCGGGACGTTGACGCGACGCGGTGCGATTTTGCGTCCGACGCTGAAGTTGGGAAATCTGAACTTTGATGTGTCGTGATTTTGCAGCAAACCAATCAGAGAGCGTCTCCATGGTGACGTAGGTCAGGGAGCGGGGACCGGAGAAAGCGACACTCGTCCTGGTGCAGCTCCTGGAGCAAATAGTGAAACTCGCCAAACTCTGACCGTCTGTGGATCATATCATGCACCCAGGCACGGCGTCCTGTCCGCCGACGGCGTCGTTGTCTGGCTTTATTAAGTAAATAAAGCCAAGCCACCAGCTCAACAGGGTTAGCCATGAGGCTAAGCTAACACAGGAAACACGGCCCAAAGCCCCGTCTTCCCACCAGACGCGACGCGTTTGACGCGTTCGGTGTGAACGCGGCTTTTGGCCCCGCGTTGTTCAGCTTCGGACCTCAGAATCGACACGCGTTCAGCTTCTCGCATTGACGCGATTTTTGACGCAAAATCGTGTTCGGTGGGAACGCAGCATCAGAATCAAAACTATTAACACACAAAAGGCCTAATGAATCTGATCGGACTACTAACCATGTTTAGTTTCAGCCAATCACCGCAGAGAAAAAACCTCTTGCTGATCTTTTTTTAAAGACGCAATAGAGGATTCATCCAAAACAGATTTAATCGCTGTCGGGACATCCATTGTTTTCGCTAGCCATGCTAATATTATTAGCAGTCCGTCACTTCCTGCTTCCGTCAAAGCTTGATGTCCCGCCCTAAACAACACATGATTGGTCCGGCCGAAAAAAGTCTGATCCCGCACATAAGGCTGGAGCGGTACAAGATAGATTCTCGTGGTGTGTGAGAACAAATACTGCGAGAATTCAGCTTGCTCGCAAGGTTATTTACAAATGGCAGATTGTGTTTAACTGACATGAGGACAATGAGGGGTCCTTGAAAGATGTTCTTCCCCATATGAGGTCCCTGCATCTGAAAACCCTTGAGAACCCTGGGGCCTGTTGCATAAGGATAAGGGGTTAAGCCGGATATCTCAGTTATCTTAGGTGAACTTATCCATGATCCAGTTGCACAAAAGAGGAAAGTGAGATTTTTACTTAAGTTACTTAACTTAAGTTACCTTCAATAATTTTAGATATACTGATTCAACACACCAGCAGGCAGTCCCTCACTAATGCCTCACAGCTCACCAATGATTCACACGGACTGAATCGGCAATTCCTCTCTTAGCCTGCCTCAAATGAACTGAGAGATGAATGAATCAGTTCTGGAAGGGATTGGGTTCGGTACACTCTCACAACAGACGTGTTCTTCTGAAAGAATCGTTGGTGATCATACCAACCGTAGAGGTTACGTACATGTTCGCACATCCGCCGCCACCTGAATTTCTGCCCACATTGTATTTGATTGTATTCTCAAATTTGTGAGGAAGAACGACTTTGGAAAGACTGAAAATAGTGGAAACTTCTATTCTGATTCAGCTGAGAGGTCACATAAACACTAAAAAGCAGAGGTTTTCATCATGTGTCCAGTTTGGATTGACTCTAAAAGCTGTATAAATGAGTAACACAATGTACTGCCATGTTTTCATTCACCCTGCTAGAGCGCATCCATTTGAAGGCAGGTTATTTTCATACTGGTGAATATGTAACCTCTTCCAGCTTTAGGAAGGGCCAGAATTCTTCACTGAAAGACTTTAGATGTTTTGGTTTATATCAGTTTGTGCTTGTTGTGGATAGTAGAGCCAACAATTTTGAGTAGTTTTATTCACGTCACACTTTACTATAATCTCTTTTCATTGACTGAACTGCAGGTTTTCTTAATCCTGAGTAAAATTGGCTTAAACGAGGGTCGTTTTACCAGCACTGGTAATCTTTCACAGATATTTAACTAAAAACATGATATTTTAATTTTTTTTTTTTTTTTTTTGCATCACTAAGCACATGGTGACCGTTCTTGAAACTCTGTACACAATAATGTCCAATCTAATAAATGAAACAGCAACATTCAGTGACATTTGAAGTGGTGCATGCATGCCAAGAGTTACAAAAGGGGAGGACACTAAAAAAGGCAAGTGAACTCAAGCATGTCAGTGAATTATTACATTGAACAAATAAGCTACTTGCTCATAGAATCGTGCAGCAAATGCTAACGTGAAATCACTGAAGTGGTTTCACAGCAGGAGCACTAACCAAAAATGTCAAACAGTAGCTCAGTTCGTCGCTGAGGGAATGCTGCAGGAGCTAACTATAAACGGACAAGTCTGAATGATTTCTAACATGCTCACACAGAAAGATGCTAACGTTGGAAGGAGTATCCTAAATTGACTGCTAAATGTTACTTATTCAGGTTTTTTTTTTTAAGATTCTCAATGCCAGATTCTCAAACTCTCTTGGTAATATATTTGTGAAAGAAAAACAATCACAATTTTCAAAATATGTGATGATTTATTACTGTGTTACATGGATCATCCTCCATAAAGACATCTGATAGAGGCACGGCAGAGGTTTCCAAACTATGGCTCCAAGGTGAACATTGGGTCGTGGTCTGTGCTGAATTGGCCTGCAGGGATCTCTAATATCTGGTCCGCATACGAAACTTGACTGTACTGTACTTTGAGATTTATGAATTTATTTAAAAAACAAAACAAAAAATAAGACAGAATTTTTCAATGAAACAAGACTGATTTAAAAAAAATGTTACTGATGGTGATTAAAAATGACAAAACCAAATTAAACAAAGTTCACTCTAAGAGTGTGGCTCTTCCAATTTTTATATATTCAGTCATTAATGCAAAAAGTATGGAAATTCCTGCTTTACAGCTACTGTAAAGGAATTGTGAGCAGAGGGAACTGAAAACAAAGTGTTGTGTTCGTAGAGGAGAAAGTACGACATGTCTAAATGAGTCTGAATCACCAACTGGCTCTTAAACTGTGAAACAAACGTTGTTAATGAAGTTCTAACTCGGTCAACAAAACAGGACGTTGACTGTAAGAGTGTGACCGCCATGTTTGTTAAGCGGTAGTCAGAGGCCCCAAAACAGCAACTGCTTCAATCTCAACCAGTGCGCCCTGAAAACAAAGACAGACCAACAGTTTAGTGGGGAGCGTGTTCTTCCGGTGGCTGAGATCAAACCAAACTAACCCTAAACTTACTGAACGTATGCAAATCATTCAGTTTACAGAAATGTGAACAAAGCTTTGTGTTTTAGTAAAATTAGTATAGCATTCTATACTTGTGGCAGTTTAATCAGTTTATTGCTTTGATTAGAAATGGCATGCTAGTTTGAACCCTCACTGAATCACAGAACAGCAAAAGACTGTCAGAGGAACTCACTTTGGGAAGAGCGACGACCTGATAGGCAGCTCTGGCTGGGTAGTTGGTGCTGAAAACTACACACAATACAAACAACACATGCGTCAGGAAACAGGATCAGTTCTGGACGGGGCAACACTCACAGAAAGCCTTCCAAACTCTTACTGAGGAAAATAATCATTTCCATGTGAACTGACCAAATCGCTAACCTGCGCCCTGATTTAATGCTTTTAATTAGTTCCATCATTAAAAAAGGGGATTGCTGCAAAGACAGGACTCATTCAGTGTGTTGATGCTTTCCAGAAGGATGAGAGAAAATGTGTGAAGTAAGACTGGCTGGAAGAAAGGTTCAGGTGCTGCACTGTGCTGACATCCAGTGGCTGAATTCAGATTGCAAAAGAAAACTCAACTCAGGTGAGTGAGGGATACTCACACTGCTTGTAAACGTCGTTGATTTGGGCAAAGTCGTTCATGTCGGCCATGAGCACCGTGGTTTTGACAACTGAGAGAAATGATGGGAGGGAGTTATTTTAGTCGGCATTGAGGAGTGACAACATTCATCGAGATGCATAATTTAAATCTTTCCTCACCATTTTCATAGGTGCAACCAGCAGCTTTAAGGATTTCACCCACATTCACAAGAGCCTGAGGGCAGAGGCAGCGTGAGAGATGGCTAAACGTTAAGAACTGGACACGTCTCACTTTTTACTGTGCAAAGCTCTCTGAGATGCATTGTTATTTCTGACAAATTTCTTAAGTAAAGTCTAATTCAGTAACTAATTAATCAACACCATTCACTTCATTCCCAAACATGTTCTGATCTCAGCGGGGTTCCGGTGTTTCACCTGTCTGGTTTGAGCCTGAACGCCACCGTCCACCAGCTGTCCGCTGACAGCATCCATCCCGATCTGTCCTGCGATGTACATGGTCCGATCCACCACCACTGCCTGGCTGAAGGGCACACAAACAGCAACAGAGGTTAAAAACCAGCCATATAGCATACACTGAATATGGTCCTGAATTACAATTATTTACTGTGACAGCTAGTTTTTATTTGACATCAAACATTTTGGAGAGAAATAATCTGCAATTATAATCTCATTTTAATAAGATTGAGACAATGTACATGACTGAAATATGAAAGAACGCTGATAACAAAAGGAAAAGTATATTTTATTGCTCTTACACAGGTGTGCTGCACTTATCTGACTGCTTCCAAGGATATATTTTGCATTTTGGTGGACATCAACGAAAATGAGATGGGAAGTAATACAAAATTCGAACTCAAAGAGTTTATTAAAACTTAGAATATTGTAATTTATGTTTGGTTCTCTGTTTGAAAATATCTTCTATAATCATGTATCCCCTGTGTCATTGTATTTTAACTCTCACCCAGTTGTGGCATTAAGAGCGTTCACCATAAAAACAGATCTGCTGCTGTGACATGTGATGGCAAACCACAGTGAAATGGAGCAGCTGAACAGACCCATCACTTCCAGGAATAAACAGAGATCAGCTCCAAGTTTAGAAAGGGGCTCTCTAAAACCCAAAACACAGAATCTCTCAGCTGAAATTATAAGTCCATCAATCTGATATCTAAATCTAAAATGAACAGGATTTCATAAAACTGTTCTGAAATGAATTACAAAATCTGTTTACATTAAAAAAAAAAATCTCCGTCCATTAAAGACGAAGAGAGGGACAATCCAGCTGGCTGCATCTCTGATGGTGTGGGGTTGTTAGTGCTCATGATCTGGACAGTTTACACATCTATATAGTATAATTACTGCTCAGAAAAATGTGGGAGTTTCAGCACTATGCAATACTATGGCATCCATCACTGGTATGAGATCACAATCCAGTGCAGCTGGTGAAGCGACCAGCTTACAGTCCACATCTTCCACCAAACAAAGCCTGTGCTCTGACTGCGGTTCACTTCTATTGTGCTTTTTTGGCAGTTGTGTAGTGACTTCTGGTGTTGTGTTGTGGCATTTGCTGCTGTGAGGTACCATTGGCCCTCCTGGGGACCACTGAAGGTATAAAAAAGACAGACGAAGCCGAAGTTTCCCATAGTGTTCTGAAATCCTGCTGAATGTAAATACCGAATGTAAATGTGATTGGCCAAGTCTGTCTTGTGACCACATCACGTGGACAGGGGAGGAGCTGTGATAGGGTGATTTATGCAAAACTTAAAATAAATGAAATCAACAGATGATTTAAGTGAAAATCAGAGTCTGTGGAAACTAGTGCTAGAGACCAGAACATGTTCTGAAACTGGGTGCTTTATATGTTTATTTGCACAATGCAATTGAGAGGGGTCCAGCTGCAGACATCCACTATCAAGATGCAATTTGGTATTTTTTAGTGGATTCCAATGGGACTCAGGCTCTTTTTGAAACCAATATCATCGCCTCCTGCTGGGATTTCCCTGGAATTACAGCTTTTCTGGAGGTTTGCGCCTGGGTATGGACATGCTGCTGTGTCAACAAAATGCAGATGATCTCCTATACGGGTCATTCTTTCAATGTGGTGCCTTTTGGATCATAAAAATGGTTAAAAAAATTATATATATATATTTATGTTTCTTCTTAAAAAGATGACTCTAAGCTTTATGAAAAGCATAAAGGTCAATCTCAATCTGCTAAATTTAATTTTTTTTTTAAGTTTTAAAAAATATGTCACAATGAATGTGTCCACTGTGTTAGCCATGTAAACATACCATTCTAAATATACTAAAATTGTATAAACATTTCAAAAGCATAGTTTTGACAAAAGTGCATGTCTTTCTCTTATTTAGTATAAATAGGATATGGCAAATAAATACTTAAATAAATTAATCCATTGGCATCATTCTTGTGTCCACTGTGTTATGAAGGTGTCCACCGTGTTATCCAAATTAGGATAACACGGTTGACATTTCACAACAAAAATAGCTTTTAGCCTAGCTTCATTAGCATTTAAGCTGACAGGATTTTGGATAGCTGACAAGAACTCAACGTTTTACCCAGGAACCTTTTAAAATTATGATATGATAATTTTCTTCATATAATGGAGATAACACAGTGGACATTTATGATTGACCACATTAGATCTTCATCATGAAAGAGTAACTATAATAAAATTAACAAAAGAAAAGTGAGTAATCTTAACACTATTGAATTTCCCTCTGGAATGACATCATATCAAAAGATTGCATCATGCTGAGGTGGGTGGAGCCTTCTTGAAGGTACAGTAACTTAGGATAAAGCAGTGGACACTAAATCCAGGGACAAATATTAAACTGCAATTTTAGACAAAAATAAAAAAATGTTCTGATGAAATTATCAAATATATAAAGAACCCTTTATAACTGAATTAAATAGCCATAAATATTTTGAGAAAAAAAAAACAACAACATAATTTTCTTGAAGGAAACAGTGGAAAGGGCACTGGGGACATGGCAAAATAGCACATTTTTAATTTTTTAAACTGGTATTGTAAAAAAAACTTTTTAAGTTTTATGAGTTATATCCTTGAGTTTTTAACAGATAATTGGTGAAATTTCACTAAAATAAAAAGGTTTTTTTTAATTCTATTATTTTCAGAAAATACAGCTGGATTTAGGCTGGGGACGCAAAAGGCACCGCATTTAAAGAATGACCCATAGACCTTTTTAATAAATAAAAATGCAGAGAGTGAATTTTTCAAAACACGTGGTTACAATGTCAAAAGTAATTTTGAATTTTAGGACCCTGCCAGATCACATAAACAGATAACTGTCTTCTGGTTTTACTGTTGGCATTTACTGTCAATCCTTCAATAGTTGACAGAGGGTAGAGGGCAAAATCCAAAATGTGTGCACTTTGCCCCATAAGCCATCTGTCAGAGCCACTGGTGATCAGAAAACTCAATTTTTTTCTGTGTGAACACGTTAAACATTATAAAAGTTTATTTGCATTCTTTTTGAACCATCCTGTTGCTTTAGCCACGCAGTCTCAGTGTTACTCAGTCTTATGACAGCTGTCAGAAACGTTAACTTCAACCTGATGCTTCTTCCTCTGAACTGATCTCACCTGTACGGCCCGAGAGCAGCAGCCGCCGTCGTGGTGCTGATGATCTTCTTGACGAGTGTAGACATTGTATTGATCGCTGAACAAGCCGCGAGAAAGAAGTGAGTTGTTTTGCAGTCGTAGCAGAGTGAGCTGCAGCGGGGAGAAGGTGAAAGAGGTCCGGGAATGGCTGCAAGACTTTACCGTAACTCATGTAGCGATGCGCAAGATTATATTTCATTTGTTTTTAGCGAAAACAAAGCGACATATAAATATGTTACTATGTGATATAAGAGGAATAAATATATCAAATAACTGAAAAAATGATAGACCGACAATAAATGGTTCTGGTCACGGCTTTATTTTGTTGGTGCGTGTCTACACTAGGTTTCCCGTGAGCACCCGGAAGTAACGGAGGCAGCATGAGGAAGTCTCACATGGTGGCTAACAGGGAGAGGAGAGCACGAGCACGCTGAAACACGACTTCCCGACACGCGTTGCCGTTGGTAAATAATACACTCATTAAGTGTCGTGCTTCTGTGTGTGATTCATTCAAACAGTGGACTCCGGTCTCCCTCCGACCGGTGCTAGCTGTGAGGAGAGTTTCAGGCGGGTCGTCCTGTTTCCACAGAAAATGTCTGCGGCTAAAGTGAAGATGCGGGAGAAGAAGCTGAGGAACCAGCCGGCCAGTGTGCAGTATTCCCCGGCCCCTCCGGCCGCGGAGAGGAGTCCCCACAACGGAGGAGAGCCGCCGGGAACCGGTGGGGGGACGAGCCTGGTTCTCTTTAAGTAGTGTGTGTGTGTGTGTTGCGTGTGAACATTGAGTCTTATAACAGTCCTAATTGTCAGTGTGAAGAAGAATCTGAACTTCAGGATTCAAACTGCAGCTGAAATGATTGATAACTAATTTCAGTTATTATGGTTTTCATTAGCCACTTGTCACTTTAAAAGTGAATTACTAGTTGAAGGTCGTATGCCATACTGAATAATACAAGCATCCCAAATCACAACTTTTCCACAATATCAGTATTTGTAAGTAGTCCCTTTCATCACACTTCACCATTATTGTTCTTATTCATCAGCCCTTTCTTTGTAAATAAGGCAAACTCATCAAACATCTGAATATGAGCCTTTTTTAATGAATCCTTAGGTTGGTTTAGAAAATAGCTGCATCGTGTTTCATTCAGTCTGTATAACTCAGTCATTTTCTCTCTACAGGAAACACAAACAAAGCCCCCCACCGAAGCGGATGGGTGCGTGGCCATCGAAGAGATGGAGGAGGCTATACCAAGGAGATGCCCAAGTACATCACCGGTAAAGACGTGGTCCTCTGTTTAAGAACACACACTTTGCTGCCTGTGATGTCCGACATTTGTCCAGCCATCTACTTATTAACAAACAGATTGTACTCAAAAGGTTAAAAAAGACAAGCCCTCCCTGGACGTGGCCTCAGTCCATCACACAGGGAGGGAGACATTCTAAAGCACAGCGAGAGGCAGCCTGGACAGACGTTCTGGTCATGTGACTACAAACGACCTGAGATTATTGGGTTTTTTTGGAACTGTGCCAAAACCTTCAGACTGGTGGTCATCACAGTCTGTTTTTTTACAACCAATAGAAATGCAGCAGAAAAGAAATGTGATCTCCAAACCAACATGAGTTTTAAGATTCGTAAAGAGGTTAACTGATGTTTCATTTACATTCTCAGTCTTCTCCCAGTGTCATGCTCAGATCCTGCAGGGTCACAACCCTGCATGTTTTCCACATCTTCCTGCTTCAACACAGCTGATTGTAGCGAGTGGCTCATTATCAGACTTTCTGCTGAAGTTCATGAGATTCAGGTGTGTTGAAGCAGGGAGACATTGAAAACATGCAGGGCAGCGTTCCTACAGGGTCAGAGTTTGAGACCCCTGGTTACGTCTTTCCCTGCACTTCAGTGAAATACCCATAGAGCCACAGCTCTGACTCTGTTTCAGTACATTTTTAATGTCTAGGATATCATTGTTGATTCAGTAAAGTGCAGCACCGTGCAGTCAAAATTACAAGAACCTTCCTTTGTTCTTGGTAGGATTTCAACTGTAAAAATTGCCAGTGCTGCAAAACAAAAGTGTCACTGTTATTCTCCGTACACAAAATCATACTTTTTTGTGATCTTGGAGTAAATTTGATTCATATTGAGACTGAAGAAAGTTCCAGACACTAATGCATTAACATACGTTGAACCAAAACTGTCATCAGATCAGTTAAAGCTGATCTATTTGAAATGTTCTTCTGCCTCCTCTGATTCGGTCTTTTCATCCCCAGAAGCGTCTCAACCTCTCTCCGGTCTTTACATATTCCTGGTGCTATGGGTGGCTTTGAATGTGTCTTTGAGTGTTTTTTTCTTGCTGCTGCCGGGATGTTATAGCCTTTACTTTCAGCTTAATGAAGTGTGAATTTCATTTAGTCGTTCTGACTCTCCCATCTCTCCCTGCCCAGCCGGAGGCTTTGCCAGAGCCAGGGCCGCCGAGGTGAGCGCCATGCTGAAGGCCGTCACCAAGACGACGGGCAGCAGCCACGTCTTTGGAGCTCTACCCAAACACATGAGGAGGCGGGCGATGAGCCACAACACCAAGCGGCTTCCGCGCAGGCTGAGAGACGTGGCCAACCGAATGGTAAAGTTTCAGGTGTTTGTCCTCCGTGACACGTGAAGACCCCTCTGACACTTCCTCCGTCCTCCACCAGCGGGAGAAGAGCCTCCAGGCCGGCGCCAAGAAGAAGGAACAGGCGAAGAGAAAAAGCCGCAAGGCCCGGCGGCGGCATGGCAACCTGCTGCTGGAGTTCAACCGCCGCCAGCGGAAGAACGTTTGGCTGGAGACACACATTTGGCACGCCAAGCGCTTCCACATGGTGAAGAAGTGGGGCTACTGCCTCGGGGACAGACCCACATACAAATGCTACCGGCCGTGCTACCGAGCCATGAGCAGCCACTGCCTCCTGCAGGATCTGTCTTATTACTGCTGCATCGAGCTCCAGGGAGAGGAGGACAAGCTGCTGGCCGCCCTCTCACAGCTGAGCAGCAAGGAAGCCGGTGAGAACAACCGAGTGTGTTTACCCTCCCTGACTGCCCGTCTTCAATCAGAACTCGAGCGTTGAACAGATCCTGGTCTGGTTTGTTCTGGCAGGTCCTACATTTGCAGCCGCTGTGTGTCTGTCCGGCTGCAGACAGGGCAGCGTGGTGGTGTACAGAGCAGGGCGGTACCCCTCACAGCCGCTCGGCTCGGTCACCTTCCTCTGGAGGCCGCGGGCGCCGGGCTCGGCCCACAGGCAGCTGTGGATCTGGGTTCATCCCACCCTCAAGCAGGTGAAGTGACACACTTCCAGACTGTGACTGGTAGTTTTGTTTCTTGGGGACTTCCTCAAGGTTGTTATCTCCGTACAGGATCTGCTCCCTGAGCTGCAGGCCGTCTGCCAGTGCCTTGAGGCTGTGGTGCCTCCGGTTGTACCAGTGGTTACCGCCGCAGAGGTCCAGCCTGCTGGAGAACCAGAGGTGAAGCCGGAGAGCCCTCCAGGAGCCGAGCCAAAACCCGGGACCAAGAGAAAGAGAAGCTGCAAGGACGCCGGCGGACCGCCTGCTAAGAAGATAATTGGAGATGGAACCAGATCACCCTCCACCCCAGTCACCTGGAAGTCCGGCTCAACTGGAATCGTTATAAAGTCCGTTTTTTTTTCCTCACGTAGATTCTGACTCAGCTTTTAGCAGAATCATTAATTTTTGCTTGTGTTGCAGTGATCTCTCAATGGAGATCGTACGCTATCGGCTGATTGGACCGCAGTCCCACACCGTGCTGACTGAGACCCTGGAAGCCGCTCCAGGCTGTGATGTACGGATTGCACTGTTTACCTGTGATTTCAGCCGTTACCAGACAAGCTGAATGTATTTAATTCTTTCAGGATAAGTCGCAGCCATCTTCTCTGTGGTGGCCTCAGCACTGCATGGATGAAGGCAACATGAATCTGCACCAGCAGCAAACCGAAGTCTTTCACCTGCTGAAAGGTTTGTTCCCTCACCTGTGACAGTTTGTAGAGTGTTCAGTGTTTGTGTAACCGCGTGTGTCTTTATCCCCCAGACATCTACTCCAGCTCTGAGCTCCCTGCCGGCACCGTGCTGGGTCTGACCGTGGAGGACCCCAGGCTGACTTTACCCAGGAAGAAGGTTAAAGCTTTACCCTGTGTACAGCAGACGCAAGGTAAACTCTGACCCGCCGCCGCATGGCTAATCAGGCATTCCAGCAGGGCAGAGTAGGACTGTGGTCTGTGGTCCTGAGGTTGTTTGAGCGAGTGTACATCTGGTCCTGTGCTCCGGGGGGGCCTCTGCCTGGCCATGCAGATGTTCCAGGTTCGAATCCTGGCAGGACCCTGCACTCCAAACACACTCTCAGCGACTGACAACAGCCACTTGTGTAGAGAAGAGGTTCGATTTCAAGAGTTAACCAAACCTATTTTAACCTCATCAGTGAAAACCATCAATCAGATAACACTGTTTATTTGAGAGTAGTTGGTGAACAGATTAAAAAAAGAAAAATAATCTTTTCAGATCTAATGTCAGCAGAATTAATAAACTTTGTGCCAGTATTCACATCAGGTTTCCCTTGATGGTGACAGTGCCGTGGGAGCTTTGTCTCAGTAATGGGGAGGACATAAATCCCAACGCGCATCACCTGTAGTGTACCCTCGAGTCGGGGCGTATCGGCCTGTTAACACGAGACAAAGCTGGCCGGCCGCAGGGCGATCAAGCCTGATCTTATGTTCCATGCATCCTGAATTTTTAAGTGGCAAATATTTCTTTGTTTTTCTGTTTTGATGACTTAAAAAAAAGAATGTTCTGGATCACTATAAATAATCTGTCCTCCTGTTGTCCCTCCCAGCTTCCCACTCCAAATCACTAGGATGTGAAGGTCTTTGTTGTTGTTGTTTTTTTTTTTTAAGATTAATAAGGTCCACAACCAGCAAGTTTTAATAAGAAAAGCTGCAGAGCCCTTAAACATTAATGAAACGGACAATTCAGCTTGAAACAATGCTGTCAGAAGCAGATTTATGACTCTGTTCATTAATGTTTTCAAGTTAAAATTCAAAACTTTTGTTGCGGAAATGCTGCTGCTGCGCTCCTTAGTGAATAGTTCTTGTACACGTGCGCAGTTGGATTGACAGTAGCATCTTCCTCCAGATTCTCCTGGAGTTTATCCAACTGGGTCGCCTGTCCTCCTTACCAGTGTCTGTGTTGAACTCTGCACAATTTGTGTGTAGTTTCATTGCAAAAACAAACAGTGCCCCCCTGTGGCCAGGTCTGTTAACTACATTGTTTGTAGTGCTTCTGCTGTTGCAGTGTAAATGAGTTTTCACTTGAAACGTCATGTGAAGTAGGTCTTATATCAGTTTATGTTGATTTCTCATTTTCAAAAAGTCCAGTTGTTTTTTTTGGGGGGTGGTTAAGGTCGTGACCCTAACCACAAGTCCTTCAGCCTTCTTTGATGGCAAATTTAATGTGGTTTATTAATGTTTTAAGGTGTTTTAACCAGTCAAAGCAAAAACTGGAAACTATTTTCAAGACTAAACATGACATTTATAAACATACATATATATATATATATTTTTTTTTTTTTATCTCACCTAAATGTAAATGGTGTGAAGGACTAGTTTTGAACCGCCAGGCTCCAGGCTGCTCATCTGATGGTGCAGAACTTGATGCTGCTCATACAGGAGTGTGTTGTGTGTGTGTTTCCTCTCCAGAGGTGGATGATGACAGAAGGACTGAGCTGGTGTTGCGAGGCGTCCCGGAGCGCTGCTGTCAGAGTTTCCTGTGGGAACAATCGATCCGGGATAACGTCACCGAGAACAAAATATCTGAGAAGGTGACTTTTATATTTGTTGCTGCCACAAGTGTCCAGAGCGGTTTCTTTAATCAGGCTTGTGATACTGAGCTTCTTTATATCCAAAATCCAGTCATACCTTGCTAAACTTGTGCCTTTCCTGTGGCGTTTTCTCCCTGCAGGAGTTGAACCGGATCAGGAGCGAGGTGCTCGTGCCCGGCTCCAGACTGAGCAGCAGTCCTCTGCAGGGCCGGGTCCCCGTCCTCCTGGTCCACCAGCCCGGGAAGCAGGCGGGCCACGAGATGAGCTGCTGGGGTGCCGGCTGGGACCTGCTGCTCCCTAAAGGCTGGGGCATGGCCTTCTGGATCCCCCTGGTAGGGACGGCAGCACCAGCTGTCCCAGGGGAGCTGTGCTGGTTTCCCTGTGTTGCTTTTCCACTTTGTTTCATTTGGGTGAAAAACTGGGTCTGAGTGACCGAGCGGTGTGACGCTACGGCAGGGAATTCATTAGAAAAAAAGAATTAGACTCTTATATAAGAACAAACTTTTACAGAGGCAAAGTGTTGAGATTGACCAAAAAGATTTAAATAGAAAAAACAATAAAAGAAACCCCATATAGTCATAGGGTGTTTTCAAAATGAAAATCAGAAACGCATGTAAATGAGGCCTAATTCAAAAAGTACCAGAAAACATCTCCAGTCCCCTGATGTCCAGTTGATCCTGTAGTGACACGCGGTATTTTCTAATGCAAAAAGACTTTTTGAGTTTCCTGTTTGTGTGGAAGCTTCTCCTCACTATTCATTTTGCCTTTTCCACATTTGCAACAGTTGGATGTTCAGATCCGAGCTGTGGAAATGTTAAATGTACCTTGAAATTGAAACTCAGGCTGTACGCCTTCAGGTTTGTCTCTTAAACTGTTTTTTCTTTTTTTTTTTTTTTAACTGTTTCCCATCTTCAGGTGTACAGAGGAGTCCGAGTCGGCGGGCTGAACATGAGCCTGAAACACTCTCAGAACAAAGCCGCTCCTCACTTCCCCCACGATTACCCCGACTGCCCCGCCGGCGCCCGCTTCCAGGAGGAGCAGGAGGCCGAGCTGCTGGACAGCTTCACAAGGTCAGCTGTATGGATGTTTATTAGTATTATGAGAGGAAGCGTCTCGTCAGGAACACAGTGTGCTGCCAAAACGTGTCTTTTTATACCATTTTGGTTTTTATCTGTAATGATCTCTACATAAGAAGTGAGCTAAGGTACGTAATGAAGTACGACAGGGTGCAGATAGAAATCTGAAGATGCTCCCTGCAGTCCAACATCCCTCCTCTTTTTGTTTCTCTAATAAATTTTAATGAGCTGTTGCCGTTGCTGAAAGCCTCCCAGGCGGTGTGTCATGCTGAGTTTTGACCTGGAGTGTGGGAGACCCGGGTTGAAATCCAGGCTGCAGCAGGATGAGCAGAAGCTAGCCAGTGTGAGGAAAAGGACCAATCCGATAGACATTTATTATTAACAGAACTGCTGGTGAGTTTTCTGTTAGATAAACACAGTGTAAGGAGACGTGAGGCAATGCTGGAGCTTTGTTATGGTGTTGTGTAATTATCTGCAAAGATAAAATTGACTAATCTCCAGCTGCCTGTAAATCTGAGACTGTAATAGACGCCAGCTCTTCAAACTCTGTAATTTTCCTAATGCAGATCTCTGCTGTCGTGCGGATGAGACGTTAACGCCGATAAACAGTCCATCGTTCAGCGGTCGTCACGCTTTACAGAAGCTGGCAGAGTTTAGCCCCTCAGTTTGACAACGGAGTGACCTTCCAACCTCCCCCGTAGGCATCCGCCCGCCAAGAGGACCAATTACATTAAACATGGATGTCTGGCTCCTTTCCGTTGCCCGTGGCAACAGCTGGCAGAGGAGTGGGAGCTCATCGCCGGGGGAGGAGGCGGAGAGGAGCGGGGAGGAGGCAGCCAGACAACAGCGCGCTCCGAAGCCCCGACGGAGGTGGAGAAGACGTCACAGCCGGACGTACCGAAGCCCGTGAGCCGCTTCACCGTCCTGAGGTACGGCTTCAGAGTCTCGTGAGATACGGCAAGAGGAGCAGGTCTCTTTGAAAAACTCTTTTAAGCACTAAAACTGTTTTACACAAAGAAACAAACCTGACATCTGCAGTCTGAAGAATCCAACTGCAAACATGCAGAAGGAGCATCAGGAAACGGTGCAGGATGGAGTGTCAGGAAGTCGTAACTGATGAGAGCAAGAAGCTTCTCAAGGTCATTAAAAGAAGCAATCGATGCCAGAGGTTCTGCCACTGCTGTATGGAAGGGGAAATAAATGAGCTCACCTTTTACTGTTACTGGAAGAAGACTTCACGTTTCTTCATTCAGTAACTTTTTATGCAACTATTTGCTTGAATTTATTGTTGTAGATGTATTAAATTCAACGATTAGATTTGTACATGCACTTCAGTTACTGTAGACTTACAGGTAGTTTGTACTCAAAAATGTTATTTACAAGCAAGTTCATGAAGGAATTTTCGGTTTAAATATCTTGCTAAACTTTGTTAATACATGTTTATCAAAAAAAAGTGGGAAAAAAAGTCTTTATTCAAGTAGACGGTCCAGGTATTTGTGTGAGGAAAGAAAACCTCAGGATTTGTCACAAAAGTAAATGTGAGATTCAACTGAAAATAAGTGGTGAGGATGGATTCTCACATTCAGTTATAATTATTGTAAATGTAACACTGTGACAGTGAGAATAAATCTTAATCATTAACAGTGGCACAGATCACTGTTCAGGACCAGTTTATACATTTCAAATAGAAAACGCAACATCCTTGCATTTTCAAAGAAAAATTTAGTTTTTACACGAGTTCAACGTTCTGAAAATGATGTCTGTTTACATGGGAACGACAGAAACGCTGAAAACCAGGTATTTTGTTTGTAGCTTCCGCTTTTTTTTTTTTTTTTAAATCAAACCTCAGAACGTGCAGAAAACAAGATGCTGTCAGCATGAAGACAGGCAACTATAGTTGGTGACTCAACTATAAACTATAAACCTACCAAGTCCCAGGAGAGTGTCAAAATCATGGTGGTTTTATTTTAAAGTCAAGAAATAAACTAACTCCTAAATTATAAACTGGCTGGACTTTGATTTAAGCACTGTGAATTCCATTCAGAATGAAGATGTATTGTTGAAGGAGTCGTGACGTTGGCCTTCTGCAGCTTCAGTCTGATCGCCTGCTTTGATCCTTTCACTGGAACTGAACTGTCCTCAGAGGTTTAAAGAAGCCAGTTTGAAGAACTGAAGGATGAGATAGTTCAGGTATTTGTCTTCAAATGTTGTTAAGAAAGATTAAAAAAAAAATAAATAAATACTTCAATACTGACACCTAAGAAAAATGTCCATTCCTTACTTTTCTCTGACAAACTTTCCTCGGTGTTTACTGAAAAGTTTACTCCAAAGTCTTCTCCAGTAACCTCCACTTCCAGACTAACTTTCTCCCAGTCACTCTGAAGGGCTCTCGAGCAGAGCGAGCGCCGTTTCGGGAACCTTGGCCTTCGATCAGCACTTACCTCGTTCATTATTAAGAGGCCCGCAGAGCCTTTGACGGGCTTGATGCATGCTGCTTTCCCAGCCTTCCCTTTCATCACGATGCCTCTGATGAGAATACCCAAAGTGCATCCAGCCTCAAATTGCTGCAATTCATCATGGAGATTAGTGGAAGGGAAGAGTAGCATCTATCTGCTTGAAGCCATCACACAAGCTTTGAGTAACGGATGACTTTATGAGGGGAGAAGCTGGATTGCTTCACCGTCCATTGGCCGCCTCTTTCTTTTCAGCATCAGGAATTAAAAATGTTCTCGAGGAAATTTAATGTCTCGGGACATTTAATGGGGCCAATGAGTGCAACTTTCCCTTCAGTATTTTCCAGCTGGTGT
The DNA here is from genome assembly GCF_902148845.1 of Salarias fasciatus. Classification (NCBI taxonomy): domain Eukaryota; kingdom Metazoa; phylum Chordata; class Actinopteri; order Blenniiformes; family Blenniidae; genus Salarias; species Salarias fasciatus. The sequence goes on from NC_043755.1 coordinate 22,065,259, forward strand.
AATCTGTGTGTGCTGCTCTGGGTTTCCTTGTCTCCAGGAACAGGAAGGCTCTGAGGCTGCTGTCCAGCTGGTGCAGGCCCACCACGTCCAGAGGTCAGAGGTTACGCCGCGTCGGGGACGAGCCGCCGCTGGTCCGCTCGGCCGCCGCGTCCTTTCTCAGTGCGCACCCGATGAGTCTGGTGTGGGTGCGTCTCTCGCTGCCGTCGAAGGGCCGACCGGAGCTCCACGCCATGCTGTGCGCGCCGACCGCCGAGGACCTGACGCTGCCGGGCGGCGGCGGCCCCCAGGAGCCCCCCCACCGGGACCACTTCAGGAGCCGGGACAAAGGCAAGAAGAAGACCGAGTCCCCGGCCGGCCGGGTGTTGGGGCTGTGGCCCGACCCCCTGCCCAGCGTGGCCTCGCACTGCGCCCGGGTGGCTCTGGGCTGGGTCACGCAGGGCGACTTCTCGCTGTCGGCCGGCTGCGGCGAGGCGCTGGGCTTCGTCAGCGCCGCCGGCCTGCTGGAGACCCTCCTGAGCCAGCCGCCGGACCGCAGAGGGACGCTGCTGCTGCGGAACCCCACCTCCCTGCACTACCGCTTCGCTAAGGTCAACGTGGAGGTGTGAGCGACGCGTCCCAGCATGAGCACATCCTCAGAGGCTCTCAGACCCGAGCAGCAGTCTCTCCTCCCCGTGCTTCCATCGAGCAACTGTGCCTTGTTAAAAATACACCGACTGCATAACCTGGTGGCGTCCATCAAGAGAGGAGTCGGAGTTGTGTGTCAAACACTCTGAGAAGAGACAGCCTCACTGTTTCAGCTGTGTTATGGTTTGTTTTCTTTGAGCAATGCCTTGGTTTTGTTGGAAACATTCTGTGAACTTGTTTTCCAAAAGAAACTAATTTATGATCTATTTTTTATGACTTTGCTGAGATAGGACTGTATGTTCCTGGCTTTTTGTTTTCACCACTAACAAACTCATATTAGACATTCTGGGCTGCAGAAGCATGTCAGCTGAACAGTTGTTGAGGTGTTTTTTGTTTGAATTGGAGCTAATAAAACCCCTCTTCCTCACGTCAGTGTCTGTCAGTGACCACGATTTGCTGGAACTACCTCACTCCTCAGTTTAGCCTAAACTCCACATCGTCTCTCCGCCGACAGGACGCTGCAGCATCCATTCTTTTTATAGGTGCTCTGGCAGCGGCGGTGGTTTTTTTCCCACACATCCCATAATGTGTAGGTGGCAGATAAGAGTTTGGTTGCCCGGCAACACTAAAGTTCGGTAGCAGTTCTGAGGTTCATCTGAGGTGAGGACGGGCGGTCAGGGTGTGCGTTGCAGCGCTGAAGGCCAGCGACGATCACAAGGCGGTGGAAACGTGACGCCTGCTGGATGTTCTGTGAGCGTGAGCACGCCAACCAGCAGCAGGGGAAGACTGGAGAGCGAGAGCTGAATTCTAGGAGGTAAAATGAAAGGAAATCACACATCAGCTGAAGACAGCACCCTCAGTCACCATTAGAGGGCAGTAGTGCACTGCATGACAGGACAGCCTCTCTTTATTTCCCCCTCTTCTGTTTATTGACATCTGAACACAAACACAAATGTATTCAGCTGATTACCATCAGTCTCGTGTTGTTTGGTAAAGCATTCATCCCAGTGGCCTCCTGGACGGTTTTCTTTCACCATTTCCAATTCAGCTGAGCTGCTGCTGCCGCTCGTTTTGTATTTCAAGGTGTTTAATCTCATTTTTGGAGGCAAACGCATCCAGACTGCTGTTTCAGATAGGAAATCAAACATCAATATGCTCATGGGTGCTGTTTTCTGTTTCCATAAATAAAAGATGCCGAAGAGCCGTTGAAAAGGCACCGAGGCGACAGTCCCGACAGACGGAGCCGGTCCTATGAATCATCTGTTTGGTCAGCTCTGTTGCACATGAGTTTGGCTGCCAGGGATCCGTATGTCGGCGTCTTTGCCTCGGGCTGCACTGTGTCCGTGTGCCTCGTCCCTGCGAACACACACTCATTAGATGGAGCCTGCTGCCAGGGCCGCAGACATTAGCAGTCACATGGATCCAGGGTCACTACCCGCTAATCAATACCGCAGGCTCGGCGCAAACAGGACACGGGGCAACATATTGCATTGTGAAGAGAGCTGCTCAGAAAAGCAGACGGGACTCACCGGGGATCCGGCTCATTGCGATAAAATTGCGATCCTGCTGCTTTATCTTTGGCCTGTTTCGGGTTATTAGGAAAACTCCGAGAAAAGACAGCAAACAACTGGAAGGGAGGGAGGACAAGTTGACGCTTGTCTCACACAAAAAAAAAAAAAAATCATATTTATTAACTGTATTTTACTGGACACTTACCCAAACAAGAACATAAAAATGTTCAGCAAAGCCAGGCCTTCGAATTCCTGGTAAAATACTATCCCTGCAAAATGAAACAGCCCATTAAAATGCATGTTGGGGGAAAACAAAAGAGATCATCTCCAGTACTGTGTGTGTTGGTGAGGCCCTGGAAAGCTTGGGCAAACATAGCAGCTGGGATAACGAGAGAGAAGATTTGTGTTATTAACTGAACAGCAGAGATCTTCCGGATAGAGAGAACGACGGCTCCAAAGCGTGACTGAATGCTCGGCGCTCGCTTCCCCGTCTGCCGCTGTGGCCATCACGGTGAGCACCAAAACAATAATTTTCTTCAATGTGGAACTAAACTAATCTTAAAGGGAGAAGAAGTCCACCCACGCATGTTCTCACAGCGCCAGATTTAATACATCAGCAATTTGTTGTGCTGCGCAGTCAATTGTGGGTTATTTGTGTAGGTGGGCAGAGCAGTAGTAATACCGAGAGCGATATCAGAGAGGAGGGGAGAGCTGCTCCCACACCTCCACCTCCCGTCTCGTGCCTCCGCCTGCTCTCTGACCACGTCCCCTGCTGCCGTCACAGGACCGCCACTGATTAAAGGTGCAAAGAGCCCGAACGCTCCGTCTTCTCAGCCTCTTTAGTTATTCTGCTGAAGAAACGCTGGGCACAGGACGAAGAGCCACCGATCCATCTCCTCCAGTCACCTCATCCAGGTGCGAGCCAATCACAGATAACAAGAAGGTCGGGCGCACTCTGCAGTTCACTAATCGTCAAACAGAAGGAGAGCCACATAACGACGGATTCCAAAAAGCCTGTTTCTGGAATGTTGGAGGAAGAAAAAAAGCCATTCATGCAACATGTAAACACAAAGGCCCAGAATGAAAGCAGGAAGTTTCTGGATGGAGGAGACAGTGTTAACCCACAACACCACCACACTGATTTGGACAGACTAAAATACGGGTATGTGTGTGTGTGTGTGTGTGTGTGTGTGTGTGTGTGTGTGTGTGTGTGTGTGTGTGTGTGTGTGTGTGATTACTGAAACTCGTGTGTGATACTGAAACTCAGCATTAGGCTAGTAGCTATCAAGTTTCATGTAAGATCGTGGCTTTTAACATCACAGCTTGGTTTATTTTTCAGTCGTTATGATAATCTATCATTGACAAGGTTAGAAATTAAGACTTTAACTTGGGGGTATTAAACATAAGGTCTGCAGGCCAAACTAAGACACCACTGCTTTAACCTTTAATCTTATCAAATTAAAAAAAAAAAAAAAAAAAAAACATTAAAAAAATAAAGATTTCTTAAACCAGAGCTGAAACCTTTAAAACAGACAATTCTTAAACTGGACACCTTACACATAATCCGGCGTTTTGAAACCACAGCTAAACTTTTAGTAAAAGGTTCAAACCAAATTTAAACGCGGCTTTTTCAAGACCAGAACTCTTTAAAATATAGAAATGAATCCTTTAAAAGACATTCAGACTCTTAAAACCTGACCGAAAAACTCCTTTATTCATCAAAACGTCACCTGGGCCATTTGTAAACAGACCTTTGGGGTTCTTTGTAACACAGACTCGTTTAATCTCTGAAAAAAATCCAGTTTATGTGAGGTACATTATAAAACACGTGAATTTAATACTTTACATAAACTCTTTACATATACCAATTTCTCAAGGCTGTAGAACACTTCTGTCTCCACATCCGTCAACAAGTGTCAAACTACAGCGAGACGGCTTTCTCCTCCATCCAGAAGACGTCGCTGAGACAAGACGTCTAATTTTAGCGGGGTTTTTTTTTTTTTCAACGAGTCTGAGCAGTCTATGCTTCTTCTTCTGGCTTCAGCCTTGGGTTTTGAGTTTCACATGGCAACGCTGTATTTGTTGTATAAAAGATAGAGAAGTGTCTACTGAAGAGAGGGAGGCCATCTCCAGGCTGAGATCAATCAGAGGCACTTCACAAACTTCAGACGAAGCCGGTATCGAGTGTCCCGGGAAGGAAAGAGAGGCCGGTGATGTTCTGAGCAACAGAAACGCTGTGAGTCAGTCAAAACAGCAGCATCCTCCTCCGAGGAGGAGGAGCTGAAGGTTCTCTGGTCAGGCTTCAAATCAGCCATCCACAGTTAATATGAAGACAATCTACATGTCAACATGTTGAAGGTAAAGTGTACTGATTAGATCGAGATGATTCTATACAAAGCCACATTTATTCACGATAAACACACACCAGCGTCAGAGTGAGGTAAAGCCACGGTTCGGGTTGCTCAGACTGATTCATGATGGAGCCCATAATGCCAGCGGGAGAATGAATGCAACAGTTTTCAGCTGCACTTTACCTGCCAGCTTATAATTAAATGCATCCAAACTAAATCTATATTAGCATGGCAGTGGTCCAAAAAAACAACAACCAAAAAAAAAAAAAAAAAAAACCTGGCAGCTTAACAAGGGAAGGAAGAAATTGAGTGAAATAAGGAAGCATCACACCTCCGGGTGAAGGAAGAAACGCTTCCTGTTCCAGCCAATGTAAAGACTCCCCAACACTGCTCACATCTGAGACTGCACGGAGCAGGAAGCAGCTGGAACGGTCATATCTGACGGCTGTGAAGTCGAGAAGCACAAGTGTGGCTCCAAAAAGACTGAGTGAGCCGGGATTAGCGAGGCGACTCCTGAAGACTGAAACGAGCTGATGTGTGTGAGTTTGAACTGATGCAGGGAAACGGTGAGCGTCACAAAGGCTTTCCACGTGGAATTGTCTTTTACTTCAGTTCATACAGAATTTACATCTTTTTTTTATCTAAACCTTTTGAAAAACCTTAAAGAAAAACTTAAAAGTTAAAATTTGAAGGTTATTATCAAGATGAAATTAGACTGAATGTGGCTCCTAAACTAAAATGTGTTTGACACCCATGATGTAAAATGCTCTGGTTATATTAATCTTTAATTATCATACTTAATGGGTTTCAAAAACAAATGGATTTGTCCTGGTGCTCTTCAAGTTATTTATAAGTTCTCTCGACCCTCATATAATTACAACAGGTGGACCTCTAGTAGTTTGGCGGTTTTGCTTTCAAAGTACAAGCAAAGTATAGTGACTGACAAGTAATGGCTTTGCAGTGCAGCTTCGATAAATATAAGGTGGATCTATAGTGAATATTATTGGTTTATTTAAAGCCCTTGATTTCCATGAAAGCTTATAGTGAAGGTGAAAAATGAGGCCATGACACCGAGGCCCCGTTATATCACAGGATTTTCAAGTGAAAACAGAAAACTTTCTTTGCGTTTTGTGAGTCTGTTTTCACAATGCTATTCAGAACCAATGAAAATGTTATATTACCAGCTGCGACTATGGCGACAGTTTGTCAGTTTAATTCTCTATAGATGCTGGTGGTGGAGTCTACAGGGAAAACATCACCCTGAAGGACAATAATACTTTTCAAAAAGAGAACAAACTAACCAATAATCCCACAATATGTACAACAATGTGAAAGAAACTTGACCGACATCAGCTTCTTACAGTCGACTTTTTGAAATGTCAATAATAGTGGTATTATTTGATTATACACAAGCGCTTATACACACCTGCCAGAATGGCACTTGCGGTGAAAAATACAAAGTTGATGGGCACCACCTCAGTGGCATCGAACATCTTCATGGCCTGATTGAGGAATCTGTGGACACAGGAGAGGACAGGATGGGACGGGATGAGTGCCGGTCGCTCATTCATCCATCATACTGTTGCAGGGGTGCTGCAGGTTCGCTGTCACTAAGTCCCACGTGTGATTTTCTTCTTTTTATGTAGGAAAAGGAAAGTCACAGTAGCGTCGGTCTCACGGGGAAGGACTGAAGCAATAAAGTCGGAGTCTGGGAAAGTGAAGAAGGAATTCAGGGAAAACATGAACTCACTTGATCTGGAACGCGCAGGAGGCGATCATGACGAGGAGCATGATGTAGAAGATGGGGTAGATGAGCTGCAGCTGGCCCTTTATTGACTCTGTGATCATCCCAGACACTGCTTTGACGGAGATGACTGTCAGCGAGGCTGCAGCGGCACACAAGGCACAAATCACGTCAGGATTTCACTTTCAAGAACTCCCCCACTCTCTCTCATCTGCAGAGATCTGAGTTGTTCTCTTCTCTCAAATATTTACAGAAACTATAACAAAGCACAGGTTGAACTTTAGTAGCCAGGCAACACAACAACATCGACCCTTCCAGCGACTTGGACATCAAACATTTCAGGTCTGGCGTGTCGTTAAAGGATTTCATATCCATTTGAAACGGTCCAAGTCAGCATTTAGAGAGAAAAATATAATCTACTGTCTTTAAGGAATAAGATCAGCTGGAAGATGTAAAACTGAAAAACACAAAGTAAAGTAAATACAATTTTAGAAAAATAAATCAGGCCCCGTTTAAACAGCGATTCAAGTCAACACATCATTTCTTTTCAGAAAAGTTTCCAGTTTACACAGCAACAGCTTGGAAAACCATCTGTTTGTACAGAAACAGCAGAAATGCTGAAACAGTGTAGTTTCATGAGGAGCCACCAGTGGGTGCTGTTGGTTGTTCTTGTCATGAAAAAGTTGAGACAGGAGGGCGGAGTTTGTAACCTGGCAAAAGCCATATTGACATGTGCCGCAACGAACTGCTTCACATGTCAATCTGGGATTTCACTCGGCAAATCCGTTCGGGGAAGGAGGGACTTGCTGTAGAACTCTTTGCGTTCATTGGACGGAAGGACACAGTGCGCCCGCCTAACCTAACCGCAGAGAAAAAAACATCTTGCTGATCGTTTATCAAAGACGCAATAGAGGATTCATCCAAAACAGATTTAATCGCTGTCGGGACATCCATTGTTTTCGCTAGCCATGCTAATTAGCAGTCCGTCGCTTCCTGCTTCCGTCAAAGCTTCATGTTCCGCCCTAAACGACGCGTGATTGGTCCAGAGGAAAAAAATCCGAGCCCGAGCGCATTAGCGCGAGCGGTGCAAGATGGATTCTCGTGGTGTGTGTGAACAAACACTGCGAGAATTCAGCTTGCCGGCAAGGTTACGGAGTTTGAGCTTTTTCTAAATTTTCTACCTTGGGAGAGCTATTCTCAAAGAAGCTGCATTGTCAGTGACTCCGAGCACCGCTGCCGAGAAAACGGACATCCAAAACGCTATGAAATGTTTGTTTTCACTTGAAAACGTTGTGTGTACGGGCCATGAGTTCACGGCTGTCCTGTTCGGTGTCCGTCCTGTGAAGAAGAGGCGTCATGCAGCAGCTACAGTTCGATCCAGACCTCTGACCTCTGACCTCTGCTGGCCAGCGTTCGCCTGTCCGTACCTAGCAGGGCCACCAGCAGCATCACAATGACGATGTGCTTCACCTTCCTGACCTTGTACAGGTAGAGCAGGATGCAGAAGAGGACAATCTCCAAGAACTGTTGAGAGAAGAGAGACCGTGGTGAAGGGCTGCTCGGCTCGACACGCCGACTCCTGCAACACTGAAGCAACGCTGACCTTCTGACCTCTGCAAGGGTCTGAGAAACTGATAAAAACCACGGTTAGGCTTTAACGGGGATGGAGCAACACTTTTCCACACAGCACCATGTAGGTTTTCATTCTTTTTCTCCCTTAATAATAAAAACTTTCATTCAAAACTGGATTTTGTCTTTACTTGTGTTGTCTTCATTTTATAATTAAATTAGTTTGATGATCTGAAACTTTTAGATGTGACAAATGTGCAAAAAATAAAGAAATCAGGAAGGGGCAGACATTTTTTTTGCACCACTGTGTATAGTACGGAGCCCCGGACATGACATGGTAAAAAAAATTTTTTTATTGTGGCCACGAATTACTAATTCGTTCCCTCGAATTAATAAATCGTGCGCACGAATTACTAATTCGTTCCCACGAATTAGTTATATCATTCATATACTGAACAGTTCAGTAAAGTTGGCAGCATATTGACAGAAACGGACTTTCAGTCTCAATAACTCTTTAACAAAATGTCAGTAGCATACAAAGGGCGCTGCATCCCATCGTTGTGAGGTGGACGATATGCTACAAGTTCATTTTTATTAAAAATATCTGTCTATCAAGCAGCAGAAACAATATTGATTTCAATCAGCACCCGGTAGTGCTGCGGGCTTCAGGGACCGTCTACAATTTACAAGACGCTGCAACAGTGAAGACAAAGACCATATCCAATAAATTTGATAGGAGACAAATGAAGGTTGTAGCGATTATGGTGACACTGTAGTAAATCCCAGTGGTGGTATTACGTTTTTTTTGTTGTTGTTGTTTTAGTTGTTGGGTTTTTTTTTTTTTGTTTTTTTTTAGCTATTTGTCTTCACTGTTGCTGCGTCTTGTAAATTGTAGACGGTCCCTGAAGCCCGCAGCACTACCGGGAGCTGATTGAAATCAATATTGTTTCTGCTGCTTGATAGACAGATATTTTTAATAAAAATGATCTTAATTATTTCGATTTAATTATTTCGAGGGAACGAATTAGTAATTCGTGGGAACGAATTAGTAATTCGTGGCCACAATTAATTTTTTTTTTTTACCATGTCATGTCCGGGGCTCCATAGTATAGCATATATTGCACATTTTCACTATTTTCCACTTAATCTATTCTCATATTCCTTTCTTATATATCGCTTATTCAGGATATATGGTATTGCATAATGCCGATTTCAGAGGTTTACTGTATTCGAAACGGCACATTTCAGGGCATATTGTATTCATTCATTCATTCATTCATTCATTCATTCATATTGTATTTATATATTGCAAACTTTAGTGGTGTATCTTATTAAAAAAATAATATTTCTGTTTTCTAACTTCTATTTTAAATCTTGGTGCCTCATTTATCTCGCCACGATTCTCTTTTTCTAATCGTTACACTATTTTGTCTATACCCTTTTTTACTTTTGGTTTTTAAAGTCTGGGTGATACATGTAGGAGGGCAAAGCGAGACGGACATTCAATCCCTGTGTGTCAGAATTGGAACTAAAGCCCACTTTGACTTTGACCATGTTATATTAATAAGCTCAAATCCTCAGAGCTAGTACTCTCTCAAACTTTGCAGAGAAAATGAAAATCTGAATTGAGCTGAAGTTTCACCGACCGCCTTATCGGTGTGAAGGAGTGCAGAGCGAAGCCACACTTTAATTGAAACAAATGACTGTGGCCGAGGAGAGAAATAAATCGCTGGGGTTTAATGAAGACGGCCCGGGGCTGTCCTTGCGAGTCCAATAGAACCTCTAACACCACGGCAGCTCTAATGAACGGAGGAAAGGAAAAAGAGGACAGAAGTGAAATTGAGGAGAAAAGGGTAAGCTGACCTTTAAATGTCTCTCAATGCCCTCCCGACGTCTCGGCGGCAACTTAAAAGGGTCGTTTCGAAATGTAATTATTCTTTTTGGAAACAGATTAACAAAGACCTGGGTCATTTGTGGCGCGCACACACACACACACACACACACACACACCAGTTGACGCTCTTCACAGCGAGCAGCGCTTCCATGTGAAACCACTGGATAATAATCGACCTCTGGAAATAATGAGAAGTCAGTGACGGATATTTCATTTCCTCTGATTAATCACCAACTCCAGTTAATCTGGTGCTTGGTGGCGGCTGCTCCTCTGAAGGCTGATGAGTATTCACAACTGCACTGCCTGAAATGGAAAATAGCACATCCTTTTACGCCCCATCAATCACCGCAGGCAGAGGCAGCAGGACCGTCTCAATTTGAAAACATCTGTCTGCTCCGTCCATCCATCTGCGTCTGCGAGAACATTTCTTCTTCTTCATTGTTTTTTTCCTGCAATCGCTGTTTTTGGCTCGGAGTGTGTTTGCACTGCTTCAGAAAATAAGGGCAGATTGAGGAGAGGAGCGTGCAGCACGGGCTGAGTGAGATGAGGTGCCCTGAATAATGGTGGCACAGCTGCATCAGTGGCCGGCACTCCTGACAAGCCGCTCGCCGTTGTTCTCCTTTCAGGTTCGTCTGAGCTCAGCTTCACATTCAGATAACCGGCTGGATCAAATCCGAATTATCACCAATCTGGAAGGAAAATCTTAATAAATCAAATTTACATGGATTGACCTTTAACTAAGGGGAAATGTTGAATCTATTATATTTAATTACAGAACAGATGTGGTATAAAATAGAGATAATAGCACATGAGGACAGGAAGCCTCTCTCATCGTAAAGACCTGCGTTAACTCAATTCCAAGAAGACGAAGGATAAAATGTAAAAAAAACAAAAAAAACAAACATATTTCATGATTTTTTTGAAAGCAGCGCCAATTTTAAAAAGTTGGAACAAGGCGTTAATCATGGTGTAGCAATCATTATTGTTCCAATTCAGGGGTGTCAAACATAAGGCATGAAAGAAGGCTGCAGTTGGCTAAAATCCAGTCTGCCAAACCACCAAACAAGGCAAAATTTCCAAGGAAAACGCTGATTTATTTAGCAAATTTCCAAATGTAGCAGACGCAACATAACACTGAGACCTGAGCTGAGATTCAGTGTTACTGTCACGAAAGACAGCAAACTAGTATCAGCCTCAAAGCCACGCTGGCAGGGGGAGTTTGTAAAAACATGCAGAGTGTAACAGCTAGAGAAGTTATTATAGACATTTCACTGTATTTTACACCAGAAGGCTTCATTAAAATTGACTTTATGTTGACATCATTGTCATTTTCGTGAGCGATGGTTTGGTTTTGTGAAAATACAAATATTTTCATCATGTACTCTGTGCAGAAACAAAAAAAAAGTTTATGTTTCAAAGTTATTATCGAACTCTGAACTAAACTGTGTTTGACACTCCTGATTGTAACTACTTTCTGGAGCAATGCAACAGTCTTCTTTCCTGTTCTGGGGAAATGTTGCGGTCCGAATGCTTTCTATAGTGTTGTTGTAGGTGGTTGAGCTGAAATAAGGAGCTTCCTGAAAGACATGTTTTCTGGATGAGAGATGATGCTCTAAAACCTATATTAAATTTTAGCACTGCTTCTCGGTAGACGGTAGCAAGCTTGATGGTCTCTCTCCTCTCATTCATCTGGAGTGACTAGATTTATGTCTCTGTCCTGTTGCTCTCTATCTGATCCTTTTCTCTCCTATATTCTCCAACAGGAGGAGCAGACAGTCTCCTCTGGGTCTGGTTCTGCAGAAAGTCTCCCTCTGGGTCTGGTTCTGCATGTTTCTTCCAGTTAAAAGAGAGATTTTCTGTTCAATATCTTTTGCTTGCTCAAATTGTTGGATTTTTCTCTGTGAAAGTGCCTTGAAATGACTGCTGCATTTGAAGTAATAGAAAAAAAAAACTGAATAGAATTTAATTGAAAAGTTTGATAAACAGTTTATCCAATTTAACACTGACAAAATCTCTACTCAAAATATGACAAAACTTATAAATGAGACGTTTTGAACAGATTTCTCATCTTTAGTTCTGATAAACATCCTGTTTTTATCGACGTCCAAACCTTTGTGGGATCTGGGTTTTGGGATGACATCCACGGCTCAGAGATCAGCACAAACTACCGCTTCATGTGTATTCCTCCTGCTTGTTCACTGGAGAGGTTTAACCTTCAAGGTGGAAAAAGCGGTGTGTGTGTGTGTGTGTGTGTGTGTGTGTGTGTGTGTGTGTGTGTGTGTGTGTGTGTGTGTGTGTGTGTGTGTGTGTGTGTGTGTGTGTGAGAGCTGGCACGATGAGAAAAGAGGAGTGGACGACCTCCTGCCGCAGAGATGCTCTAAAGACTGTGTTGAAACAAGTGCCGGGAACATTTACATTTTTTGTGATGAGTAGGTTTTGAGAGACACACTTTTGTTTCAGCTCGCTGCTTTTCAACAGACCAGTCGCTATGGCAACGGCTATGTTTACGCCGCTGCCGCCTGGGGCCGGACTGGACCGGGAGAGCACAGAGGTGAGAGTTAATGCATTACGCAAACCGTGAGGTGGAAGCAGCAGTATTATTCCTTCTCAGCATGCGAAAGGGAGAGCTGATGGAAGCTCGAGAACAGGATAAAGAGGAAGATCCTTTATGAGCGCAAGGATAAATGGCGTCGCTCGCTGGGGTCAAGTTATCCATCGGCTGCTCTTCTACTCTTTGACAGAAGGAGAATAAAAAATTAATACCTTAATTAACCGCAAAGAGCAGTGCTGGCCTTGCTCGCCTCCACACACAGATTACAGATAAACTAATTAAGCAGAGCGGGAGCTGATGTAGGGATAGCAAGGACGGTAAAAAGCCCAGTCACATGGCATCGAGCTGTTTCACATGTTCAATATCCGTACCATGCTATCGGGGAAACATGGAATCCGCGTGCATATGGGATTATGTGAGGAAACGGGGATTACACACCAGGTAAAGCAGGAAGTACCAGCTGACAGAGTAGTACTGCACCAGGTGGGCCGTGATGTGGGTGGAGGTATGGGGGGCAAAGGTCACCAGGACGTACGTCCCTGTTATTGCCAAGGAGCCTCCTGTAAGAGGAGAGAGAGACAGAGGTGAGGCAGCAGGTCGATGCTCAGTAGCACAGGTGAAATTCAGCTCTGTTTACGTGAGACTGATCAACCGGAAACGGCACCGTTGCTGTTTTACAGCGACATTTTGTGCCCCGAAAACACTGTAATTTACATGCCAAGCAACTAGTTGGTGCTGTTTTATGTAAGACAACCGGAGAACAGACCATCTGAACTGTCTTTCTCTGTCATACAGGCCCAATCAGTTCCAGAGGACGATGCTGAATTAAATAGTGAGCTGCACCAGCTCAACACTGAGATGTAAAACTGTTTCATGAAAAGTGAAGAGACTGTTCTGCTCCTGAATTGCTGCTGGTAGAAAAATTAGCATAGTCAAGAAAACAATATAAACTGAATAAAAATAGTCGCAGGCCATGAAAAAGTAACAACAGAACGAGTGCGGCCATAAAAACAAATCTACTCCAGTGTTCGTATTCATCACAGACCACACCGTCATGACTCCAGGTCGCATGTTGATCACATTTCATCACGGTAATATTCAGTGTGTTGTCACAATAACATTTAGTTTTCATTATATCAATAAATCAGTAGGAAACAGTTTGTATTCCCAACATTTACCACACTAATTTAAACATCATTGTAAACTGTGTGGCTACCCATTCTTTACTTTTTCCAGTTGATATTTATTATTGCGCTGTACTTCAGTGCACATGCGGCTTCCTCTGGCTGATTTCTGCATTCATAAATAAAACATTCATACAGTCAAATACAAATATATGAGAACAAATTCCACTCAGCAATTACAAGTCAATCAAAACTTTAAAAAAAAGAGGCAGAAATTGCAGCGGATTCATCCAGAACAGCAGGAGCGTGCAGAGCTGCGGGGCACCGATATGAATTTCTGATCAAAACGGCTGTTATTGTGACAGCCGCCACAGTCATGCCATTTAACAGCAGACTGAACAAACAATAGCATTTCATAGAACAGCACAGGAGGTGAGGGTTGAGTGGAGCGCATCGATTTTGTCCAATTTTCTTTTTCTTTTTTTTTTTTGCATTTCTTAATTTAGATACCATTAAAAGTTAAAGCTTGTTGTTTTGGGAACATCCATGAAGTCAGTTTGACAGATTTTGAATGTATCACAAGTTTTTTTTTTTTTTTTTTTTAATTAAACCAGCTAAAGACAGTAAATACAGCCATAAATAAGCTCAGCTGACGACGAGAATATCAGGGAGGATCTGATCCAACAGTTTTGGTTTCTAACAGAAAACCAACACAGACAAAAGGTAACCGTGTCTATAGGCGTGTGTTAGTTCTAGAAGAAGTTAATTTAACATCAGGAATAAACTGCTGACCGACCAAATGCAGATTCTACGTCAATGGTACATCGCCGTTATCTGGCACCGTGGACACATGAACGAGGGGGAAATTGCTTGCAGCTGTTTGTCAGATTATTTCTGTTGAGCATCAGGATCTCCGTTTGTCTCCAAAGCCGCGCAGTGTGTATTTACACAGGTGGCAGAATCAACTTCATTATATAGCGCTCACTGTCGTGAGGACAGGGCTGACGGGAAGGTAAGTGATATTGTTTAACTTCAATAGGTGAGCTGTCATTCAGAAACAGCTTCAGTCCTGAGCTCCAGCTGCCACTTTCAACCTCTTGGATCTTCGACCAGCTTGGCGCTGACTTGTGGGTTTGGCCTCCAGCGACTTGTGCTCTTTAAACTGCAAAACCAGAATTTCTCACCGATCTTGAACTGTGGGATGAAAACAGGTCAAGGAGACAGAGCTTTGGAGCTTCAGCTTGTGATAGTTTGTAATGTCAGGCAGTCTTTTGAATGGATATTACACACAACAAAATCACTGAATATTAGTTACTGGAGGAAGCCAAATATGACTGGAGAAAGTGTTGAAAACTATGCTTCTTTACTGTCCATTAATGGCAATCGTCAATCAGAAAAACTAAAGTGATGGGATTTGAGGCAGACAGTCCTCAAATCTCAAGCACGTTTTTGAGCTGTGGGAGGAAACTGGAGTACCGACACATCGTGTAAGAACATGCAAACTCCACACAGAAGAAGCCTCGGAGCCAGGACTCGCACTCAGAGTACTGCAGTGCCAACCACTGCACCACGGAGCCACTCAACCTTTGCTCGTGTGAAGATCTAAGGTTCCCCGCTGCAAACGTGTCAGACGAGCCAAACACCTCATTTCACAGTGTCCTTCAGGTTCAGTGAGCACAAACAGGTTTTACTCACCAACAATGTCAGAGGCGCGCACCGTCTCCTTGAGGAAGACCACGGATATAATGGCACTGGCTGGGAAGTGAAAAGAAATCTGTTAGTTTATCCAGGAGCCACCATTTGAAAGCGCAGCTCAGTAAATCACCAGGCTCTCTGTGGGGATGATAACAGGACAATAATGCAATCTTCATAATTTTGAGACCCGAACAGGTTAGATTAATGAGCGACGCCTCATACTCCACTGGATAGAACACCGATAGGTTGTTAACAAAGTTCTCTGCTGGTTGTAGACAGAAGTGCTGTAAGTAGATGAGGAGGAATCACATTGAAGCAGGCAGCAGGGAATGTAAAGGAAAATATTTGACCGATCATTTCTCATGCATGAGACGACGTGCATAGAAATTATACACACACACACACACACACACACACACGTGCACACACAGCGATGATTCAGCGCAAGAGCATGGTCGCTTAAATGCATGTTCACACATTTTCTCATGCTTGACATGTTTATATTGATTGGTGTGATAAAAACCTGTGAGTGTGATCAGATGAATGGACGTCATTAGGCTTCGTGACGCTGCGGTCAGAGTATGACGGCGCATTTCTCCACCGGCCCATTCATCAATATCATTGTCAAAAACTGCGACGCTAAAAAGCAATCAGTTTCACACGAGCTGTGGCTCAGATTAGCCCCGTTAATGGTTCCGAGGGAGACAGACTGAAGGCACGGCATTTGGCTGTGGTGCAGATGGATGGCCGGCTGGACGGACGGGGGGACAGACGGGCAGCCGCGCACTGAGACGCTAACTAGCTCCCCGAGACAGGGAAAGCACACCACAAGACAGACAGACGCCCATGACAGCGGCCTGTCACTGACAGGAGGTCACTTCAGATAATGCGCTGGTGCCGCCACGCTGCGGCTGCTCCACCGTTAACAACGCCGTCGCAAAGCTCATTTCACATCATGTTCTCTTCAGCTGTCAGATATTTCACTGGAACGCCGGGAACAGCGGTGGCAGCGGCGCTTGCTGGGAGATGCTGGACACACCGAGCGTCTGCCTGTCTGCTAGACAGACGGGGAGGAAAAAGACACCGCACACACACACACACACACACATACAGACTGACCAGCTGAATGGGAAACCTGCTGCCGTGTGAGTTTGAGAGTCGGCTCGTCCATCATCCTAAGCAGATTAGCTGCAGAGAATCAACAGCTCGATATGACACAGCGACGCACTCATGGGATTATTGTGGCGCTGTGGCATGATGGGACCGATCGATGGAATCAGTACGGCTAAACTCGAGTCATGAAAAGCTTTATTAGTAGCAAAATCAAGGTTTACAGGAAAAAAAAAATTCTCCAATGTTTTCGTGTCCTCGAACTAAAAACCTGCTGCTAATCGGTCCTCATCGCCATGACTGTGCTGGATTCCAGCATCAGAGGTGTATTAAGGCTCTCCTTAATATTCTGATGAAACAGTCGGTTGTTTAATATTTCATACAGCGAGCATGTTCACGTACACATTTAGGACGTCTTCCCGCACCTCTGGGACCAGCTGGATCTAACGAGTAACCATGGCAACTCCATACAAAGTGAGATCCACACGGCTTGATAAAATGAGAAAATGTGGCAGCAGGAACCTCTGGGGTACGCAGCTCTGCCATTCACAGGTGTGTGTGTGTGTGTGTGTGTGTGTGTGTGTGTGTGTGTGTGTGTGTGTGTGTGTGTGAGATCAGCACAGAAGCGACACCGTCCACGCTCTCTCAGATGCACGGCAATGGAAACCCCCCGGTGGGAATACACGCCGTGTCAAAGAGCCGCACACCGCAGGAATCTGACACAAACAGATGAAGGCAGCTAAAAATCCCTGACTGGCATCATGGAAAAAAAATCCCCAACATGAGAACTTTCTGCACATGCACGTTTATCAACATGTTAAGAAATGAAAATCCTTGAGAGAGTAAGAGTCATTGACTTATCCTCATTCTGCTGAAGCAAAGGAGCTGGTGATCAGCTGATCGGATGACGATTAAGGAGCTCTGAAAGCTTTGTCCTTCACACATCACTTATTCCCCGCTCTATTAACAATCTATACTGAAGATACTGTACATACGTTATTATGTAGACCTGAAGCTCGTGATGCACTTGCATGCAATTTTATGTTCTGGACCTCAAAATGAGAGAGAGAACGGTTTATCTGAAAATCCTGCTTTCATTCTGTATTCCCTTAAACAGAGTGTGATAATCCTGATGCCATTATGAAGCCAAAAAAAAAAAAAACAAAACAAAATAATTAAGCATGTCTGCCAGCTGAAAGAGTCATGTTGTGTGACAGACACAATTTTATTCACTTTAGAGAAAATGCCTTCCTCTCGGGAGAAAACTGTGGATAAGATGGAAAATTAAATTGAAGATTAGAAACACCACGAATGTTTTCCTCTTAAAAAGAAATGTTTGTTTGATTTAATTCAATCCCAGCTGGACAGGACACTAGTCCATGACAGGAGAAGCACTCAACCTCAGATGGATGTTTCTGAACTGTAGGAGGAACAAAATACCCAGAAAAAGCCCATCCATGTACACGAAGAGGATGAAAACTTCCCAAACTCAAATGGGGAACTCTAACAGGCAAGAACGTTCACCACTTCACAATTGATGGCTAAATCATGGGTGAAAAATCTATGAAATATGAAAGAATCAGGCTGCTCATGTTTGCCCTGGAATGCTGTGTTATGTGCATAAATTCCTGATATGATTAAAGGGGGGTATTATGTGCTTTTTAGCCCTTTAGTATCAATCTACAGCACACTCAAGCAACAGCTTTGCCCAAAGTTAGATGGTGAAAGCTGCATGTGGCAAAAACAACTTAATCAAAAGTGCGTCTGCATCAGGCCGCCTCCACTGGAAATGAGTCCCTGTCTCTTTAAGAATCTCCTCAGTTTAGCGACACGCCCCCCTCAGAGCGTCCATCTCCATGCGCATTCTCCGAGAGTGGACAGGGGCGGGGGAGCGCGAGCTGTGCAGGAGGAACTGTGCAGACTACGTCAGAGGGCGGAGCTGTGCATTATGGGCAGAGCTGTGCATTATGGGCGGAGCTGTGCAGCGGTTCAACGCTCAACCTGGCTGCCAGGGGGAGATTCAGGGATTTCTCAAATATGCGTGAATGGTTCAGGAAATAACTCCATGCGTCTTCTCAATGGGAGAATGACACTATAGCATTATACAAAGCTCAAAAAAGTGGATTTTGCATAATACCCCTCCTTTAATTAATCATGTTGGTGCTGCGGAGTAGTGGTTAACACATTCACCTCACAGGGTGGAATGTGCTTGTGAAGTTTTTGTCTTTTGTTTTGTTGAAGATTTTGAATTCTCTCACACCTGCAGAGAGAGAGAGATTAAACTCTGCTCTGCTCACCAGCATTTAGGACGAGGCCGTCGCTCCTAACAGAGAGGACAGAAGCAACGCTCCTCAGTGCAGCGAGACATGCAGGGACAGTGCTCTGACTTGTTCCTCCCTGATTCTTTGATTTCTTCTCTGCATGCTCTTCCTCTCACCTCCCCTCTTCCCCAGCCAACCCCTCTCCTTCCTCTTGTTTACTCACTGAAGGCATCCCACTGTTTGTCCCCCCACCCCGCCCCCACCCCTCCATCAGAGATTTCACACAGGCTCTGAAAAACAAGCACAGCAGCCCAGCAGGAGGTGTGTGTGTGTGCGCGTGTGTGTGTGTGAGAGAGTCAGTGCATGGCGGAGTCACAACGAGCGGCAGCAACCTGCTGGTTCTCCGCTCGGCTTCGCTCGTTAGCGCCGAGGAGCACGCCGCGCGTCGCCGCAGTTGAGAACTTACTTCCCTCCTCGTCTCTGATGCTTTAATTCTCCGAGATGCTTCTCGCTTCAGCTGCGAGTCATCCACGCACACTCCAGCGGCATTTAGCAATTAGTGCTTTTAATGAGAGCAACAGTGAAATTAAAATTGAAGTAAGAAAAGTCATTTAACGAAAGTCTTCACCAGGTCAGGCTTCTGCAGAATGACGAAGCATTTAAAGGTCGCTGCTTTCGTGGAACTAGAAGACCAAAAGCGTTTTTAAGTTAAATTCTCACTAAACTCTGAACTGAAAAGGAGATAAGTGGTCTTCTTAACAGGATTTGTGTTTTCAATCTGTTGAAAACATCCACCCGTTTGCATATAGGTAAATTGCCGGGAGCGGCGGAGTAATGGCTGTCATTAATATCTATGAGTCACCGCCACCTCCGGCGCGGTGACTGGCGGGCGGCGGGCACCGAGAAGTCAACCTGCTCAATATTTCACCCGTATTCAGAGTGTTTGCAGTGAGCAGCTGCCAGCGGTGGCAGCTGGCCGCTCTTTGTTTTGACTGGGTAAATGAATCCAGTTTGGTTCAGGACACTCTCAGTTCACACTGCTGGCTGTTAAAAAATATTTAAAAAAATTCACTCAGGAGGATTTCCCCAGTCAAACCCGAAGAGTGGATTAATCATCAAAGTCCTGAGCAGGATGCGAAGTGGGAATGGACCGATCACTCGGTGACCCCTCCTCTGGTGACCGTGAGCCGCCGCTCCCGTCGTCAGGTTTGGTAAACTGAGTCTCTTTTGTCGAGCATGTTTCTGAGAGCGTGTGAGGCTCCGCTGAATGAGGTGAAGACCTTATCGGCCTCCACACCGCAGGAAGACATGCCGCCTGGATACAGGAACGCGGCAGATACTGGAGCAAAGGTGAGGGACACACCTTATTTATTTATTACCTGTTATTCAAAAGCGTTGACTGGAAATGTACAATGTCTGCTGCGTTTCTTTAATATACACCATAAATAAAAGCCGGGGGCTTTTTTTATATGAACAATGAATTCTTGGAATGGAGAGCGATTCATGAAGAAATGTGGTGAAGAAAAACAGCAAAGCTCACATGGCAGTGCTTTGTGCCGTTCCCCAGGGGGGCTGCATTTCCTCCCGCTCCCTTCACACATGGATAATGTACGAGGGAGAGAAAGGTCGCACTCACCTATAACAGACACGCAGCCCAGCGGGGCGATGAGCGACGCTGGAGCAAAGCCATAGGCAGCAAAGTTCCCCAGCTCTCCGACGCCCATGAGGACCACCCCGCACCACCACAGCGCCGAGGTGTAGTACGGCTTGGAGCCGCGCTGAGACTGACGGACGTGAGCATATTTCTGAGAAAGAGAGAGAGAGAGAGAGAGAGAGAGGGAACAGGGGCCCCAGGCAATTTTCACATTAAATGGATCCTATAACTGAAGAGGTTCAAACACCACACACACACACACACACACACACACACACAAGAAAAACAGTTACACACCTAAACACACACTGCTAGAAGGACTGCACTTCATAACACGGCTCTAAAAAAACTTCTGCTTATGAGAAACTCAACTCAGCATATAAAGGAAACTGTATGATCCTAATGCATACGTACACCATAGTTAAACGTCAACAACAATTCTGTTAACGCTCTCCCACGGGATCTCACAATTTTTCTAACACTTTTTACAATTTTTCTTCCGCCACCACTGCCTCCGAGGCCCCGTTAACACGCGACAAGGCACCGGCAGGAACACTGACAATGAGGCAGGTTTCATGTCAGGCCAGGAGTGGGAGCTGCTGGTCGTTTCTGTAAAGAAACCAAACACAGAGAACAACATGCTACTAACATTAACAATGGGAGAACATGGACATTCACCTGGACAGATGACCTGGGTGGATTGTTACTACAGTGACTGTCAACTATAAAACTAACAAGTCCAGGAGAAGATGGATTATCGCTGTAGTAACAATCCAACTTGACCGTCTGTCCATACGAACGTCCATGTTCTCCCATTGTTAGTTTCCTGTTCTCTGTCTCCGTGTGGTTTCATAACAACAGCACCCTCTAGTGGCCCCCCATAAAAACCAATGTTTCTGCTGTGGACCCTAAACACTAGGGGTGGGACGAGACACAAATTCCACACGACGAGATGTCTCACGAGATTGAGTCCACGAGATCGAGACAAGACGAGACAAGACAGAGGGGGGGGGGGGGGGGGGGTGGGGGGGTGGGGGCGGTGCGGTACTCACATGCAGCATCGAAGCGGCGCAGAGCAGTGCTCACACGGAACACGGAGCGTCGGGGCACCCTTTGTACAAGACAGTCTGGCTGCAGACCTTACACTGCGCCCTGGGCGGCCGCCTAGTTCGCCTATTCCCGTTCAAACCGCGGCGCACAGACGACGCCATGACTGCATTTGCACTTCATGCCACTAGGTGTGCTGTTTGCATCTTCAGCCTTATTTTACACAGACACCACAGAGGAAGAAGGGCGCCGCAGCCACTGCAGGCTCTCTCTGCATGTTGTTAGAAAAAGAGTGTGAGCCGGCAAGACGTGGTAAAATGTTCGTTGATGCGATGCACCGTTTTTTCAATAAAAGAGAAGAACTGAACGATCGTTTCCGCACATTTTATTTACGTCGTATCAATTAAACTGTATCACAAGTAGTTTGTGTACTCAAAAGACCAAGATTCCTTGTGGATAGAACATGCGCAGAACAGTATTTCATGTCCCTTTTGACCGGGTTTTTAAATATGAATATGAGCATATTCAGGGTTTTGCATGTGTTTATATGACTGTGCACCATGTAATGTATTATTCCGTCAATATTCCAGTTAATAAAGAGTTTATGCCTTTATATAAACGTACTCAATCTCGCGGCATTTCGATCTCGCGAGATCTCGTGACACGAGATCTCGTCCCATCCCTAGCTACTAACATTAACAATGGGAGAACATGGACATTCACCTGGACAGACGACCTGGGTGGATTGTTATTACAGTGACTGTCAACTATAAAACTAACAAGTCCAGGAGAAGATGGACTATTGCTGTAGTAACAATCCAACTTGGCCGTCTGTTCATACGAACGTCCGTGTTCTCCCATTGTTAGTTTCCTGTTCTCTGTGTCTGTGTGGTTTCATAACAACAGCACCCTCTAGTGGCCCCACATAAAAACCACATTGTTTTCAATGTACCTGCCGTGGACCCTAAACACACATTGTTTTCAAGACATTGCTATGTAAACCTGAAACTTCCCTGAAACACATTCTCACACACACACACACACACACACACACACACACACACACACACACACACACACAAAAAGCATTTTCATTGCGATGTTGTCGTGTAAACGGGGCCTTAAACACATTTCGTCCCTCTGTGCTCCTGCATCAGTTTGAGCATTACAGGACTATAAACGTTTCATCAGACTGACACTGGAGAAGCACAGTCATATTGAATGAGTAACACTGTGTGTGATCACACTCTCCAGTGCATACTTGTGCTATAATAGGTGTGTTTGGAGAGCATTAATGACATGCAGCTAAAAAAAGAGCAGCACTTCCCTGTAAAGATTATTACTATGATAATTAGGTGCTGCTAACGCTGAGGAAGTTATGAATTTGGGCAATGCATTGCTAATAAAAATCTGAATTGACGATTTCGCTCCATTGTTCCCATTCACTTATTTCAGTAATTCAAAGAGGCTCGTCAGCCATGAAGTGCAGTCGTTGCTGCGGCATGACGCCTGCTGTGAAGATCACACAGCCGGCGCCGCGGGGCATGTTCACCAAAATCCTGGTGAACACACAGAGCTTGCTGAAGAGACGGCCAGTTGTCAGGAGGACGGCAGTCGAGTATAAACTTAAAGAGAGTGTTGAGAATGAGTCTTTACAGGCGTGAGGCGGCCGCCGTGCGCCGCCTCGTCCGTCACTCGGCTCCATCGCGCCGTCTCTCACCTGTATGTTGAGTGAAACGCTGATGAGGACGTTCCCACAGATGGAGATGATGATTCCCAGGAGATACGTCTGCGGGAGCAAACGGTAAACAGGGAGACATGAGCCGACGTGACAACTCCAAACAGCCCATAATACTCCCTGCAAGGCTCCCCTCCAGCTGTCACAGCTGTCATTTCCATGACAACCAACGGAGAGCCTTGCTCCTGCGGCGTTTTGCTGGAGCAGATACGTGTGTGTATCAGGTGTTATAATATCAACATTTTCAGTGCGACAGGTTCACATGCTGTCAGAGGCGACACATATTCCACACGTAAACAAACACTCCCCGGCCGTGACATTCTCCCACGACACTCTACACCGCAGGAAAGAAGGGATGCGGGACGGCAAGCAACCCCAAACACACGTGACGGCACACGGCTCAGGGAGTCTGGATGGTGAAACTGCTGATTTGTGGTCATACAATCCTCGCTGTGTTTACAGAACAACACGCTTTTTTTTTTCTTCTTCTTCTTCTTCTTAAGTTGGGACTTTAGGTCCGTCAGAAGAATCACGTCTTTATAGCTGAACAGCCTCCAGCTGCTGCAACATTCAGGGAAAACAGCAGAAGAAGATGAATCCCAGCAGGTGTTCAGAGACGTCTGGATGAATCTCAACGTCACGCAGTCCGGTTTCCTGAGCTGTTTGACAGTGTAAATCAGGGATGTCAAACATAAGGCCCGTGGCCCACAGCTGGTCCGCAAGAGGCTCCAATCCAGGCCACCAAACCTTCAAGCAAACTGTAAAAATTTCAAAGAAAACACTGAGTTTTGAACAGATTTCTTTAGAGAAGCGGACACAACACTGAGACCCAAAGTCTACATTTGACGGTTTCTCAAACAGTTTGTTCCATATTTTATTCATCTAGAGGTTAAAAACAAGGAAAGTTTATTTTTCCTGAATTAAGATGTAGAAAACCAACATATGAAATGTTTTTAAAGACCTGAGACCAGATGAAACTGGATTTGAGAAGTGTCAACTTAATTAAAAAGTCAAATATGTCATACATTGTCTTTTAGAACTGCAGGTCGTGCTGTTGTAAATTTTTCCAGTTAAACTTTGATGCGAGGTTCTTAATATCTTCAGACCATGTCATTTGAGGGGATTGATGTTCTGTCTGGATCTTGACCTTGTGGGGAACCTGGTTTCCAAACCCAGAGTCAACGCAAGAGAATCTGGTTTTAAAACCAGCTGAATATTCTGTGCAAGTTTCAAACTCGCTGTGTAAAAGGAAGCATCTCAACAGTTTGATGGCAAATGAAACATGTTTTCCTCCTTTTTTTAGAAGCCTCTGAATTTTAGATACACAGACCTGAAATGCTGCACATGTTTAGTTGTGAGGCATTATTTATATGATATTCTGTATACACTATTTATATAAAAACTGAAGAGAATCCAGGAGGTCAGGCTGGAGACCTCTGCAGACAGGTGTAAGAGTGATGGAAGGAAATAAAGAACAGGACAAACTCAAATGAAGCATCGCGGGAATCCCCCCGAGCTGCTTCTCCCCCAGATTACTGCCAAAAGGAGGTCAAACTCTGGATCGCACGCTCACTGGTAGCCGTAGGTGGACGAAGTTTATCGGAGAAGAAAGGCACGCAGTGGGGGAGGAAAGAGAAAACCTAAAGAAAGAAACTCAATCACCGGAAAGAGAAGGAGCAGCAGCCAAGCAGAGAGAGAAGCATTTATCCCTTGAAAGAGCATTTTGAAAGAGAGTGATGGGAGGTAAAACAAAGGGATGGGAGGAGAAGGAGAGCTCCAGACTGGGTGAAAAGAAGGAGAGCGTGCATGTTTTAGCCTCGGCAGGCCGCTCTGCAGGATCAGGCAGGCTGCCGGTGACTGTCAATAATATCCATCTGTTATTGTTGACACTGAGATGACGGTAATGTGGTCAAAGGATCCCAGAATGAACACGGTGTAAATTAATTCCGCTGCTCTCCAGCAGAGCAGACGATCGCTATCACGCCATCCGGAGGTCGTCTGTCACTCCGTCACGTCACATCATCTGAAATCCTCATGAAAATATGAGGCTCAGAGAGGAGGAGCTGTCTGGATTATTTACTCTTCAAGTCACTGAGGAAAAACAACAACAGCAATGCCGGCCTGCCAGTAACACCCTAATAATCCTCGGTTCTCTGTGATACACTCTGAAAATGAAGTGAGAGGCTCACAGGAGCACAAAGGATGATAATTACCTTAAACCAAGCCACACACAGTGATCATCATTTTAATGAGAGCAGAGATAAAACACGGCAGAGTGTTCAGTCATCCTTCATCGGATGGATAATTTATGAGGTTGGCTGCACTTTGTTGAAAAAAGGATTGTTAAATTTATCTGGACAAACTCTTTTATCTGCTTATCTGCTCCGCCTCTGCAGATTAACTTCACTCTATAACTAAACAATACTGATCCTCTAAATATAAAAGCCCCCTTAGCTGTCAGCTGGTTAGTCACTTTATGCACTATGTAGAAGCCAATGAGCGCCACTTCATAAAGCAGCAGGTGTTTCTGCCCGGAAGGTGAAACGGTGATGGTGAACAGGTTGCTCGAGGTTAAGATTGTTGTATTGCAACTGCTTCGGAGCAATAAATGCACAGACCATTCAAAGATACCAACCACTGCACACTGAACTCCCCACAAGAGCCGGAGGTTTTGAGATGAATTGATGCAGACGTCTAGTCGTGACCCTTGACCCTCTCCAGCTCCTCGGAGAGCCGCCTTGTGGCTTCATCTCCACATGCAGGAAACAGGCTGGGTCAAAGGAATTAAGAAATGTTCCAATGAAGTTATTTACTTTATTTAAATAACTTTCAGATCTTGAAATGCAGCTCTCAGTTTAAAAATTTGTAGCAAGCTTATGTACACATGATCACTTATGAGCCAGCCAACTGTTTCTGTTATCATCTCAATGGAGGGGTTATTATCATTTTAAAAAGTCAGTGATTTACATTTACGTAGGATGGGTTAATGCTTTCATGTGATCCCCGTCTATGATTTCAGATGAGTCCTGTGGTGCATCGAACGTCTTCCACCGCTTCTGCATGTTAATTTCAGCCTGCCGCAGGTCTGACTTCCCTCAGGTTCACCAAGTTCAAATTACACAGCTCAGAACAATCAATTATTCTAAAAAGTTTGAAAGACTTGGTAAGTGTGAGACTCCTTCCTCGGTGCATTTCAGTTCCAGAAATCAGACGCACTTAACAAGTACTTGCTAATTAATGAGCTGCCACATCTGAGGAAGCTGCCTGGAGAATGTGTGGAGAATTTGGTTCAGTGTGGATTCACACACGGCACATGATGCAGACTATTAACGCTGCAAGAGCCGCAAACATGCACGCTATGTGATGTTTTCTGTACAAAGCCAGAGGTGATAATGTGATGGTCATGTGAGCACAGACGAGGGAGTCATGTGTGGGAAAAGTGTGCTCAGTAGCGTTTTCCAATAAATGAGTCTCCGTTCCAGCTCCCGAGTCACCTGTGGCGAAATCGTTCATTCAGACTCGTTGTACAACGGTGTGGAAATAAGAATGACACAGAACACCGTGTCCTTGTGTTGATCGCGGCGGCACAGATACCATCATGACCACAGAGATAACAGCTCTGCCCCGGTGCATCCTGATCAACCCGCTCGCTGTGCCCTGCGTGACGCTCAGTTCAACATCTACATGCAGTCAACAGCTCACACATTTCAGCTTCACACCGGAGCAGTTCAGCACGTCGCGCTGCTATAAAATCCAACAAAATACCATCATTTCAACATTACTAGATCCGTCTGGTTAGATGCTGAATGAAAGAAGTCCTGTATATTTGGACTACTAGGCAAAATTTTACAATTTAGCAGTATTTGAGCAAAGTTTCACACATATACTGAAGGAAATGAGAGGATGGATGGCAGGCAGGAGGGTAGTGAAGATGAACTGACAACAGACACAAGAGTGATAAGTGGAGATTGAACCCAGATGTGCTGCAAACAGTTTGAATTTAAGAACATCCCAACATTGACAACAACACTGTTCAATGAGACGACCTGTTTGGTATTAGATAGTTCGGTATTATATCTGTATACGAAGCACTTAAAAAATATTTATTCAGCAGGAAAACTGGATGCAGCCAAAAGCAGACCAGAGTCTGCTTCACGTCATCTTTTAGAGGCCTCTCTTATCCTCCAGCCTCACTATTTCCAGACTAATGTATTTGGCTCCAGTGAGGCAGGAAGACAATATTTTAAGGACTGAGCTGAGAGAAGTGGTGAAGGGCGCACTCAGGAAATGATTACGAAGCAAATACAGACGTTTGTATTTAAATA
Organism: Salarias fasciatus; assembly: GCF_902148845.1. Lineage (NCBI taxonomy): Eukaryota > Metazoa > Chordata > Actinopteri > Blenniiformes > Blenniidae > Salarias > Salarias fasciatus. Next base: position 22,092,457 of record NC_043755.1, read on the forward strand.
AATCCTACATGTTTCACAATGTCGGCTTAAATCACGTCGCCAAAGACAGACGGATGTAAGTGCACTTGTGTAAATAGAAGATCGATAATGCAGTAGATAGAGATGGACAGATAGATATACACAGATAGATCAGTCGAATGGATTGATCCAGTTAGAAATAGCACAATGAACACACAAACATTGTGTAATAAGTAGCATAGCGTAACATAACAAAACATAAGACAACATAACAACACAACTTTTCACAGCATGCAGCTGCTCATCGTCGGACAGTGAAGAATCACACTGCAACACAACCAAAATCACTAAACGCATCCTGTTACTCGTTTCCTCAAATCAGACAGACAAAGGCTGCCTCCCACATTCTAAAGGGTAGTAATTCACCACTGATCCAAAAAATGAATAGTAGCAACACGTCAAGGGATGCTCCAGAATATCACAACACGAGGGGGAACATTCAAAGAGGAGCACTGGCTTCAAAATGAGGAGGACTGACTGGAAATAGATTCAAACTCTTCACTGAAAGAGCCCGTTTAAAGCTCCTTTCCTCGTGGCCTAAAGAGAGTCAGAAAGACTGAGGCCCTGTTTACGCAGCAGCGTCTTCAAGTGAAAGCGGAAAGCAACTGTGGAGTTTTTGGGACCAGTTTACATGAAAACTTTGCGCAGAGTTACAAAAAACACGACTTCTTGAAAACGGCTCCCAAGGTGAAACTTTCTGAAGAGATTTCTGTGTAAACAGACATCATTTTAAAACATTGCCGTGTAAACACAAAATAAAAGTGCAACAATGGCACATTCTCATTCTCGCCGTAGGGCTTCATCTGCTGCGTTCACCAAAAAGCTGCGTCCTAAACACTTATCTGCTCATCAAACAATATAATTTCATCCAACAGCCCACCTGAAAGGGAAACCACTGCTCTTTTTAGCCTGACAGCTTGGCATTGCCACCATGCGTGATTACAGATTTGAGTGACTTTAAATTCAGAGCCGCCACACACACCAGGTTTCCTCTCCAGCCGCTATCTCCTGCTCGCCCTGCTTCACACTCCCGCTCCGACACCGAGTTTGATGAGTGCAGTGACCTGAAACGCACCTTCAGCAGGCATGAAACCACACCACAGCAGAGCCACGTGTGTGTGTGTGTGTGTGTGTGTGTGTGTGTGTGTGTGTGTGTGTGTGTGTGTTCGATATTCCCAGGAGAGATAAGCAGGATTTGGGGCGGTGGTGGCTCGCTGATATAATTCCCAGGAGAGAACTGATTTCATATCGAGGTAAGAAGTATTTCAGTGTGTGTGTTTGTGTGTGTGTGTGTGTGTGTGTGTGTGTGTGTGTGTGTGTGTGTGTGTGTGTGCGCGCGTGTGCGCGCACGCAGTGGCTAGAAGCATCCTACGCTGCACGGTGACAGAGCAGCTGTGCTCTGTTCACTAATCCATGATCGATACCCTGATCCAGCTTCACGGGGTCAGAGTGTAAGTGGCACGCTGCTGCCCTGCTGTTACCGAGCCAATGAGGAGGCTGCTGCTCTACACAGTGTGGAGGTCAAAGGTCATGAAGACATGACAGAGAGAGACTCAGGTGCCAGAACTCAAGGACAGATTTCACCCAACATGCAGCGCCAGCAGGGATTCATCTCCACATCATTCTGTGGATCTGTGCTGCAGTGTAGAAGCATGGTAAGTAAGTAACATGGAGAGAGAGGGAGAGAGAGAGGGAGAGAGAGAGAGAGAGAGCAGAGAGTGATAAAGAGTCTTCCTGTCACAGGAAGAGCAAACAAAGCCACACCGGTAGCGCTGGGAGTGCCTTTGGCTCGTCGGCTTACTTAGCAAACATCATGAACTTTACAGAAAAGAGACGGGAGACTTCACTTCACACACCGGGCCTCCTCCGCTACACTCTGTTAGCTTACTGGAGGAGTTTTATCTCGTTCTCCCTTTGAGAAAAATACTATTCTAGGCTTCTGCTTTTAAATTATATACTCTTATAGTCTCATTATCTGTGTGTGTGTGTGTGTGTGTGTGTGTGTGTGTGTGTGTGTGTGTGTGTGTCTGTCACAAATCCGTTTAGTTTTAGCATCTTCAGCAGTAAAATTACACTATATTGACTACAGTTTTTCATTATATATGACCTTTAAGTATGGTTTTAAATTTGAGGTTTTAAATCACTAATTTTTTAGATAATCAGTGTTTTGTTTTGGGCTTTTCATGGCAGGCCTCTCTGTGCTTGTTTTTTTCCTTCATAGGTTCCTGCTAAAACATTGTATTATCATTATTATTCTTGAAGGCTGAGCTATCATGCAGTAATGCTTCTATGTTATCTACAGCAATACATTTTCTCTGGTTTCCCTCAACTGACAAACCACACACAGGCTTTTAAGGCCAGGTCCGACTCACTGGGACTGATATTGATTAAACTGATACTAAAAGTTATTCTTCTGGCAGTCGTCTTCAGCATTTTTTCTAGTTCAGTTTTACAGCTGGAGCTGAGAAAGCAGCGTGCACATGGACACAGCTCCAGTCACACACACACGACACACACAACACAGTCCCAGCTTGAACTTCTCACTAAATGAAAGAGAGCTAACCACTACACCATGCAGTTTAAACACTAATAATAGCAGTGTTGTTGGGATTAGTCCATAAAAGTAATCTCACGACTGATTACTCCTTAAAAAGTAATCCAATTACTTTGTTTTATAAGTAATCAATTACTAATTACTTTTGTTTAAAAAAATTAATTAACGGCTACTTGGTATCGTTACTTAAAGTAACCTTTAGTCCTCATTTCTTTTTGAAGAAAATTGAACTCCTTCAAAAAAGATCAGATCATACTGAGATGGTCGTTTTTGTGTGTGACTTAACACAACAAAAATACTTTCTAAATGCAGATGAGGACAAAGCAGGCAAATCAAACGCATGTAATTATATGAAAGCTTCGGGGAAAACGTCTATTTCTCTTATCACTTCATCTGCGGCTGGACAAGCGGACGGTTCGCTTCTGGCTTCAGTCTCACAGCGTTTATTTGAGGCCGGCCTCGAGAGGAAGCTGCTAATACTCCAGCTTTGCTTCAGCTTTGTCAAAATGTAATTAGTTTGTTACAGAGGAGGGATTTAGCTGCACAAAATGTCACCAGAGGACAAATGACACTGAAGAACTGACAGCTTAGCAAGCTAACAACACAATGACGCACACTGTGAGCAAACACCGGCTGATGGGAAGAGTTTTTCTTTTTTTTTTTTTTTAATCACATCAAATTACCAGGTGATCTTTAAGTGAATTCAAGACAGGAGTTTGGGAACTAACCCTGATCAAAAAGCTGTTATTTCCCTCTGGATAGTGTGACGCCTCATGCAAAACAAATTCCAAAAAGGTTGAGACGTTTTGTTAGATGTAAACGTAGAAGCTCATATTTTAACCCAGAAGATGTGCCGGTCCTGCAGAGGCATGCTAAAAGAGGTTTTTTAAACCCTCGGTCCTGTGCATGGAGAACTGTCGATCTTTGATTTCACCCATTAAAATAGATTCATTTTTGTTTACTAAACGTAAAAAGCAAAGTCAGATTAAGCTTTTGGTATACTGGAAATAACTGGATCACAAGAGGCTCCGATCCAGCTCACCAAACTACCAAGCTAAATGTACAGATTTCAAAGAAAACAACTTTTTTTTTAAACAAATTTCAGACAGAACACAACACTGAGATTTCAGTAATGCTGCCATAACAATAGCTTCTTCATTGCCCCCCAAAGCCATGTTGTCAGGGTGAGTTTGTAAAAATACCCATAATGCAACAGCTACAGAGGAAGTTTTTTTGAATATTTCAATGAAATTCACATCAGAAGGCTTCATTAAACTTGGCTTTGTGTTGAGGTCGCAGTAAGTTTCAGTACTAATTGTTAGGTTTTAGGACATTTTCATCACTCTGTCACCACAAAGAAAAACTTTATAGTTAAAATGTACAAGTTATTAAAGCATTATTTTCCCAGGCCGGCTGACCAAAGATGAATTAGAGTGTGCAATGGAATCCTGAATGCGAACAAACAAGAACACACAAATACACTTTTTTTTGTTATCTTTTACCTGAAATCCAGTTTAAATTCTGTTAGCAACCTTAATCCTGCACCCAAGCTCTGATAATGTGAGGAGTTTCACGGTTCTCATCAAGGCACAAGCGTTTCTCCTGACAAGTAATTTTGGCGGTGCTTTCACTTGCAACAGAAGGAAAATGGAATCACTGCAGCAAAACTGCATCCCCATTTAAAAAACAGGTTTAGCTGCCTGAAAGCTGGAGAAAAGCTAAAGCTGACGGAGCTCTGATGAAGGAACTGACAGCACTCCTCCTCCTCCTCCTCCTCCTCCTCCTCCTCGCTGGGAGACAGTGACCAACAATCAGACAAACGTAAAGACAGAGTGACCCTTTGTGCCCGCTGACAATGGTGATCTGTCCCGCCCCAGAATGGGCTGATCTCTGGGTGAAGCCCTTCACTTTCTGCTCAGAGGTGGAGGGTGAGGGCAGCGTCAGACCAGAGGCAAAAAATGGGCCAGAAATACAAAGAAAAGATGAACCCTCATCTCTGCTACATATTTTACATCCACAAAAACGATTTGGAGCTAATCTGGCGCTCTTACTCCAGAGAGCTTCGTCGTGGAGCTCTGCTGGCAGGGTCAGTCACGCTGAACAGGTCAAAGGGTAGATGTCAGATGAAGAGCGATGCCCTGGTCCTCCAGATCAGGGGTTGAGTAGTGGGTCAACAAACTACCTTCATAAAACCTTCAGGTACAGAAACATCTACAGAAAATTCAAAGTACTTGAACAACCATGATCAGTGCAAACCAGGACTATAGTGACAAAGAGCGGCAAAACCTGCAAAGTAGGAGCAGCTCAGGTGATTTATCTGCTAAAAGCCACCAGCAGACTTTTTTTTGTTTTTTACATAGAACATAGGAACTCTGTATGAGCACAGAAAGGCCCTTCAAAAAAGCAGGCCCACGTGTAAAATAACATATAATGTGGCTGCATCAGCTCTTATCTTCAGTACAGTATATCCCAGACGACTTGAACAGAACTGGTGACATTGGACGAATCACAGAAACCTCATTCTGGGAAGATTTTTAGCAAGATGGTCCCATGTTTTGTTGTGTCCATTATGCTTAGGAAATTTGTTTAAAAAGAAATGCTGTACTGTAAACCTGCAGGACCCTCTTCTGCAATTATTAAAACCACTTAATGCATTGTGGGACTTGCATGTAACGCACCAACAGGAAGCCCAATCTGAGTCAGATGTTTTTCTGTTTCTCTGTCTACTTTTAACCACCACCTCTTTTGTGAAAGACTTAATCACACACTCCCCTGAAAACCTGAACTTAGCTTCCGCTGCTGTAGCTCCTACTTTGTCTGTCAGCCCACCCCCGCCTTAAAAAAAAAAAAATCAAAGCACCTCTACGTAAAACTAAATCAACTGTTACGTGCAGATTCCTCCAGCCAGTCGTCTCCTGGGACAGAACAACGACCACTTCAGAGTTTTCATCTGCCATTTGTTCCAGCCAACTAGCGCTCTCCAACGTTTGCCTCACTTCAGTTACACCGACTTTCCCAGTGGCATATTTTCAGGCCCAGATTGCGGTTCGAGTGTGAGACAGACAGATATTGTCCCCTGGATGTGGGGATGCTCTCAGGATGGTGGGCAGCTCTGGACGAAGAGGGAGCCGGGACCATTAGCCAGCTGCTCAGGACTCTTACAGTAGGTCTATTCTCCGGCAGCCCACCGACGGGCCGTCACCCATTACTCACGCCTCTCAGTCCTCCTCTGCCTCGCTCTCTGTGGTCCCTGATGCTAATGTCACACAGCGGAGACACGGGGGGGAAAGACAGAGAGGAACACAGTGACGGGGGGAAATCAGCTCGAGGAGAATGTGTGTGTGTGTGTGTGTGTGCAGAAGAGTGGGAGGGCAGAGGACTGACACACAGAATACACAGTGCACACACAGTGAGAGCTTTACATTACTATGAAGGAAAAGCACAACATCACACTATCCTCAGCCTAATGGGCAGATTATTGCAGTCATCTTAGCAAAGTTTGAATTTCTAAAGAAGGAAAATCCTCTCGGAGCAATTATTTAATCATGATGGCAGCATAAAAGAGTTGTGACAGGTGCCAGCATCGATAGAACTCAGCTCCATCAACATCCACACCCAGGGCTCATCTCCCAATGAGCTTTTCATGTTTTCACATGGAGGAGTCTAACTTTATCTCCTCCTTCATTTCTCCAGGTGGGGGGTGGTGGGGGTGGGCACTGTATGAATTAATGTATGAAAGTAAAACTATAAGTTTTATCTTCTGAATACTGAAGAAGAGGGAGGATTAAATAAGTTTCAATCCCTACTTCCCCTTTTCAGACATGTTGAACTAAATTTAAGTGTGGATGTGTGTATATCAGTATGATTTAAATCAGTGTGTGGTCACTTGGACATAGTTTGCTGATGGTCTATGTTTATTATAATAAAATAAAGAATTATTTATTAATATAGATTATTTGCAAGGTTTTTTTGTATGTTGTGTATAAATAAGTATAGATAGATGAATTTATGAGGGGAATCAAGCTTTTTATGCACGATTGACACCATTGCATGATAATTATCATTGATTAAGTGCGCAGCGCGATCGATGGATCTTTCTGCAAATAACGGATGCATTATAAGAGCTTAACATTTAGAGCAAACTGCACCAACAGGTTCAGCATGATTTCCCAACAACGCCAACTAAACCCCAGGTAGCAACAGGTGGTAGATAAATAAGAATATAACTTTTCAAAACTATGTAACAAGTGGAAAGTTGTTTTAAAACTGTCTAGTAAACCTGTTTGTTTTATTATGTCATGCTTCAATAAAGCCCTCTCAGTCATGTCCGCTGTTTGTGGAGGAACACCGGAGAGACGGAGAACCGGACCTACCTGCAGCGGGTTCTCCAGGATCTCTGCGCGGTGCGCCTGGGCCCAGGTCCCATTCAGAGCCTCCGCCTGTGAGGAACTGCTGTTCTCCATGTTTTCCTTATCATGGAAACAAAGAAATCTTCTTATTCTGCCACAGCTCCCGCTCGCTTGTCACGTCTGGCCGCCGCGTCTCGCCTCATCCCGTCCGTTCATCCCACGCGCCGTCCTCAGAAGAAACTCCAGCCGAGTCTTTGCTGTGAACCCGGATCCGCACTTTGTGACGGCTTCAGGGGCAATCGGACAAAAGTCTCACTCGTCTATTAGCGCGGCTGTACGGGCATGTAAAGAACGTTCGTCACGCTTGTTTTGCTATATAAGTCGTAATAAATAAGCAATAACCCTTTAATTAAAAAGAAATCCGACTATTTTAGTTTTTCCATTCTCTGATGTACAATATTACAAGGCACATTGAAGCTAACACAGTGGAACAGGTGCTCTTACTGTTGCGCCAGCACGAAGCGCTCCGCACGGCGCAAAGCCTTAACTTTAGATTTGTTTGACGAGCAGAAATCAGTTGATTGAAATGCTGGAGTCTTGTGACCAGGATCAGATATCCCCACGAAGTTTAAACTGCTTCAGACACACACTGAACGCATCCACAGAGAGAACATGCAAACTCCAGGTCAGGATTTGCACCCACAGGTGGGAGCACTCACTGTTCCACAGGTCAAGGTTACTGTGAAATCTAATAGCCAAAAGAGAGGTTGTAACCAACTTTTCTCCAAACAAAATTTGCATCAGTCTACAAAATTTGTATCAGTCTACAAAATTATTTCATTTCACAAATGTTTATATTGCTGTTATCAAACTTAAAACTACATTCAAGACTTAAATAATAAAAAATAGTTATAGGAATTTTACCTATTTTATATTTGGGCATATTAACATGCTGAAGATTTATTTATTTATGTATTTATTTTGCCATTTTGCCATTTTTATATTTTAGCCATACAGCAGTGTATAGTTGTTGTAGTTGTTGAAGTTTTCTCTGGCAGTGAAACTTTTGTAATCTGTTCAAAAGGCAGCAATCAGGTGGCACAGTGTGATGTGACAGACAATATATTAGTAAAAGATCTACTGAACTATAATTTTCTTCAACATTTAGCATCTCAAACTGAAAACAACAGTGCAAATATTGTTTGCTTTCCAGCAAAATTTAAAAAATAATACAGTGATGTTTGTTTATACTATATTATGAGAGTGCTTCCTGGAGTCATTACAGACGGGCATAAAAGCTGCCTGTGGCTCCAGAGCGTGGGCTGCAGACCTTTAATTCGGGTCATGGAGTCTCCAGGTGCTGTTAAACATGGTGTCACCTGCTGGGCAAATTCAGGACAGCACGGAAAAGTGATTATCAGACTCACAGATGACCAGACAACACATCGGATTCAAAGGAGCCACATGATGTTCCACTCGTTCGACTGGAACCGTTCCCACCTACAGACAACAGGTGGGGCATTATGTACACATCTGCAAATGAATCTCATGAGCAGATGAAAGGATGGAGGAAAAAAATAGATAATCACAACAAACAATGACACGGATCCGGTCTGTGCATCATCAGAACAGGCTCTGAACTCCATCCAGCTGAGAGAATGTCGCAGTCAAAGGGATGAGATTTCATTGTTGTGTTGTCTTTTGTGGGATCTCACTGATCCTGAGTCCCTTCAGTGATGGGAAGAATGATGGGAGTGTGTTTGTTCTGCTGTGTGCTGTGCTCTTAGCATAAACAGAATTATATCATACAGATCAGGCAGACGCACTCTTTCAAGAGGAGGACTCATTGAGGATGACGGATCCTGATGATGATGATGATGATGATGATGATGATGATGAAGGAAACATGATGCCACACAGTCCAGCAGGAGGTCTCAAACACAACAATCAAAAACGACCTTCACAGTAACAGATACTCCTCTTTGTCTTCAGGCTAATTAATATCTGTGATCAGATCGTCTGTTCGGCCCAGCTTAAAGCTCATCTCTTCTCACTTCACTGATTCATCCACCGGGACGCCTTCACATCCAGGAACAGGGGATCTTCCATTCTCCAACATGAAGCATCAGCCGCCCCTGGGTTCGTGGGCACATGCTGAATCAAACACACACCTCCAGCTTTATAAGTTAACATATGGGAGAAGCCGCTGCTACTGTGTGCATCGACATGTCGTTCCCTGTTCCCATGGAAACACAATGACCTCCGCACAAGATTTAAACAGTTAAGCCTCCAACTTTACAAATCTCAGCTTCGCTACACATATCGATTCATGCATTTGTTATTATCAGGGACTTAGTCTTCAAGGGTACTGCACAGACTCTATATATTTTATATACTGTATATTTAGCAACTATAGGAAGTTATTGCAATTTTTACTGAGCTTCCTGGTTTTCAGCGGCATGCATCAAAATGTTTTCGTAATAAGATTAAAAACCTTTGCAGTGGAAAACTTCATTTATCTTCTACACATGTTTCATCCAAAGAGAGCATTTGATTTAGGCAAAACAATTAAATCCAAATGAAAGTTTATTATCATGTACACATCGGAAAACATGATGTTTCTCTTGATGTCTCTCTCTGCAGAGAATGCCGGCAGTGTGAGGCAGGCGGGAAATGGTGCAGAGAGGCGTCCTGGTGATCCTCTCTGCAGCCATTACCAGCCCAGTTGAAGAAGTTGTTGAGGATCTTATAGGAGACGTCCCAAACATCCTCTGGCTCCTCCAGCAGTACAGCTGCTTGAACCCAACATAGCTCTCTCTTTGAGCTGAGAATGTTAACTACAGCACCACACATTCTGAACTCAAAACAGTAAAACTGCTTTTGATATGATTGAAAATAAAAGTGCTTGACATAGTTAAGTTATTGTAAGACACCATAAGCAAGCGTTGTGTCTCTGATCAGTTCATCAAATAAAGATTTCTCTGTGAAGTTTTCTGTGTGTTCAAGGATGTTTTGAGTCCCAGTCATTACTCATCATTTGGTGTTTGTTTCTTTGATTGTTTGACAAGAAATGTAAACAGTCACTCCATGCATGAATTATACTATGATGGATCAATAATCAGTGACTTTTGAGCCTTCCTGTCAGGTACACCAGGTCACCTTCATCCATGGGTTTTAGCATTTTGATTTTGGGAAAACAAACTGTTAAAAGTAGGTCAGTAGTGCTTCCCAGTCAGTGAAGTTAGTGGAGGGAAGAGGCAGTGAGTGAGAGTACAGATCTGGAGCACAGTGATTGAATGTGAAGGATGCAGTGGAGCCGCTCACCTGAGTCGCAGCCAGAGGCAGCTGGAAATAGCTGTAGATGCCAGAAGTTGTGTTTTGCAGGGTGGGATCTTATTGTACCAATTACACTCCATAACTGCGCCTGGATTTAGATTGCCATGTAGATGTCAGAGTTACTTTATCATCGAGTAAATTTGCTTGAACTCCAGTCAACGGGGCACAGACAGTCATTTGTTAACATGTTACATGGAAAATGACTGCACTCATGTTCAGAATGCCTCTGCTGGTTGCTGCAGCATCACCGTCTCCAGCTTCCATCTGTATTCATCCTGACGCCTCTCTGTCTACGTTATGTCCTCAGTCAGCCGGCTCTCAGCCGACCGTAGTAATCAGGACCCATTTGATGTGATTACCGTGGCGTGAAGTGAAAGCGGGAAGACGACTGAAAGCACACTTTATGTCACATGTCAGGATAACACGACGAAATAGATTCCCACTCTTTCTTTTTTTTTTTTTTTTGACTCTTTCCACGAATCTCTCGGGAGACTGCCGGCTTCTCCGGCAGGGTTCACAGGGAGAGTTTGAATGGCAGCTTTTGTCATGAACGGCGAGCGGTGGCATTTCTCCCCGGCGCTGATGGAGTCTCCCCGGGGAGGCGTCAGACGACGCCCTGAAGTTTCCAGTCAGGGCCGAGGTCAAAGCGCCGCTGAACCCTCACCTCGGCGCAGACGTGAAACCGGGAAATGTGAGGGGAGAATAGAAGATATATACGGCAAGAGAGTTGGAAAGAAAGCAAAGGAAGGCGAGAGAGAGAGAGCGAGAGAGAGAGACATAAAGGCAGCTGAGGAAAAGATCGGGAGTAGCAGATTTAGTCAACACAAAAAACTCCTACACACTCTCACTTGAGCCTGCACCTCAGGCTTTGATAGGAAGAAGAGAAGAAGATAAGAGCGACCATATTCTCCTTCTACATCTGTTTCTCTCTCATTCAGGCTCCTCCCTCCAATCTGCATGTCCTTCACACTAACCCACTCATTAAAACTCGACGAGGGACAAATGAACTGAACCGAATGGGTACGCTTTCTAAACCTCACAAGTGAAAATGAAAGCTTGTCGCAGGTCCAACGCTCAGAAACTCTGTTAGTGATTATTCCCTTGAGAAAACCGAGCAGCCTCTCCTTCTTTAAACCTCATCGCTGTGTCCCAGTAGTGTCACCTCCAGCATTTCACAGCGTCTAAAATGCTTATCTTCAAACCCACATGTTTGGAATGAATTAGTTTTTGACCCAACGTGATCAGAATCTCCATTGTTCAGTTCAAAATTAATAATAACACGGGGCAGATTATTTCCAGTGATTTCAGGGCCGGAAGATCAAACCAAAGACCCTTTTAATACAGAGAGCATTTCATTTCCTTTTCCTACAACTCAACTGACACAGAACAATAAAGCTGCCTTTTATTTTAGGGCCAAATTTAGAGTGGAGTTCAGCTGAAGTCTCCGTCTAAGTGTACCAATTGCAAGTGACAGACTGCTGAGAGTGTGCACTATCTAAAAATCTACTAATTACAGGAAGTATTGTCTTGAGACTATTTGCAAATTGAAGGAAAATATCATTGTAAAATAAAATTCGGCACCCATTTTTCTATTTTCCTCCTGTAACGGAAAGCAGCTAGGTGCATTTCATCTACTATTTTTATGACTTAGGCATTCAGAATTAATTTTTCCTTTACTACTCTATGTGATGGCCCTGAGCCATATTATAGCATTTATTGTGTTGGCCTGCCTCTGCTTCTCTCCTTCGGCACTAATCCTTGGTTTCTTCTTTCTCTTTGAGGGATTTATCTGCACGGGAAGCTGTAAGCTGGTTTCCTTTCAAGATCTCTCTTTGTCTTCGTCCCACCTGGAAAGCTGGTGGCTTTCATTCCCTTGACTTTGTTTCATTGAGCTTGGTGGTTACTGACGCTGTGCTTCGCTCAAGCCTGACGTAGTCTTGGTTTGACCGTATTTTTAGCATCTGTTTGTAATCTAGCACCTGTTTGTCAGGCGCTTTCCATACATGACCGAGCACCGAGGTCATGGTGTCGTTCACACATGTATTTAACTCGTCAAAGAGCAAAAGAGCAGAACAACATGAAAACACCAAACATGACCAAAGGCACAGCACGTGAACAGGGCGAAGCACCAAACTACAAACAGAACGACATGAACAGTCATTACCGAAGGTCGGATGCTCCAGTGTGGAGGTCTGGGCTCAGGGGTGTTTCTGCTTCAGGAGTGCTTCAAAACCAGGAGTTTTAGGTTAATAATCATTTTAAAATTGCTGCTTGGTGTGAATTGAAGTGAGTTTGAGTATCTATCTGTTTGTGGTGTTTGGAACTATTTCACACAGTCCTGGTTTTGTGTTTCGGTGACCGGGATCTTCTTAGTTTATCTTGTGATTATTTCATTCCTCGTTCCCAGAATCCAAGTCCTGCCATGGTGTTGTTAGGGTCACTTTTTCATGTCATGTTTTTGTTGAATATGTTCTCCATAGTGTTGAACAAGTTACTTTAAAAAAAAAAAAAGTAATCAGTTATAGTTACTAGTTACTTCTTCAAAAAAGTAACTGAGTCACAATGTTTTAAAAAAATTAATAAATACTAGGCAAAGCAACTATTGCATTTCTTAAAAAAGAAATGTTTATATTTCAGAGAATTTTGATCCCTCCATAATGGCACTTCAAGATGCATGTTCAGTTATTTATTGGAAAACTGAACATATGATTAATGAAATGAATGGATACTTGACAGAATATATTACAAACAGGAAATCTGACATTATTCCAAATTATTCCGATGTTGCTGTGTGAAAACATAACAAAAAACAGCAATCAAATTTGATCTGTAACTATAGACAGCATTTCTACATTTGTAAAAGAATAATAAAACACACCAGATGTCTGTGAACAGATGTCTGAACTTCCATTTAAAAGCTGCCTTTGAATGATCGGGGCTCTCTATCACTTTGCACCGATACGGTTCCTTCTTTCTGTATGATGATGTCATTTAGAACTTTCCTGACTGACGAGTTGCAACAATGTATCGGTTTAAATGACATCACCGTCCAATTTATCCTATATATGCAAATGAGCAGCTATCCAAATTATATGATGATGTTACTTAGAACTTTCTTGATTGAGGAGTGGTGCCATATAGTGCCAGATATACACAGTCATTTCCAGTCACTTTTACAGATAAAAACCCAGCAGTTCCACATGAGCAAGCAAAAGCATCGAAAGGAAAAATTCCTTTTTAAAAGAGAGAGAGACAGAGAGAGACAGAGAGAGAGCACAGACTAGAAGGGAGACACAGGTTTCTGCGTCATACTGTTTTGTTATTTGTGAGTCTGTCAGGCAGGTTTCCACAGCAATGTTTTTAAGTGATAATTGAAAAATTCCATTGCATTTTTACAGGGAACATTGTGTAAATGTGGGATAAGTCTAATTTTGGGGCCAATGTCTGTTCTGGTTAATGTTTGGTTCCCGTCCCATGTCTGTGATTTGTGTTGTCCCTTCAGTGTTTCCACTCGTGTCTTGTCGAGCCCTTCCTCTTGCTGTTTGTTCATGTATCTTTGTCGCTCTGCAGATTATTTCGTGGTGTAGCGCCTCTTTATTGTCCTTGCCTCTGGTTCAGTAACTGACTCCTTTATTGGGTTGTTGAATTTGACCTCTGTGTTTTGGACCTCTGTCTGTGCTCCCTCACACTGAAGACCTGTCTTGGGTGGAGTCAGCTGAGACTAGTTTGAGCTAAATAACCAAAAAAAACAACAACAAAAAACAGCATGGAAGCATACTATTTCATCTAACTGGGTGATACATTCACTGGTGTTGTTTTTTTAAACTTTTTCTAAGTGTTTGTTTTACCTGAGGCAATCTGTTTTCCCCCCACTGCATGGAAAACTCATGATCTGAGCATGGAGATTCAAAGCTTTGTTACTAGGCAACATTGCCTTCACTCATTTGGCTATTCATTACTGCAGCATGTGTTTCTTTTAAATTAAAAAAGGGACACATTGCAGGATTACATACAGAAGTTGACACAAAAAAGGGAAGCAAATGCAGCTGGACACTGAAGTTGTGATAATTATTCAGATGGTAGTTGGTGCTCATTTTCCTGTAAACTCAACAGAATCCTTAAAATGTAAAATAAATGACAGAAGGTTGCGCTCTTCAACACATTGAACAAAATACTACAAATGTAATCTTGCACACCTTTTTTCATGCAAAGCAGCAATTTTTAGTTGCTGCCAGACGTCTTCCTCACATTCAGAGATAATGCCTTTTTACTGCTGTCCGGACCCAGAGGCTGTAGTTACCATTTGTTGAAGTGCACTCTGAAATTGATAGATAAAATGACTTTTACATGTAAATTTGGGAGTGGAACACTCCATCATTACTGTTCAGGACCTGACCACTTCATCCCCCACGCCTCTTTCCACAGGCTGTGGAAAACTTGCAGTGACAAAACAGAACTGACGGCTTTCATTCCAAGGCCTAATTTCACTAAGAGAGAAGATCTGAGCAGATCTGTTGAGGAACGGCCAATGAGGAATAGTTTCTCCTCCTCCTCCCCCGTAAAGCAGCACATTAAACTCGGCCATGTGGGAGACGAATGAATCAAAAGCTGCTCGCTTCATTGAAAAGCAGCAAGTGAATCATCAGCAGATGATTGTGGGTTAGAGCAAATAATTTAAAACAAACCACCTTGGTAATCCCGAACAAAGTCCTGTTGACATTTGCGATTACAAACACTGAGAATCAAGCTGCTTCACCCACGCTAATAAAACCTGAAGATGTGTATCTGTGTGCATGTGTACATGCTTATGTGTGAGTGTGTGTGTGTGTGTGTGTGTGTGTACGCCATTTACGTTCACTTAAGTCAGGTATTCTGAATGGAAAGTAAACATTTCACGGTTGGTAAACGATAAAGACTGACTGTTTCCTGAGCCCTGATGTCTGACAGCCTCTTCAAAGGCTGTAGTGAAGATGTGTTGATCACGTGGACATTGAAGCACACTCACACATGGGAAGAAAAAATGTGTTTGCAATAATACAGATCACAACCCTCAAGGAGAGAAAGGAGCAGAGGATGTTACAAAGCCACTGAATAAGACCCTGCTGGAGAGACTAAGCAGGATTATAATCACAGCTAACACAGATATCTGGCAACAGACAGGAAATAAAAGGAAATTTCTGTATATTGAGCATATTGTAATCTACTGAGAAGAGTGGTGAGTGTTTTCTGAAATCTTCCTCAGCTTCAGTGTGAAGGTGTCCAGGATCTGTGTGACTGGCAAAACCTTCAAACAGGGAGTGAATGCAGTGCAGCTATATTAAACCCCTTAAAAAAATAAAAAAAAAACTTTGGATTCTGTGAATGATTTCAACTGTAAAAAGCCCCAATCTGTTCAAAGAGTCTGATGGGTTTACAAGCTCAAGTTAAGCTGCGATTGTTGGGAGTAAAATAGAGCTGAAATATTAATGTACTGGCTGCCTGGGAGTGAAAAATCTCATTTCGTCGTCGCCGGTTCCAGTGCTGCCTTCAAGCCTGTGGATATATTCCCAAACAATGCAATACAGCAAGCGGAAAATTGCTTCAAATGATCCTGAATGCATTTTCAAACGAAACTATGACCCGGTGTCTTTAACAGGATGGCCAATAAATGACGCCGGTGAAGAGGGAGACTGGAACGATGGCGCTGGCACGGCCCGAGGGAGCAGTTACAGCTTTTATTGCCGTCACTTTGGCTCGTCTCTCTCAGCTAAATGGAGGGGCAGCGCTGTAACCTTTATCATGGCTGCCTGAAAGTTTGTGTTGGGACAGGAAACGCTCCAGTCGAGTATTTTTCAACCACTCAATCTGCACTTTAATGCTTTTTGGGTTTTTTTTTTTTGGTTTATGACTCAACATCTTAGCAACAAATGATACAATTAGCATGCCCCCCAACCTCCTCCTCCGTCTGACAAAGACACACGCCAGTTTGGGTGAGGTGGCATTTCTTCGACCGCTTTCCTTCGACCCCCTGGGAGACATGAGACAAAAACCTGCAGCGCTTCCTCAACAGAAAGGTTTCTGCGCCGTAACCTGTGAGCTTTAATGATGTCTCCAGTGAACTGACAAAAGGAAATTCGTGGTATTTGTGAAGAGCTTGTCGGGTATTGTTTCCCTGGTCGGGAGAAGACATCGGCATGAGTTAAACGTCCTAATCCTATTGATCCACAATGCATGCGGTGAATGTTTGATCAATGAGCAGAGGCTCAACAGTAACCTTTGCATGAAAGTATTGATCGTAACATGTATCCAGCCTTTGTTTTGTCATTTTCATGTGTAACCTTCAGGGAGTTTTTTTTCTTTTTCTTTTTAAACATCTTTAGATTTTCCATTTACAAATACTGCCATTAAATACAAGTGACATTTTCAAACAAATGGTTCACTAATATGACATTCTTTTTGTCTTCATACAACGCCTAAATGAAGAGGTTTATTTGATTTTGATGATTCTCCAGGTTGTTGAACAACACATGAAGTCTGACTCATTTAAGCCCCTGAAGGCTCTGCGCCTCTCTTTACAAATGAAGTGTGTCTTTTCATGGAAAGATCTAACGATCATGGTTGGTACTCTGGTCAGGTATTATTGTGGACAGAAATCTATTTGCAATATCTTCCAACAAATCAACCCCAAGAACAAAATCACCAAAGATGTGAGCCGAATAGCGGCACGATGCACTTAAATGAATCACAAAGCTAACAGTCTGGGCCGGTTCAGGACACCCTGGACCATTTTCTAGTGAAGCTGCTACAGGTTTAGACTGCAGAGAGATCTCCCCATCTACCTCCTCACTTGATCCAGAACAGCAGAAGGTCTCCTCTGAGTCTGGTTCTGCAGAAAGGCTGCTCTGTGAGTCGGCAGGTGTTCTCCTGTTTTAAGGGAGTTTTTTCTGTCTCCTCTGCTCGCTCATTTGAAATTGTTATGTTTTTGTTTTCTCTATAAATGTGCCTTGAATTGTATTTGGTGCTATACAAATAAAATGAATTGAAAATTTAAAAGCTATTTTGGGGTTTGCAACTGGTATTTCACTTCAAGACCTTGTATAAGTGCGATGACGGATCAGATTATTCAAATCAGTAGTTCTTTGTTACAACAAGCCTGTCTGTGTCTGGCTGAAACATACTGTGTAGTCAAATTCTGATGGACACACCTACTATTACAAAAGCACGAGAATGCACAGTCACAGCAATAGAAAGTTTGACTAATCTGGTTTTGATTTTATACATTTTATGCACAATAAATTAAGACAGAGCAGGAAAGAGGTCACTGATGTTCTCTAGGAGAGTCCTGAGAACCATTCTGGGAACTGTAGAGGAGCAAAATTCAGAGGCAGGGGACAATTATGCTCTATAACTTCGTTTTCGTTTTATTTATTTTTTTATTTCAACACAACTTCTACAACAAAAAACAAAATGAAATTGTTTATATAACACATCAAATCTCAATCCAATATGAAACAAAAGAAAAGCAGACACAGCAAACCCAATCTTCCTCCCTGACCTAATTCAATCAAACCTACATGGCTGAATCTCTCCTGCTCACCAGAAAACAAGAAGAAAACACAATAACCTTAAATCTTCTTTATGAAGCCATCATGGGGTTAAATGATAAAGAGGGGAAGCTCAAACATCAACCCAGCAGCCTTACTGGGAGCTGAAACAGAGACGAAACAGCTCTAACAGTAACAGCACCTTCAGAATACTTACAGTTTAAAACAGCTTTGGTTTTAAATGACAGACTTTTCTTTCTTTTTTTTAACTCAGTGTGTTGGTTGTATAATCTTCTGTGTGGCTTTGAGAGAGCTCTGGGAAGTTTGTCAACAAATTATCAGGTTTACCTCAGCTTGGAAGATATTTTTTTAAGATACATCCACGCAGATCATTTTGAAGCAGTCATTTTTCAAGAGTGTTTATTTCACTGCGGAGTTGGCTCCATTTGCTGTGATCCAGATCAATACTTGAAACATCAGAATCGCAACATTTGTCCTTCCACCGAGGACTTCTTGTGTATTTTCACACTAAATCACAGTTGGGTGAAATCATAATAACACAAACATCACAGTTAGTTTTTTAAGTGACAAAATAATAAATCTATTCATGCGTCTGACTGCGTTATCATAGTAAATGTTTTAATCCTACAGCAGCGCTGGGCTCCGGGAATCCAACTTACAGTGACACAATGAAAGCAGCAGTTTATTTTCAGATGATGCTTCTGTCTGTCTGGAGGGTTTTTGTTTTTTTGTTAGTTGGTGACTCCCTCGCTGCGCCTCGCCCCGCAGCACCGTGATGCTGAGACGACTCCAGGAGGGCGGTGCAGAGGAAGAGCTACGTGTTGCTGCGCAGCAACAGATAGATGGAGGGAGAGAGAGAGAGAGAGAGAGAGAGAGAGAGAGAGAGAGAGAGAGAGAGAGAGAGAGAGAGAGAGAGAGAGAGAGAGAGAGAGAGAGAGAGAGAGAGAGAGAGAGGAATTCCCTCGCACAAACAAAAGCGCGGCTGGCTGGTAGGGCGTGTGTCAGTTCCTATGGCTCCCGGAATATCCTGTACCCTGATTTCTACCTGTGGCTGAGGGGGACGTGAGGAGCCCGATGGATGCACCATGTAGGGACAGCCAACTACAGGAAGCCTCCGGGTGCGTTTGAGGAGGGAACATCCACTGATTCCTTGCTGGATACAAAATTTGTATTTGACATCCGCTCCGACCGACTCCCGCTGGGAAAGACTTCATCCTCGGCAGCTCTCACAATCCAAACAAAGGAGTACTGCCAGTCAGCGAACTGCAATGTGCGGTCGACGGAGTTGAAATGCTGCGTCTCCCTGCAGGAGGGCTGGATGAACTGACCGCGCGTTAAAGTAAGTTGCTCCATGCGTCTTTGTCTCAGCCTGTCTCAGCGTTGCTCTTCACCTTCTCCTCAGTACATTCGCTGGAAACACGTGGTTGAAAACATTCACCGGTGCTGTCTTTCACCTTTAAAATCAATATTAAATCAAAAGGTTTGAGCTGCTCTTTGTTTTCAGCTCAAAGAAGTTATCTCTCCTCTTTGTATCAATGTGATGTTTGTCTGTGTGTGTGCCCGTGTGTGTCCGTGTGTGTCCATGTGTTTATGTGTGCAGTCATGACAGGTCAGTTCCTGGGGGAACCGGGCGGCGGGGCCCATATGGATGACAACGCCGCCATCCGCATCAACGTGGGCGGCTTCAAGAAGCGCCTCCAGTCGGACACTCTGTCCCGGTTCCCCGAGACGCGGCTGGCGCGTCTTCTCCACTGCCAGTCCAAGGAGTCCATCCTGGAGCTGTGCGACGACTACGACGACACGGAGAAAGAGTTTTACTTCGACAGGAACCCGGCGCTCTTCCCCTACGTGCTGAATTTCTACCACACGGGGCGGCTGCACGTCATGGCCGAGCTGTGCATCTTCTCCTTCAGCCAGGAGATCGAGTACTGGGGCATCAACGAGTTCTTCATCGACTCCTGCTGCAGCAGCGCCTACCACTGCAGGAAGATGGACCAGGACCGAGAGGACTGGGAGGATCGCAGCGACGAGGGGAGCACGACCTCGTCCTTTGACGAGCTGTTGGAGTTTTACAACGACGCCACCAAGTTTGACAAGCAGCTGCTCGGGAGCGCACGGAGGCGCGTCTGGCTGATGCTGGACAACCCGGGCTACTCCGTGGCCAGCCGCATCATCAGCATCCTGTCCATCCTGGTGGTGATCGGCTCGATCGCCACCATGTGCATGAACAGCATGAGCGAGTTCAGCCTGCTGGACGGCGAGGGGCAGCCCACGGAGGACCCCCGGTTCGAGATCGTGGAGCACTTCGGCATCGGCTGGTTCACCCTGGAGCTGGTGGCCAGGTTCGTGGTGGCCCCGGACCTCCTGCACTTCTTCGAGCACCCGTTGAATGTGATAGACCTCGTGTCCATCCTCCCGTTTTACCTGACGCTGCTGATAAACCTGGTGGTGGAGAGCACTCCCGCGCTGGCCAACCTGGGCCGCGTCGCGCAGGTGCTCAGGCTCATGCGTATTTTCCGCATCCTGAAGCTGGCGCGCCACTCGACGGGGCTGCGCTCCCTGGGGGCCACCCTGAGGAACAGCTACAAAGAGGTGGGGCTGCTGCTGCTCTACCTGGCGGTGGGGGTGTCTTTCTTCTCCGTCATGGCTTACACGGTGGAGAAAGAGGACAGCGAGGACCTGTCCACCATCCCGGCGTGCTGGTGGTGGGCCACCGTCAGCATGACCACGGTGGGCTACGGGGACGTGGTGCCCGTCTCTATCGCGGGGAAACTGACGGCCTCGGCGTGCATTCTGGCCGGCATCTTAGTCGTTGTGCTTCCGATTACACTCATTTTCAATAAATTCTCGCTCTTCTACAAGAGACAGAAACAGCTGGAAATCGCAATGAGGAGCTGCGATTTCGACGAGGGCATCAAGGAGGTTCCCTCCGTTAACCTGAGGAACTATTACGCGCACAAAGTGAAATCTCTCATGGCCAGTTTGTCCAACATGAGCCGGAGTTCACCCAGTGAGCAGAGTCTGAACGAGTCCATCCACTGAGGCGCTGTCCAGGGTGCTGAAAGTCTTCTTCCTTCCTCCGATGTCCGCCTCTCTGTAGCTCACTGCAATAACGCGTTCACGTGCGTGTCTGTCACAATGACAAGCGAAAAAAAACAAAAAAAAAAAAAACAAGATGTACAGGCCAGAATGAACGTGATGTTTCTCCCCGTGTCATCAGCCGGGCCCCGATCTGACCACACCAGAGGGAAACACTGTAGTCCACCTTCCAGCTGTTCTTGTCGTGATCCAGTTCGTCAGAAGTAACTCCAGTCGTGCCCTCTTTGAACGAGTCTTGATGTGTAATCGTGTTGTTGCAACAATACTTCAGACGTGTGGTTGAAACAAAAAAATGTATTAAACAAAAGAATACACGATGTACCTTCTTGTTTGTTTTAATGTGAGGGTCTGAGTCACTGATTGAGACGGCACATGTGAGCCTGCAGGGGGAGATGGGGATTTATAGTAGTGACTGACACAATATCTGAAACTGTTTGACAAGCAGAGCAACAACCATTCAGCCCTGACATGGCGAGCACATTTAGTGCTGCTGGATTAGGGTTTTTGGAGGAGGAAGCAACACTTTGATTTTGGTAAATGCATTTTATTTCAAGTCAGCCACTGTAATCAAACTCAAAGGTAAACTGAGGTCTTGATGATGGCTTGCTGCTGCTGTCTTTTGAGAATGCTTTAGAAGGATGTGGCGCTTGCTTCTCCTTTATAAATGTTAGATTTAATTCAAATATTCACTCGTGAAAACAATCTACCTACTTGTCACCAGCCTGTGAGCTGTAAAGAGGAAGGATGGAAAACTCTCAAGGTGTCTCTGTGAAATAAATTGGAGTGGGGTTTTTGTGGTTTCCTTGCAGCTTCTGGTCAGAATCATAATAAACAGCTCTGTCGGTAGATGCAGTCACAGATGCTGCACTCACTTAGCGCCATTGATTTCATTTTACAGGATGACGGGCGAATTGATATAAGTGGACTTCAGCTGCAAAAAAAAGTCAATTATTCAGTCGTTTTGTACTTCAGAGCAGCCAGCTGCATTGATCCCATTGCTTAATTCAAAGAGCATTTCATCCTGTATGCTGGTGCTATTGTGGTTAATGATTGTGCATATTTGGTGCTCAGTTCTCTTTGTCCACATCGCTGTGATTTACAAAACTATCACTGCAGCACATTCAGCACTGTCTGGATTCACCTTTTACTCGAGCTGCTATACCTCATACAAGTGTGCACATTTTAATGAACCCATCAATCAAATTAGTTTCATATACAAAATGTCACTGTTGATCATTGGCTCCCAGTTCGAACAACTCCCGGTCACCAGAAGTGACTTTTTTTTGTCACTTTTTGAATTAGCAAAGGCCAGCACATAAATCCTAATCTTCTGTAAATACCAAAAGTCTCAGAGATGGACGCATGAAATGAGGTCAGCTTAGAGTTTTGTTCGGGGAATAACTGAGTGGCACAGAGGTAATCTCCACACACTCTAGTAGCAAGGTAATGCTCACTTGAAAAATCCTAATGAGGAATCTGTGCTTTTGCCAGCCTTCTTGGGAGCTCATTTAAAATGATGTTTACTCACCGAGTCCAATTATATCAGTCTTGTTTTGTTTACTTCCCAAACCTTTAAAGGCTTTTCCGCTGGGAGAAAATTCAAAACACGACAACAGTAAAAAACCAGAAGAGAAAAAAGAATCAGTAAATGAGTTCACAGTGACGGCAGGTGACATTTCACCATTCTATCAACGAAAAGCCAGTAAAAAGACACAAAAGCTTCTCTCTTCCCTCTTTGTGGGGAGTGGCAGAATTTGACAGAAGATTGAAATGCACTGAGATGCAGCAAAACGGCGAGTAGATGAGTCAATGTCGTCGAAGCTTTAACGTGGTAGTGTGATGAAGGTGTGTGTAGGTGAGTGTGACTCCCGAGGAGGTCTGGTTCGCCCCGGCTCGCCGGTATCATTACTTCCTGACTGTGGTGATAGATGCACAAAAGGCCCGGCGCCCGCCTGGCTCACTGCTGAGTCCAGACAACAACTTAGGTCATTAGAGGATCATGGCTACAAAAAAAAAATATCCTGCTTTTCCGCCTCCAGCAGTCACAACAGAGCTTAAAACTCCAGCCGTCTGCACCGTCATCATCCAAAGTTTCCAGACACATCATTCAAACATAAAAGGTCACGCAGCAATCGTCTCTCCCTCATATGTTATAATCTGAGCCTTTGATCTGTGTTCAGATTGTAAAATGGGCTTTCGTTTGATTCTTTCACACAGCCTGCGAACAAAGGCGAGAGAAAATGAGGATAAAAATGTGAGAGGAATACTGAGCTTATTAATGCAGCTCTAACAAGGGGCGCGACTTAAAGGGTGTGTGTGTGTGTGTGTGTGTGTGCGTGCATGTGTGTGTCAACATGCTGTACACTAACGCAGCAGACAGCATGGCTAATGGGGAACTTATTGAAGCTGGCAGCGCGAGCGTCATCTCCAGTCTGCTGCGTGTCGGTGATAAAAAACTCTGTTACTAAGCAGGCGTTCCGTGTTGTTGCACATTACCATCTGCTACTATCCCTTTGCTTTAAACAGTGTGGGAAGATTGGATCGTTTCAGCGCACTTGTTTCTTTCTCTCCTCGCACTCGCTAAATCTTCCCACCACGCCTGATCTGTGAACGTCTCCAGAAATAATCCCTCATTACATGGATGGAGGCATAGCTAATTATCACATACAGATCTCATGCAAACACACACTGCAGGTAATGCTGAACTAGAAAAGCAGAGCAGGCTGCCTCTTGCCAGCAGCGGAAAATCTAAAACTAAGAAATGCTGGATGACTCTGATTTGAGGTGGATCAGAGTGAAGTGTTTTTATCCTGATGGATTCTTTTTTTTATGCATGGATTTAACATTAATCCGCTTAAATTCCAGATTTTTCCATTGTGAGGGAAGTTGTGTCTTACAGTTTTTTTGCAGACTTTTCCACATTGCTTGTTGCAAGACAGTTTGTTTTTGTAAAAAAAAAAAAAAAAAAATTGCGTTGAACAAGACTTTAGACTCTGCGGCCTCTCGAGCAGCCACATTAAATGTAAACCTTGTTGACGGTCATGTCCACCACTCTACTCTTGTGTTAACCTGCCGGGAACAGGACTGAACTTCCAGCTGGGAAAATCTCTCAGCTCTCAGTTTACAGTCCAGACGAAATGATTTTAATCCTTTAACAGTCTCTCAAAAGACAAACTGGAACTCAAACAAACCTACTGAGGCCCTTAATGAGATATAATCTTTTTACAACAACAACAACAATAAGAAGAAAAATTGTTGACAGGATATTAGTATCACTAGTAGTAATTAGGATATTTCAGACTTTCTCTGATACTCCTGAAGCTACACTTTTTTTTTTTACACCTTACTTCTGTTTAATACACTTCACAACAGAACTTGATTCTTTCTACAAGAGCCAAACTCTTAAAACTATACTTCTGATTATTCAAATCACAGGGGATTGTTAATCTACACCTGGAATATTGAAAACAGAAATCGAGTCTTTCCATAATCAAACTACAGGAGGTCTCTGAAAAGCGGGGTACACTCAGACCAAAATAAACCTGAACCTTTCAGTCTGTTCATTTAAAGAGAGTTTCCGCAAAAGTTTTGGTGAAAATAGCAAAACACAATGAGCTATCAGGTAGCACAACATGCTGAAGAATGATGTCAGTTTATGTTACAGTACTTTTCATGCAGATGAAGTCTGAACAAATAAAATATCTTTACTGTGGATATACAGTATATGGAAAACTATGTGGAAACTTTATTTAAAAAATCCACTGGTTGTGGAATAATCTGTGTTATTTGAAAATTCAAAACTGGAGACTGGTGATTGTCCGTATTTGTGATCAGTTATTTAATTTAATCTTCAGTGGACTTGCTGGATTAACACTGCCGTTCCTACTTATTGTAGCTCCCGGGTGCATCAAGAGGATAACCTCTCCTTGACAGCAGTTAGAAGCAAAGTATTCATGAAGATGATGGGAAGCTGATGAGTTTTGAAGGTTTTCAGTTATCAGCCAAATGATACACAAGGTCACTGACTTTAAATGTGCTATTTCAAAGTCAGACATGTCAACCTCAGAGATACTGATCTTCATCATCTGTGAGGAAAACTTTGGGAATCAAATGCATTAATTTGTAAGCTGTAGCAGCATGCTGTGGCACGGTGGAGTAGTGGTTTGCACAGCGTGGGATTAACTCAAGGGCTGAGAATTCCATGGTTTTTTTTCTGTGCATGCATGTTATTTATTTATTTGGTAATCAGACACTGTCCCAAACTCCAAAAGAGCTCATTGGTGCAACAGATCAGAGGTGTCAAACATAAGGTACGTGGGCCAAAATCGGCCTGCCAGAGGTTCAGATCAGGCCAGTGGTTACATGCCTCTCCAGGCCTTCGCCCAGTGTTTGCTGGGGTGGGTTCAGCCCCCCTGGGGTGTAGCTGTAGGTGGAAGGACAGGTGTAGTGGCTGAAATTGTGATTCATTTTGTTTCACAGGAAGATGATTTCTCGGGATTATTGGAGGTTTTTACTGCTGATGCTACAACAGTCGGATATCTCCAGTCAACAAAAACAAAAAGAGAAAACAAACTGTAGCCCCAGCTGGTGTTGGCCCTCCGTCAGAAAACCTCCACAGGCGCTCAGTAAGAAGAACGGCAGAGAGACACCGTTTCCGGGAAAACGCTGCCATCAACACACTTTTTCAACGCAGCCTCGCTCTGCAAGTGAGTCACCCACAGGGACAGATGTTTTTCACATATAAATCCCTCAAAATTTTAATGGATAGCATGAAGTGGACACATTTAACACTTAACAAGTGCCATTCTGCCTTTTACCAGCTACTTCCACAGAAATCAATCACCACGTGTGTATCGGCTCTCGGTGTTTAGTTGTGTTTGAACAGCCTGAAAAGCAGTAAAAGCTTTTTTGTTTTCAGTGCTTACGGGGTGGATTAGATGAAGTTTTGTTTGGATGGCAGAACAATGAAATGATACAAACCTTCAGTGCAAGTCATGAAGGGACTTGAGACACACTTCAAATTAGACTGTTGGTAACTCAGCTTTGGGTTTACATCTAATCCATGAAATGCTTGAATATTCTCTGTAGCTGAAGTGATTTATATTAAAGATGTAATTTTTCACTTCAGTCTTTCTGTCAGTTTTAGCTTAATTTTGCAGTGTGTGGCAGAGAATCAGAGGAGGGAGCAAACCTTCAGTACGCAAAGATCACGTTTCTTTACTGGAATGAGAGTTTGAAAAACTTCCTCAAAGGTGACCCAAGAATCACAGTGTTATAATAGGCAACAGAGAACAAAAAAATAAAATATTTCATGTCTGAAATGTTTCACTGAAAAATTATACTCCACAACAAAAACAAAACCTTTTGAACTGTCTGACCTGCTTGTTTCATATCATCACCCTGACAATGTGACCAGCAACACAGACACAGGGGTCCGGATGATGGATTCATAAATAAATGATGGTTCAACACACAATATCACACCAGAGCCTCTAATTTAGGGATGTCAGACTCATTTTTGTTTCAGCCCAATCTCACACTGAATGGACCAGCAAAACAGAGCCATGATAACTTTAAACTTTAATTTGTAAAACGACAACAGTCTCTAAAAAAAAAAGCCAGTTTTAATGAAACCGCTTGGTGAGAAATACAGTGAGACGTCCCTGATCAAGCCTCCATCCAAATGATGATACCACCGTTAGTAATAACTTTAGCTGGTTTGATTAAATTGATTTAAGTCAGCACCACTTAAAAGCAGAACATCGCTGTGACTGTGTGTATTGTGCAGTGGAAATGTAGATACTTAAAGTGAATAAAAAAGCTTCCTGCTGATTTCTGTTTCCCTACAGGCTCAGGAGACCTATAAGTAAGCTACCTTAAACTCTGCTGTGAGATGTGATTAAAAGACTGCGCCAGTTGAGGAGCTTGGCACCGCTGCATTGTTAAATCTAATCCAATGAGGATCAAATCCCTGACATGCAGAATGTGATCCAAATATTTGATTTTATTGTCAATAAATCACATTTTTCAGTTGCCTCATTACTTCATGATGCTGCAGTATTTAATTGGGATTCGTGGTGCTGGTTCAGCGGCGTTATCGGAAACTCCCGAGGACAAAAATTAGGCTGTGAAGGCAAAATGCACGCCCACACACACCGGCACACGTGCACACCTCAGAGTAAATTGAACTTCAAGACGGTGCTGCTCCCGCAGGTGATGGAGAGTCAGACAGACCGAGATTAGACCCATTATTACAGCTGGATGGGCAGGAGGCGGGCAGTGACGAGAACAGCCTTCTCCGAACTTCAGAGTGAGAGGAGATGAACACGCACTGCTGTGTATTTGCATGTATATATGCTCTTTTTGTACTAAAATGTATCTGAGCGTGTGAGTGTGTGTGTGTGTGTGTGTGTCAGTGCCAGTTCCTTCCCTCCAGAATCAATTTCCTCTAGGATGTGCCAAGGACAGTTTGATTTGTAAAGCCTGAACAGGAGTGTGTCTGAGCGCAGCACTCCAGCTGAGCCCGGAGGGATGACGTCAATAAAACCTGGAAAGACCCTGACATCTCAAGGTGTGTACTTTTAAGGATGAAAAAAAAAAAAAGTGAGAGGCTGCCACAGCAACAACACAGGAAATATGAGCGAAGATGGAGGGCAGTGGAAATATCTTCAACTCGTGACACTGCGAGATGAAAAAATCTCAGCAAGTTGCACAGAAGCAATAACAGAATGCCTCATTTTAGGTAGAGACAAAAAAAAAAAAAAAATGGAGGTGAACTACGTCAGTCACGGCCACGGGCACCGAGAAATGTCTGTTTTTCTGTGCTCAAGTGGAGTCGGAGTGGAAAGAAGACAAGAGCAGCGCTCCTGGATGAAAAGAAGATTTCAGCTGTTGGTGAAACGTGTCCTCGGTTCAGTTGTCAAGAGGAAACACACACAAAACATGCGAGCGGCTCTGGACCAAAATTGATTTCCTGAAGAAGAAGCAGAGGCTGTGATCACACATTGTGAAACATGATGTGAATATAATAGCATAATGAGGCTATTTCTGTTCCTCGGAGCTGCTCCCTCTCTCCCCTTTACTCCCTTTTTTGCTCCATTTATCTTCGTGCATCATCAGCGCACTAAACACTGAGAGCTACATTCATCTCCCTATAGTGTTAGCGAATGGTGATAATTGCCAAATTTGTTATAATTGCAGTGATGTAACTTGTCTGGTGTGGTTAATTGCCTTTGAAATCCACCTGGTGTGTGGGTTATGCAGTGGAACGTGCTGCCACCGCTCCGGGGAGGCCGCACGGTCTGCATAAAGCTGATTAGAGAAACAAACTGAGCGTTATGTATCCAGTGGACCAGCTCACTGCTTCTCCTTGTAGTTAATCTGAGGTTGGCTTTCGGAGGACGGGTTCTGTGTGTTCCTGGAAGGTGATTGACAAGCTGGATTAAGAGCGGATCAATCATACAGAAGTGTGAAGGTGAAATCATTCCTCAGGTACAAAATGTGAAAAAAATGACAAAGAAGATCAACATTTCTGAAATGGATCGTGTGTACATTGAAGAAATGTTTAGAAGGAACACTTTGGTCAACATTGGTGTAAAAAAGAAACACAGCTGCAGGTATCGTGTGAGACAGAGGAATGATGGGAAAAAGTGAGAAAAAAAGCTGGGTGAAAAGCAGTGATTTATTTTAGCGTGACAATGAAGAAACATTTACATTCACATCGTGCTCTGTAAGTTATTATGGGATTAGTGGCACCTCTGCACATGCATGATTCATTATGGGTGCAGACGTGGAGTGGTGGAGGTCTCCTCTTTACTCTGACTGCAGCTTCCACTGAGTCCAGTTTCCCTCCAAACTCCAAAAACACACATTTGGAGAGTTATCTACCCCTGAATAACACTGTACAGAAGAGAAATAGATAGATCTTTTTTATTTTAAGTCAAGGTTATCTTATCTTATCCATCACTTTAGCTGTGACTTTAATGCTTTAATTTCAATTAAGCACAGAGAAAACAACATTGACTTTTTAAAGTTTCGTTTAAGCATCAGACAAAATATCTGAACGTGGAAAGTAACTTCGAACTGACAGGATACCAGATGTGAGGAGGAAACAGGTTACGTACAGATACAGACTAACATGGAGGAATTTTGAATTTGCTCTTATTGGTGTTAAATGGTTAATATGGCATCGACTTATTGATTTGTCCCCTGTACTGAAATGTTCTCGACACGGTCGGTCTTCGTGTGCGAAAAAACAGTCTCTTAAGAAACAGCTTTGCACTTTGGATTCAATAAATAGGTGTCTGTTCCTTTTTTAATCCAGATTCAATGAGTTGAAGGAGATATGTCAGTGTTTTCTCTTTACATGTTGATGATGAAGTTTGGTGAGCTTCCTGTTTCCTCCATTTCTGATGAGCAAGACGCTGACTTTCACACCTCCACTACACCTTTGTTCTTTCTACCACTCGCATTATGATGATGATGTGTCTGTTGTGTCTGCACATTCAGGAATAGTTCATTCACCTCGGGCTGTTTAGTCCTCCGCCCTCCAATGAGAATTGATTGTTTTGTTGATTGATTTAAACTGAGGTACCTCAAAACTAAACATCGCATTCAAAGGATGAGAGGAATAACAGTGTAGTTACCTGATAAATGCAAAAACAACTAATTAAACTGGACTGATTGGAAATTGTCCTACACAACAGATAAAACATAACCATGAAAGTGTTGCCTTGGCAGAATCGATATGAAAGTACATCATATATGCAATGTAGTAAAGGTGAATTAAATGAAGCATTCTTTATTAAGTCCAAGCTTTTATACATGCTGCAGGACATATTTGGATATTAATGTTTTATGTGTTCGTCTTGTATTATTCTTCACTCAGTTTTCATCATTTCACCTTTAATTAGCCATCTGTGAAAAACCGTTTGCAATATTTGTGATTCAAGCGGTTTACACTAGCTGCTCCGGATGTATATCTGCTTCAGTACCGGTCTGCTTTGATGCTCTTGAGCACAGAGACAAATGGCCGAATGCCCAGCCTGTGCAGGTGCTCATATTTGCGCATGAGGGACGGAGGTCTTATTTGAGGTTTGAGAGAAAACACAGGAAAGAGCCAATCTGGCTTAAGTAGGACGAGTGGAGGACGGATGAAAAGGGCAGAGACAGAGTTACACAGAGAGCGAGGAAGCGATTAAGCTGATTGTGATCATGGGTAGGAAAACAAAAAAAGAGAAGCATTCTCAATTCAGGTAATGGTTTTCTCTCACTGAGAACGTTTTCTGAAGTGGACGTGGGTGATTCGGCAATCTAGGATGGAAGAGGGACCAGCTGGGAAACGCTGCCTCGTCTTCATCATTATCCCTCTGGAGGCAACAGGGGTGTGATTCTGAGACAACAGCTGAAGAATACAGATGGATGGCTTCCCATTATGGATCATTACGGCTTCCTGCGGGCCAAATATCGGCTAATGTGAGCGCAGGAGAGAAGAATGCAGTGTATTTTTATTGAACTTATTATAACTTTTATGGGGGCTGTAGCAGTGAAAGCTGTGAAAGTGTTTCTTCATAAACACGTCTCCTTAGCATTAAGACAGACCTGTTCCACGAGTGGAAATGAAGCGGTGTGTTCCTGGGAACGGCTAACTCAATCACTGTGGCGACAATCCAATTATTTCAAAGCATGGCAATGAGCACACGGTCACATCTGAGCTTAAAAACCCCAACGTTCAAGCTCTGTCACATCAAATGGAGTCAGCGGTGAGGAAAAGAAAGGGGCGACGGAGGGAAGGAGGCTGAGACTTGCTCACCCCAGACACTTTTAATCTATTAGTCTGGCCTGCGTGTCAACTCCAATTGAGCAAACACGTCTAAGCAAGACCGCGCCGTGTCTCTGAGAGGCTGCTGCGGCGCCGCTGACGCGTCCGTGTGAAAAACATCTGAATATTCGTGTTCTGGTTTTGGAAGAGGTGTATTCCACAACCGCCCGTCTGTATTCCAGTCACATCGGCGTGTGCGGCCATGCGCCCCATCGGCGCCGATATACCCCGGGCAGAGCGAAGACGATGCAGCCACAGGACCTTTGCGGTTCTTAAAGCAGCCCACCTTTTGGGGAGGGGGCTTCCCTTGATGCTGTTGCTCCTGGGACCAAAAGTGAAGGCAGAACAGGCGGAGGCGATTGCTTTCTGCTGAAATGTCACACCAATATTCTTTGCGTAAAAGATTGGATTCCCCCCCTCGTATCTCTCAGAGCCCCCCGGAGACTGATGCATCTTTGGGAGGAGCTCATTACTCTTTCATGGACACTCTTCAGCACTTGAAACACATACACACATACACACACACGCGCGCGCCTTGTCCTTGTGCTGGAGAGGCCTTTCACACGTTCTCCCCATAAGGTCGCCATTAATTTAGCCTCTCACGGCTGCGTGGATGGTGATAGATGGTTGATATTTCCACAGAAAGAATACGGTGTTTTGGATTCCGGTGAAGGGCTGCGCTCCATCAGTCAGCCAGGGATCAGATTTTCTTTTATCCACAGACATGAATCTATTTGCTTGTGTCTGGTGGTGCCACTGGGCTCAGAACACAACAAAGAGAGAATGGCATCCGAGTGGGTGTGGAGGTAATGACATTCTGTCACCGCTGATACGCCGGAGACTCCGCCAAGGACTCAACTCCCCCCGAAAGACCTGAGAGGAAGAAACACAGACAGGAAGCATATCAGGCGTTTCCACCCCCCTCAGTCACAAGCCTGTCTTTTATGAGACAATATCCTCTCCCCATGTTCTCCACACACAAACACAGAAAACACTTTCTCCTACCCTCGTGTTTTATTTATCTGGAGTGGTTTGCATCTTCAAAGATATGTGACATAGATCAAACTCTAATTCAGCACCCCGTTTACAAGGATTTTTAAGTGAAAACGTAGAACACTGGCTGTGTTTATACGACAAAGGTGCTCAGAGGAAATAGGGGCAAAATGCAGCTTTCTCTGAAACGCTGCTACTGTTCATGTAAGAAGACTGACAACATTTTCCTCCTGAATTTCATGACTTGCTCGTAAAAATACAGCGTTTTCAAATCTTCTGTGAATCGGAAATGCAAAATCGATGCCTTTTCACTTGAAATGTTGTGGTGTTGAATCTTGAATCTTCCATCACATCTTTCCAGCTCATGCTGATAATAAAAAAAAAAAAAGAATCACACGTGTTGCTGGGTTTTCCATGCTGCCACACTGTAATCACGTCTTCGGTCTCGTCTCGCGCTGCAGCTCGCTCCGGGAAGTCTCAGACAGTTCTGCTAAAAAGACTTTAAAACCAGGTCACGCCACGCTGAACAGCAGCGAGCAGCTGTGTTTTTCAGACACGCCTCAACCATGAAACTCATTATCTGTGTCATACAGTTGAAAGTTATTTCTTATCTTTCATGATCTCTGTGTGGAAAACAACTTTAGGCAGAGTGGGAGTCCCCGAGGAGAAACCCGGTCGTCTCCGCACATTCGCTATCTGGAACAACAAGAATACATTTGATATGTTTACAACAAACAGAGAGCCTGTGGTGACACGCAATCATATTTAGGAAAAATACGTTTGATAAGAAGCTATTTCTGCATTATTTGTTAAAAAGTAAATATGTGGCAACGCATAAAACACTGTTATGTCTGTATATTAGTGACAGCTGCAGTTAAATAAAGACAGCATGAAGTGATTGAAATGAAAATGTGATTGGATTTTATTGACTGCCAATGACAAAAATGTATCAAATCAAATCCAGAAATCATGAAGATGAGATGAGATTGTTTACATCAAAGCTCCCCCACATCGCACAAGGATGAAGGTGATTGAGTAAACTCTGAAAATGAATTCAGGTATTTCTCTCCATCCAGAACAGGTGGAGAAAAATCAGAGCGTCTGATGCAGTACATCTCCACCAGAAATGCTTTATACTCACCTCTGACGTAAAGTATTTCTATTACATATATATATATGACCCCAAGTGAAGGGATGTCGACTAACCTGACTAACCCCTAACCTGACGACCCTAATTTAATCCCATTTACGCGACGTTTCAAATGAACATTTCAGAAAAGTTTTACACTGCAATGTTTTGAAAACAGCGCCCAGTGTTGCAACATTCTTCCCATCATTTTCCTGTATTCACATCTCTGTCCCATCTTTTTCTGACAAACACGAGCATCTTTTTTTGTTTTATTCTGGGAAGAAAATACGCGTAACCATGCAAACTCTACACCGGAGAGCCTCCATGTCCTACATCACTTCAACAATGCACTTTATTTCTCAACCACCAGAGTCTCAAACGTCTCTGTTAGCTTAACAAAAACTCCTCTCCGCGGTGGAGGAAATTTGGACTCCAACACAAAGGACTGTACATGCAGAACCGACCGAGCTCTGTCTAATTAAAATAACACGTTTGTAATTAGTGACAATTATTGCTCTCCGTACTGCAGCTGTAATTAAACAGTGGCGCTTCGGGCAAGTTTAGAACTATGTGCAGTATTTTTAAACACCCCATCTTCAAATTAAATGTGACATCTTTGTTGTAGAGCGCGCTGAATGCTCTCATACTGTGATTCTGGGATTGAAAGTATTTATAGGAGATGTTATTAGGCGGCTTTGAAGAGGAGGACATTTATGCTGGAGATTAGTATTTTTAAAGTATTTTTTTATCGCTAGATTTGCACTCCTCAGGATTTAAATGTAATCATACTAATAAAAGGGTGAGAACGCAGTTGTTCTGTCAAGTAGCATCAGAAGCTTTTTATATTTTTACATGGTCAGAACCAAAATGCTGCACAACTCCAGGAGGAGACTGGTTTCAAGCTGTGCTCTTCTTATAATACTCAGTATTTAGGGAGCTATTCAGAGAAGCACCGTCACTCAGGCCAGTCTGATTCAATAAGTAGATGAATGAAGAAATAGCTGTTATGGCGCCTCCACACTGCGAAGTCATTAACAGGGGTTGTACTGAGTCAAACTGTCAATGTTAATTTTCGGCTGAAGGGCATTGGGAATAATTGGATTCCTATCATGCAAGACGGAAACAATATCCACATGCTATAATCAATACAGACAATTACAAACTACACCACATTCCCTTCAGAGCTAATAATAGGTGCAGGTCCACCTGAGACGCAGGGGTCTGCCTGCTCAGCCGTGGCACGGCTGATAATGAAGCCGCCTTGTGTTTCACTGTGACGGTGAGAGTCTCAAATCCAAACCCAAACTTCTCTCCACGACTAAAGTTGAACAGCGGCACCTCTGGTAAAGTTTTCCAGGTCATATTGGCAGCAATGTGCTGCAAGGTGATGTGAAAATTCTCATGAAATCACATTTTACAGTCACAGGAACAGAATTTTTCAGGCAGTCAACTGAAATGAGAGGAGGTGATGCAGATGGATGGATGGATGGATGGAGAAAAACAGGAATTGTTAGGGGAATTTGGTTGCATCCCTTGATCCTGGTTCAAGGTATTTCACAAAAAAAGATTTGTTTTCTCACTATTCTCTCAAGAGCCAATTATTTAATAAAAAGAAGAAGAAGATCTATGGAATGAAAAGAAAATAAGCTTTTTATGGTCTCAGACTGAGGCTGAACCATGCTGAATGATCATTTTTCTCAAAAAATGAAACAAATGTGAAAAGAGACAAACTCTTAATTGTCTAACTCTCTTCTATTATTAATAACTTATTAATGCTGTGAATTAAATAGGTCTGGAGGGTGTCAAACATGAGACTTGTGGGCCAAAACAGGCCAGCAAAAGGCACCAATCTGGTCCCAAAACCACCAAGCAAGCAGTAAAAGTTAAAAAAAAAAAAAAAAAAAAAAACACTGAGTAACTAAAACTAATTTTTTTGTAGTGAACAGAACACAACATTGGGACCCTGGAATCACTGTGAGCAAACTCGCCTCAAAGCCATTCTGTCTGGGTGAGTTTGTAAAAACATTCATAATGCAACAGTTATTGAAGTTGATCAAGTTATTGATCTGAACCAGGGCCTTAAACACACCAGGGTCTCGGTCATGAAGCTACTCGTCTCTATCGGCTCATGGGTTTATTTTTAGATCTGTGTTGGTGTCACATCAGAGTTGATACTTTCAGTTGATTTAAAGGTGCATTAAGGAGTTTTTCAGCTTTCAAAATATTTATTTTCCACCATAAATATGTTACAAATATTCAATGATGTGTACAATATGCCCTGATATACTCATTGTAAGTACTGCTAACAGCGCTAAATTGTCACTTGAAAGTTGCAGTGCCGGTCCGGCACCAGAATTTTTCGGGGAGAATTTGAGATGATGTGACGTAATGTGCCTCCCGCTGGCCTGATACCCTTAAGTTTTGTTTTGTCCAGCATTACTCCGCCAGATGCTTAATGAGCAACAACTGAGTAGTACTGAGGATGGATCTTCCAGAAAGTAAGAAAAGACCGGCTTCTAGCACTGCCACAGCTCCAGCACAGACTCCACCATGCACAAGAAACTTCAATTTTACTCGAGCGCTGCTAAAAGAGCGAGGAAGGAGTCCCCTTCTTCCGCGCACGTAAATGGACGCGAGCCTCAGACACGAGTGCTTCACTAAGCTGCAGTTACACCCAAGGCCTGCAGGGGCCGATGTTTCGCATAAAATGAGCAAACTCCTTAATGCACCTTTAAAGAGGGGTTTGAAGGATGTTGCATTATATTGTAGCGTCGAGCTGCGGCTTTAGGCAAGAGATGAGGCGAGGTCTGCTCTGTTGCTCAACCAAGCTCTAATGTGACAACAACTAAGCATGGGAACATTTCACACACCAACACCGAGACCAAATAATGGCGCGTAGGCCCCAGGTCACTCCCCCTGCAACCCCTCTGGCCCACGGTCCGACACATAATAAACATAAAAGCAACACAAATGACCCACAAGACAGTTACACAAAGGCAGAACATAACCACAATAAAAGCAAACCCTAAGAACACAGAAACCCCACAAACAGTCCCAAAAGTCCCGAACGGGAAGCTCCCAGCATGCCCCGCGGCCCCCCAGAACAGGCTTGTAGCAGCAGCCCCTAGCGACCCCAGTGGTCGCTACAATATTTCTTTTTTTTTTTTTTTAATGCTGCCAGAATGTTTTGTTTATTGGTGTTGAAAAGTCACATCTTCCTCAGCCGTGACTTCAGGCTGATTGGTTCATTGGTCATTGATCAGGCCTTGCAGGGTGACCTCCCATGATGCAGGCGATCTCGACTCTCACTTTCCATGCACCTAGATGTCACTGTTGCCCATCATTAAGTTAGTAGTGAGGAGAACATGTTGCAAGACTTAAAGCGTATGAAGTCCATTATAACTCGACACCATGTGTATGAAACCTACTGCAGCCCCAAAAATATGAGTCTGTATGAAACCTGCTGAGGAAGCTATGAAACAGAAGATGAAGCTCTGTCTAGTGGATTTCTTGAATGTAAATTTAAAGTAAAGCTTTTGCAGGGTCCTTCAAGACATAATTAATATGTAATGAGCTCAAAGTATAATCATTACTGAGATACAGAAGGCTGCTTAGTTGTTTATACAGAGGAACACTTCAGATACAAAATGTGGCCGTGGAGAGAGATCATTGTGCAATTTCTGAAATTTACTTTCAGCTGTCCTGCAGAGGCTGCCTGGGAAGCTGACAGGGTCACGGTACATTTAAAGGGAAACTGACAGTGACACTCATTATATACACTCCGATTGGAGTGCCTTTGAAAATGGCATAGAAAAGTATAATGTCATATTCCAACACACAACGAGTTGACAACTCATTAACTGTGGGCCTAGAGAGAATTTCTGAGTTTTCAAATGGGGTCACGGGCCACAAAATGTTATCAGCTCTCTGAAGGCTGCAGCATGTGGACACGAATTCATTAGCCGGGCAGCCAGAACCAACACGAGACTGAAAACAGTGGGCGTGCATGCTCAGCGGCGGTCAGACGCCGCAGACAGACACCCCCGAGCCCTCCCGGCACACACTCCCAGGCTCATTAAGGGAGAAATGTGGAGCAGTTGATCACACGGAGTCCATGCAGATCTAAAGCATTATCGACCTAAAAACGGCAGCGTCTGTCACCGCTCCGTCATGGATATCGACACGCTGTCTGCAACTGGATGGATGTCTGCGCCCGGACTTTAATAGGCTGCTCTGATGTCTGCAGAAAAGCCCTTTGGAGATTGATCGGTGGCTTCAGCTGTCTGCCCGGTCATCCGAGCACACCTCCGACATGAATCACACGGGAAGTCGTCGGATCAGCCATCATTGTTCAACACCTTTTCTTCAAAATCCCCATGCACTGTGATCACAAGGAGCCAGGCCGGGGATATCTCTGCCACCGGCGCTTTTCCACTGAGCTCACAGGAGGATCACGTCCCAGCTGTTGCATTAAACTCACACTTAAGCTCTGCTGATTGTTTGTGGAATTGCTAATAGGTTCACTCATCCATCTTCTTTCCTGCTTAGTCCACCTGATGATAGGCGGGAAGTCGATCGTAAAACTCAGAAACATTTTGACTAAACGGTCTTGGACGATGTTTCAGATGTGTTATGTGACCTCAGAGATCATCCATCCATAAAGGTGGTGCTGCAGATCGTGGCTCGCCCGTCCTTTGGATGTGACCCTGAGTTACTTTATTCACTAATGACAAGAAAGAGAGGAGAGAGAGAATCTCCTGAGGCAATATGGGACTAACAGCTCTTTAAGGTATGATGGAGCCTGGTTGTTCAGAGCTTTATAGGTTAAGAGAAGGATTTCATTTCTATTTCCAGTGAAGAGCAGTTAATATTTGAGTCACTTGGTCTCTCCTGTTAGTTCCTGCCAGAACTTCCACTGCAGCATTTTCAGTCAACTGAAGACTTTGAAACAACTGAAGCAGCTATTCAGACACCCTGATCACAGGAAATGAAAATACTCTTCTCTGGAAGTAACGAATGCATGGATTCATTTCTCAGTGTCACACTGAGAAACTGCAAAATAAGAGGATCCGATATTTGATTCACTGAAATTAATCTTAACGAATCACATTGGAAATTTGCTAATTATAAGTGAAACTAAACTGAAATGTAAGTAAAAATCTATGATATGTAAACAAAATTATAATACAAATGTATCAAAATGACAGACATGACAGTTTGCATAAATAGTTAGGACAATTCAGTTTTTGTAATACACTGTCAAGTATCATGAATAACAATGACAATCATCAATAAAAAATCTTTCCAAATATCAAGAAAAATATCAGATAAATATGAGTATGATAATATCCTAGACTTTGAGATGGAATAAAAATTGATGGAATCAAAGTTTAGTTGTCCCAAATGTGCACGCTACACGAAAAAGTCTTTTTTTTTTTGTGTGTGTGAAATGTTAACGGACGACCTAAAAAGATCCTCCAGATTTGGATGATGAATTGTGCTGCTTTAGTTGTGGTATTTTCATGAGCAGAAAAATCTGCAGCATCTTAAAAACTCTACAAAAGAGTGCAAACAGCAGCAGGAAGTCCCCCACTGTGCACATCAGTTCAGATCTGTTGAGAAGATAAGTCCCTCTGAAGCGGTCCCATCCTGAGTTCCGTCCTTTGAGAGGTCTTCGGCCCAAGCTGTGCTTGGACTTCAATCGAACTGCAGCAGAGCACATTGAGCACCAGACTTTTCAGCTGTCGGTGCTTAGCAGAGATCAGATGGCAGCAGTCTTACAGTCCTTCGAATAATTGGTTTGCTTGGTATTTAAAATGATTCGACAAATCTCTAAAAACAAATGCAAATGGGTTCATTTTGAGTCTTAAACAAAATGTTCAAACTGACTGAAAAACAACAAGAATGAAGAAACTTTTTTTTTCAGTGGGATCATCGGTTTGAAACAGTGTTTATCTTTCTTTGCGCTGTAGGATGACTTTCTGCTCCAAGACTCAGGAGCTTCATCACACCTGCTTTAAACACTGCTGCAGTCAAACAGTGTTTGAATCAGCTTGCAGGGACGAGACAGGAGGAGAGGGTGTTGTTTATTTACTTTATAAGGCTCGACAGGTTCTTGCTTTCCAAGTTTGGACAATGATCGCTCCCCACTGGCATTCTTTTACAGGTAAAGTCAAATTTAATTCCAGTTCAGTGTGAACATTTGGAAGCACCGACTCGAGTTTCCTTCTTTCCAGGATTCAGCAGTGACCCTGCTGAGGTTTTCTCCTGAATGAATTCTCTTATCTGTCAAATTTCACACACAGAATGTTCCTCTTGATCAGTGATTTCAAACCTTTTTCTTGAGGGACCCAGTCTGCGCCCCACCAGCCCCTGTACAAAATACACTTTCAACTTCACTACAGAGAAAAGCTGAAGGGATCTCAGAAGAGATTAAACCAGTTCAGAATGTCAATTCAATTTGTAGAGGTAGAACATCAATAGACTCTAATTAAGAGAAATAACTTGAATCTGACGAAAGTATTAATAAAAAAATGCTACGAAATTTAAAGTCAGACATTGCTTTTCAACCATGTTTCAATAGAATCATTAAAAACAAAATAAACTCAAGAAACAGGCCTGGACAAAAATGATGGTACCCCTAGAAAAGACTGAAAATGATGTGACCAAAGGGACACGTCAGTCCAAGGTGTGTCCACTAATGAGCATCACAGGTGTCTCCAATCTTGTAATCAGTCAGTGGCTCATATAGAGGGCGACAGGGAGTCACAGGAAGTGTCCCACACTCAACATGGACCAGAGGAAGCAAAGGAAAGAGTTGTCTCAGGAGATTAGAGAGAAAATTATGGACAAGCATGTTAAAGGTGACGGCTATAAGACCATCTCCAAGCAGTTTGATGTTCCTGTAACTACAGCTGCACATGTTATTCAGAAATTAATGATTCATGGGACGAATGTCCTCTGGACAGATCAGACAAAAATGAAAGTTTTAGCCAAGCCACATCAGCTCTGTGTTCACAGAAGGAAAAATGAAGCACATCAAGAAAAGAACACTGTCCCTACTGTGGAACATGGAGGAGGCTCTGTTTTGTTCTGATTTTTTCTGTCATTAAAGGTGCATCAAGGAGTTTTTCAACCTTAAAAATACTTATTTTCCACCATAAATATGTTACACGTTTTTAATGATGTGTACAATGTGCCCTGACATATTCATTACAAGTACCTCTAACAGCGCTAAATTGTCGCTTGAAAGTTGCAGTGCCGGTCCGGCACCAGCATTTTTTTGGGGAGAATTTGAAAGGAATGACGTAATGCACGCTCCCGCTTGTTAAGTTTCGCTTTGTCCGCCATTACTCCGCCAGATGCTTAGTGAGCAACAACTGAGCAGGATCTTCCAGAAAGTAAGAAAAGACTGGCTTCTAGCACTGCCACAGCTCCAGCACAGACTCCACCAGGTAAAAGAAACTTCAATTTTACTCGAGAGCTACTAAACGAGCGAAGACGAAGTTCCCCTCTTCCGTGCATGCGAGCCACAGGGACGAGTTTTTCACTAAGCTGCATTACGCCCAAGGCCTGCAGGGGGCGCTGTTTCGCATAAAACGTGCAAACTCCTTAAGGCACCTTTAAACGAAGGGTACCAACAATTTTGTCCACGTGTGTACCATGTTTACATGATCAGTAGGTTCTATTGATTTACCCTGCACTGCTATCGGATGGTAAATGTGTTTATTAGTCCTGCCTTCAAAGTTACAAATTCAGACAACCTGCAAACGTTTCTTTGGACTCATCTCTTTGTTTCTTTGACTGGATTCCTCAAGATCCAAATAAATAAAATGCCTGAAGTAGGCCTTTTTTAAAACTAACATGGAGAGTTTTATTTATTGTGAAATACATTTGTTATGTGATTTTGAGCATGCCCCTAAGTAGCCGAAGTCGCTGCTTGTTACATTCACATCAGCAGAAACGGGTCTGCATATATGCTTGTTGCGTTGCTCGGGGACAGACAGGTGAGAATATGAAGCATTCCCTTTTAGGACGGCAACTACAGAGCGTCATCGGCAATCCGAACACAAGTATGTTTGGTTGGATTTTTGGAGGATGAATGTTTAAGTATGATTAGGATGTATTTGAACTGAAAGTATTTAGTCTGAAAGATCCTGGCCCCCCTCCTCCACATGGAGTCCAGGCTGGCATTAATGCAAGGCAAACTTCTCAGTCACTATAGCTGCTCAGGACGATACAGAGAACCGAGGCCTTTCAATGCAGAAGGAGAAGATCTGGGAGGAGCGACTGAGCAAAGAAAAACACCGTCAGCCAGACTGAGCCAGCTTTAATCAAGCTTCATCAAGCTCCAATCTCCTGTTTAGATGCATTGATTTAAATTGCTACACATCTCGTGTGATACTGTGATAAATTATGAAATGCATCACCTTGGTGATTAAACATCTTTTACATTCTGTGTATGAAATATACAGTGATCACAATAAAATTATTTATTTGATCTTAATTATGTTATGATAAAAAATGAGGTGAGCTGACACATTGACGTGCAGTGAGTTTATGTGTATCTTTGTCTTTATGAAACACTTAGAATTTTCTTGTGTACCAATAAACTCGCCTTGCCCTTATTGATGTTCCTAATGTCAGGTTAAAAGATATATATATTTCATATACATCTAACCAGGTTTAACAAAGTTGTGCCTTGTTATTTGACCCTAACATGTACAGTATGCTGTTCATTTCTGGTTATTAACAACAACACAATGGATTTCCACTCACGGGCGCAGACTGGATTCCCCAAGAGATTAATACCTGAGATTCATATTTGACACTGTTTATAAATGCTACGCCTCTGAAAACAACTGAGATATGATCTAATCAAAAATGGTTAAAGTCAACAATCTTCTGCATTATTAAGAAACTTTGTTATTCTAATTGGTTCAGCGATAACTGTCTGATTGGGTGTTGTTCCATAACTGGCTGTAAGAAGGTTTATATTATAAGCTGCGCAAATGTGATAAAAACAAAGCCGGAGCCGTTGTTTTGATTCAGCCTCAGCCCCTTCAGAATGAAGAGCATGAGCATGTATTATCAATATGAGATTCATATGTGCTTGTGTGTGTGTGTGTGTGTGTGTGTGCGCGTGTGTGTGTGCTGCGCCTGCAGACCCAGTTAATCAGCCACCTCTCTTTTCTCACAGTTCCTCCAAAGGGATGTGCCAAGAGGCAACCGCTGAGAGTGAGAGACTGTATCTTGATTACATTTTTCATCAAAACAATAGGCTCTCTCTCCAAGACTAGCAGCTGGCAGCAGCCCAACCATATAATTGAGAAGATTTAATATTGCCAGGTAGAGAAATGTCTTTACCCTCAAGCTGGGGAAGCGTGCAGATAATGGGAACAAGAGCCGTAAAGGACAATTTTCTAGTGCAATGACATAAGCCTAATTATTGATCAAGTTTGTTCCACTTCATTTTTGATTTGAAAAAATGAAGTCACACTATCTGTGCAGCTGAAAATTGTAATCCTGCAACTGTGAATATTTCAGCCACACAGAGATTCAGCCTGTGGGGAAAGGCGGGAAATGACTGGATCGAGAGTCGAGATGAATGGAAAATGATGATGCGGGGCGCCTGAGCGGATGGCGGCTCTCTGCGCTCCCAGACGGTGAAGGTTGCCTGTCTGGGTGAGTCACTCTCTCATCCCTCGTTTCCAAACAAATTACAGTGAAAACAGGAATCAGCGGGGAGCAGCTTCATGAGGGCCGACGAATCAATATGCTATTAAAACCTGATATTGTTCGCCTCAGCCAGTCTGTGGCCCTTTGTCCCGCCAAACACTGGCTGGTACGACTCACTGTTGAGGCTGAACAGAAACTGCTGCATTGTGTGTGTGTGTGTGTGTGTGTGTGTGTGTGTGTGTGTGTGTGTGTGTGTGTGTGTGTTTTAAGCTGATGACTTTCTATTTTCAGAAACTGTTTTGTCTATTCTTGGGCTGGATCTTGTTGTGTTTTCTTTCACACTTTTATTTATTTATTTTTTTTATGGCACTTGAGAACATCAGCTTAAAGCTCGCGTCCGGAGTTTTGAAAGACTGAGTTTTCTTTTAATCCAATGTCTGGAGGTTCCGCCCTCCCTCTGCTTTTGTGAGCGACCAAGCCACGCCCCTTTAATTGTGCACGCGCATTACCCATGGAGTGAAAATGAGAGCCTCCGAGTCCGCAAGCGTCCTCCATGTTTAGCTGTTCACGGTGGATGTTCAGCAGACAGTGGATATATCCGAGGTAAGCAGGGCGGCTGCTGCGTTGCTAACTCACCTCTGCCTGGGCGAGTGCGTGTGCTCTCTGGCTGCGTGCACACGTTGATTGACAGCACGACAAGGCGGAAGCTTGAAATCTATTGGATGAAGCTGATCGGCGCTTTTTCAGATAACATGGGGGTCTATGAGACGAAGGCGGAGCTCACAAATACAGTTTTATATTGCTTTATGCTAATATTATATTATAGTATCGAACCAGACTGACACATTTAACCTCTATCAAAAAATGATACATACATTGGAAACGAACGGAAACTCTGGACACCAGCTTTAAGACACATTTACACTACATTTCAAGTGTAAACAAAGTGTTCGCAAGTTTTTACATTTGATCAGAAGGTTGCCCTGATCACATCCATTCACAGGCATAGCGCCACCTACTGGCAACAGGAATTACACTTCGATGGAATACTCCAAGACTGTTGAACGTCTCAAAACCAAATTTGGTGAAATGAACCTTAAGAAGGTGGTTCACAGTGAAAACTGGACACATACGTATGTTCACCATAAATGTCTTTGCTGTCCTGATAAATATCCATTTTCACCATGAAAACTAAAACATTTATATCTCAGCTCCTCATGATCCAGTCGACTACAAGCTTCACATTCTGGACACCAGGCCCAGTATGAAGACGTCTACGCTCATAAATCACTCAGTCTTTGTTTGACTTTTAAAATGTGGTCACATCTGTCCGCCATTCAGGTGTCAAGCAGGTTTTTCCTACCTTATACCAATTTTAAACTGTGAGCTTTTAACTTTGATAACACACCTTGTGACATTTTCCTTATTTTTTTAACTCCAGTTTTCTTATCTCAAACTGTTTACTGGATCATAAGAACCTGTTTCTACAGTGTGAATTGGTACAATGTAAAGAAAGCAAACTGTTTTTCAATATTTTCCCCAGAGGAAAGTTTATGCTGCGTAAATGAATGACTGGATTCATTTCGATTGAATCAAACACGGCTGGACAAATAACCAGTTGCCAGTGAATCAAAGCAGAATTCACACACTTGAAAGAAAGACTGAAGCAAAGCAAACTGTTGACTGAATAAGGACAACATGACACACAGGTGACAACAATCATAGAAGGCACAATGAAAGCTTTACATGAGGAACTGATTGAGATGGAAATATGGGACATGTGGGATTTCTGGGGAACATCGATCATTCAAACTGAAGTAAACACACATGATGCATTCAAGGTCAACAAATCAAGACTGGATAGAAGACCAGGCCTTGGAGAGAATAACAGAAATCCATTTATACATTTCAGCACTATAGTTGAAACGAGCATGTAAAGAAAAAGCGACTACTTGTACAACATTTTGCTTGCACCACTGCACCAAGGCCACATCTGCCCTCAGTTCCCCCCGA
Source organism: Salarias fasciatus (assembly GCF_902148845.1). Classification (NCBI taxonomy): domain Eukaryota; kingdom Metazoa; phylum Chordata; class Actinopteri; order Blenniiformes; family Blenniidae; genus Salarias; species Salarias fasciatus. The sequence goes on from NC_043755.1 coordinate 22,136,990, forward strand.
AACTCTGCTGACATGGCTCTTTTCCAGGCTGGATTTCATTCAAGGCTCATGCACCTGCATCTCTTATCGGTGTAAAAGGTAATAAATCGAAGAAACATTTGTTTTATCTGTCTTTTTGGAACAGAGCTCTCAATTTCTCTCTATCTGGCCGGGATTTCTGCCAAAACCCTGGAATCAGTGGAACTTTATCAACATCCAGAAGCAGGGAAAACTGCTCAGACTTCAGTTTTCTGAAAATATTTGTTGGGTCAGCAGCATATTTTGTTGCAGCAACAAATTTATCAACAGAAAATATCGAGTATGTAAGAGCTGAGTATTTCCACAATTGTTGATTATATCAGTAACATTTTAAGGTCTCATAGTTGGATCGGGCTGAGGCAAATGCTGTTTATCTCCAGGTAATCTCTTTGAGAAACCAGTTCGTGTTTTGAATTTCCTCTCGTCCTCTCCGCTTGTCCTCAGCCTGAAGTCAGATCAGTGTTTCCCAGCTGCAAGCCGTGTTCCAGGAACACGGCTTCAGTGTAACAGCAGCGAGCGGCAGGTCGGCTCAGTGACCGGTGGCTCTGGGGAGCCGGCTGGCAGACAGACTGACCGCTGGGTTTGCAGCCACTGGATTATACATGCAAGTCTTATCTGAGACGAGCACAAACGTCCCTGTGGACTGCAGTATCGTTTCCCACCGCCACCTCCTGCTTCACAACAAAAAACACGCCTGATGACCTTGGAATTAGGAACACAGGAGGTACAGCATTTATTAAAATGATTAAAGATGATCTTTGAGGATGTTTAGAATAAAATACTCATGAAACCAAGATTTGCAGCATGAAAATTAATGATTGTCTCAATTCAACCTCAAAGGCTCCAAACCTAATAATTTACATAATAGAACTATTTCCCTTCAGTATCAACATCATATGTGTTTCTAGTGATGACAGTGAAAGCAGTGTTTGTTTTTACACATGTGCAAATACTTTTTGCTTGTTGTTGCATTTAGTCACAAATTTGGGAGGAGCTCCACTTCTCCAAACAATCGGCCCATTAGAAGAAACGGGAAGCAACAGGATGTTGAGTTTTTTCCAGGATTCTGATTGGCTAGCATGGCTTTATGCTTGTCATTACTCTGTCGGGAACAGGTTTTGCATGTTCACAGTGTGTCTTTATTACATATTTAAAGGTGCTGTAGGCAGGATTCGGCATCTCCGCCATCTTGCTTAGGTAAAAAGCAAGATGGCCATTTGACCCATCTAAGATGGCGATTTGAAGCCCAGCACAGCCAATCCTGTCCTGTTTTCTCTGACATCACGCCCTTACGCAAGTTAAGCCCCTCCCACAAGAACGTGCGACGAACGCCCCTCGACCAATCACGGTTAGAGCCTCAGGGGCTCTTCTGATTGGTCAAAGATACCTGGAGCTGTCGAGATTCCTTTTCAGCTCAGAACAGAGACAGATTGAAACGCTGCGCCCTCGCGGTAGTGCAGTTATGCTACACTATCAATGGATACTCTAACATTTAATCCAAACAAAACACAGAAAAATTAGCATTGACGAGCAAAATCCTGCCTACAGCACCTTTAAGTGGGTTTGTGTAAATTAATGTTTCTTTGATTTTTCTCTGATGTCAGTGATGTTATTTCCAAAAAAGTGGAAGAGGAAACATTCCTTTTGTGAATACCAAAGCTATGTATAAATGTGACTTAAGAATAATCTGTGCTTTTAAAGTAACTCCTTGATTTGTCTGTGTGCGTGTGTGTGTGTGTGTGTGTGTGTGTGTGTGTGTGTGTGTGTGTGTGTGTGTGTGTGTGTGTGTGTGCGCGCGTGCGTGTGTGCGTGTGTGCGCCTGAGTGTTTTTTGTGATGGACTGGGAACCTGTCAACTGTGTGACCCGCTTTCAACAACTGTCCACTGGGAATAGCTTCAGCCAATCTTAAATTAGATAAAGCCTTATAGAAAATGTATGAATGCATGCAATTATTTTGAAAACTATTCAGAAAAGCCTGTCAGTAATAGAGTGAAAAGACGTCTTTGCACCATCTCTTGCAATACCGTTTTGTATCACATGGTGGTACGATGAGTCGCCTTTATACAACGTCTCAAGCAAAAACGGATAATTTTCCCTTTTCAATTGAGAAAAGTTTCAGAACGATGTCCATTTGCACTGAAAATTACATAGATAGCATGCTGGGCCACTAGTGGGCTTTTGTTTGTTTTTGTAATGAAACTAAAAACACCTGCTGCCATTGTTGTTACTGATTGTTGTTATTGTTCTTCTATTCATGCATGTGCAGAAGAGCTGTTTACTGTGGCCGTGGTTCGCATGCAAAGCAGCAGCGTTTCCTCCATCTACACTGAGACGGAGTCAGAGCATTTTCAATAAGCTGCATTTTCTCCATTTTTTCCACAGACCACAGACACGCACTATCCTGGTTCATTTTAGTTTCCTGTTCCGTGTTTCAGAGCTGCCTTGCTGTGTCCTCCTGACTGTGTCACCTGCTGTTTCCCATCAGGCCGTTCACCTCGTTATACTCTGCTGGCCTCGCTGTGTTAATCAGTGTTCTGTCATATACCTTCTGCCAGGGAATCTTCTGAGCGTCGCTGCTGTCGTGTTTTTGCTTTGTGGTCTGATTACTGTGTATGACTTTTATACATTTGGTTTTCTGGCCGCTTGTCTCTTCCTTTTTTCTCATCATTTTCACTGCCCTGCTGCTTTCAACCCCGCCGGCTTCTGTTTTTCAATAAACCTCCTCACACTGTTTTGGTCTGCTCCGTCTCTCGCGTCCTTTCCTCTCTGCTTTACTTCTTTCTTGCACAATCTTGACTGTCGCGCTTTTACACATTACAAATGAAAATCCATAAAGCTCTATTCAAAGATGTTATTATTTGGGTTTATTTTTTTATATTTCAGCTCATAAAGAGGCACATAACCATCAGTGCTTTTGTCGTTATTGGACCAATATGTTCTCCTGGCCTTTGTTGCTGCTGTTGATTTATTTCCTTTTTGTTGCAACCACATTTTTCTTTTCTACCATGCGGTATTTAAATTCAAAAAACATATCTGGAAATGACATAATATACCCAAAAGGAGATATTTGTTGCTATTTTCAGGTACCACTGCTTCAATATGCTGAGCTGACCTGACAGAAGTAATAAGAAGCTGTGTGAAAATGAGCCGTCCATTTTCTTTCACTATTAAATGCCAGCTTTGTCATAACAGGCCCATGGCATGACATCTTCAATAAAACTTTTAATTGCAATTTGTGGGCACAAAATAGTCATTTGAACATACAAAATATTAATTTGCGGCCAGGAAAATGCTTTTATTTCAGTGTTACAAAAGCCATCCGAAAAACTCTTTTCAGAAGTTGGCTGATACACATAAATGAGACTGCTGGAAACCACTGAATAATACAATATATGGGAACTTTTACTTAAAAAGTCCCATTTATCACCAACTTGAGGACAGATCTGTTCCTGAAACAACTCCCGGCCCTTTCCGCGACCGACCACCAATCATCAGCTGAGGAGGGTGCCCTATTTTCCGAGCCTCCACAAAGAAAATTACATTTCACTGGTCATTCATTCCATCCGAAATAGACCGTCGGAGATTCTTTTCATTCATGAGACACAGCCGGTCCGTCAGTGCGGCTGCGTACATCACACACATTGAACCATCCCACAAAACGCTGCAAGAAAAGTCATTAAAATCTGACACGTTCCCGTGGAAACAGCTTCCCACTCCACTGCTGGCTGGGGCCATTCTCCTTGGGTTTTTTTTTTTTCCTTTTAGCTTTAGCTGCCATTTTATTACATAAAAGAAATGTAGATCATGTCCACAATCGCTTGCTTTGTGTCTCGTAACATAAGAAAATGTCAAGGAAGAGAGATCTAAAAAAGAAACAGCGGAAAAGAAAAAGATGATTGGGAGAAAAAAAAGAGGATTTTTCAGGCTACAAAAAGAACAGAAGCCACATCCAAAATGATCTAAATCACACGGCTTTGGAGCGTTCGTCTCCTTTCTGTGGAGTCGCCGGCTGGATGACTTCCAATTTAAAATGATTCAACACTCAAATGAAGGATGGTAAGTGAAGCTCTGGATAGACGCCACATGACGGGATTTGAGGAGATTTAAGAGAGGAGTGAGAGAAAGTTACGGACAAGACAGCTCATTGTATTAATGTGATAAGGGTGTATGTCCTGAGTTCTTGTATAACTTTAAAACTGAGCATTCTGCTCCCCCTTTTTTCTGAAAATCAATATATTTAATGGTACAGAAATTTAGTGTGTGCGATTCAGAGCAGTCTGAGCCAGTCTGAGCCACCCTCAGCCATCAAAAAAGACTTCATCTTATAAGTGGAGGCACATTTGACAAGTAGAGCTGATCTGCAAGGCAAGGCACGTTTATTTTACTTCAGACAAGGCGACCCAAACTGCTTCACATCTCAAAGAAACACAGACATTTAAACTAAAATCATAAAAACTAAAGACACCAAGAAAAAAGTGCATCTGAAAGGCAGAAGGCAATTAAAAAAACAAGAGAACAGTTAAGAATTTACAATGTGGCTAATAAAAATGCACTTAGAATCAGAAACATTAGAATGATTAGAAGGAGTAAAGCATTAAAATAAAGAGGATGCTGCAGTGAACAGTAATGTCAGGTGTTTTGGAAGTTTGTTCCACAAGCGAAGAGCTACAATGGGGGAAATAAGTATTGAACGCATTAACTGTTTTGTCATTACATTTATTTCCAAAGATACAATTCATGTGACATTTCTTCCAGACACTGGTATTAACTCAAATAATCCACACATGAAAAGAAATCACAACATTCAAATCCATAAATAGTGATTATGTGGAATTAAGTGCAATAACACAGGAAAAAAGTATTGAACACACTATCTGAGACTCGTTTAATACTTTGTGGAGAAGCCTTTGTTTGCAATGACTGCTTCCAGACGCTTGTATGTATGAACTAATCGCCCACACTGCTCAGGTGTGATTTTTGCCCATTCCTCCGCACAGATTGTCTTCAAATCCTGAATATTCTTTGGTGCCCTCTGGTGAACCCTTATCTTTAGTTCTTTCCACAAATGTTCGATCGGATTTAAGTCAGGTGATTGACTGGGCCATTCTAACACATTGATTTTCTTTTTTTTAAACCATTCGAGAGTCAACTTTGCCGTGTGCTTCGGATCGTTGTCCTGTTGAAAGGTCCAGCCCCGTCTCATCTTCATCATCCTGGTGGATGGCAGGAGGTTCATCTCAAGAATTTGCCGATAGATGTTTCCATTCATTGCTCCTTCAATTATATGAAGTCTGCCAGTACCACGAGATGAGAAACAACCCCATGCCATGATGTTTCCACCACCAAACTTCACTGTTGGTATAGTGTTATTTGGGTGATGTGCAGTGCCATTTCTCCTCCAAACATGGTGTGTAGTATGACAGCCAAAAAGTTCAATTTTGGTCTCATCTGACCAGACAACATTCTCCCAGTATTCCACAGGCTTATCCAGATGCTGTTTAGCAAACTTTAGACGAGCTTCAACATGCCTTTTTTTGAGGAACGGAGTCTTGCGGGCTGAGCGTCCATAGAGGCCATGGCGGTGAAGTGCATTGCCTATCGTTTTCTCTGTAACACTTGTACCTGCTGCCTCCATGTCTTGCTGGAGTGCTTTCCGGGTGGTCCTTGGCTCTTTGAGAACTCTTCTGACCATCTTTCTGACTCCCTGGTCAGAAATCTTGCGAGGAGCTCCTGTGCGCGGCCTGTTGATGATAAGGTGATGCTTCTTCCACTTGCGGATAATGGCCCCAACGGTGCTTACTGGAATACTCAGATTCTTTGAGATAAGTCTGTAACCAGTTCCATTCTGATGCTGAGCAACAATCAGGCTGCGAAGGTCTTGAGAGAGCTCCTTGCTTTTACCCATCATGAGATGTGTCTTGTTTGACTACTTGGTGAAAAAACAACCTGTTTATAGGGCCATCAATTAGCACTAACCCAGCTGATGTTGGTTTGCACTTATAGGAAGTACAAAGACTAATTACTTTCAGGTGTGAGATGGTATGGTGCCTTTCCTTGACAAACTATACAGCTTTCCCATGGTGTGTTCAATACTTTTTTCCTGTGTTATTGCACTTAATTCCACATAATCACTATTTATGGATTTGAATGTTGTGATTTCTTTTCATGTGTGGATTATTTGAGTTAATACCAGTGTCTGGAAGAAATGTCACATGAATTGCATCTTTGGAAATAAATGTAATGACAAAACAGTTAATGCGTTCAATACTTATTTCCCCCATTGTATGAACTAAAAGCTGCTTCACTTTGTTTGGTTCTGGTTCTGCGGACACACAGTAGACCGGTCCCAGACCAGGTCTGGATGCTTCAGAGGGACCAAAGCAATCTGGTATATATTTTGCTCCGAGACTGTTCAGCAGTCTGAGGTGAAATCTCTCCTTTGACTCGCATGAAGCCAGCGCAGTGTTCTGAGGACGGCGCCGGTGTGACATGGTCCAGCTTCCTGGTGTTTGTAAGGAGTCTGGCAGTGGTGTACTGGATCAGCTGATGATGCCTGATCGATTTATTTTGATAAGATCTGTAAAATCACTGATTACAGTAATATGGTCTACTGAAAATGAAAGTATGAAGTATTTTTTCTGTCTTGTTTAAAAAAAAAAACATTCTTGGTTTTATTTTCAGGTGGTAATGGGCAGATTGAGTGAAACATTTTTTTGTGATTGTTAAAATTCAGATTTGAGTGAATAATTACTCCAAGATCTCTGGCTTGACTTTGAGCTTTCAGTGATATGGAGTCAAGATGAGTGCTGCAAGATAATTAGGCCCCTTTCAAGAGAAAACACCAAACTTTCATTGTATTTTGGGTGTCAAATGGTGTTGGTAACCACTGAAAAGGCAACTTTTTGAATGGACTCAGATTTGGTGATCAGGTAAACAAGTCAAAGCAATAGTTCCTGGAGACACTCTCACTCTACATTCCAGAAGAAACATGGAGAAGTCATTGCTGTTGTTTATAACTGTAGTAAAGCGTTGTGCAAGAAGATGGACAATATCAAGGTTTATGGTTTTAGGTTTTATGTTTCTGCACTCCCTTTGTCAATGTTTGCAGTGCTTTGTTCTCTGCGCATATGCGTGGTTTCATTACAGAAACAACCAGCTGCACCCACTAATGGCCCAACGTGAAAACGGAATCATCTCAGTGTTTCTGCAGGACATCATTTTCCTGACGTTGAGGTGAAAACACAAAACCTCTCTAAAACATAAAGGTAAAAAATGTTGATACAAGAAATGTCCTGTCCCTTTCTTTCTTTCTTTCTTTCTGTCCCCTCACCCAAAGCAGAATAGCAGAAAGCCGCCACCACTGAGCCTGGTTCTGCATGTTTCTTCCTTTTAAAAGGGAGTTTTTCCTTTCCACTGTCGCTTATGCTTGCTCATGTGGATCTGTTGGGTTTTCTCTGTAAAAGTGTCTAGAAATATATGTTGTAATTGGTGCTATATAAATAAAGCTGAATTGAATTTAATTAAAAACGATGCGTTTTCACTTGTTGTTTAAACAGGGCCTTGATAGACACACTGTCTCTTTTTTTGTCACTCAGCACAATAAGGATCCATAAAAATCAATCAGTTGAAACGTTAGAGGAGGTGGTCAGCGGCTATATTTTACATCTGTCACCGCATTCAGTTCACTTTCATCACGATTCGCCGTGACTAATGAGCTGCTCTTGTTGCTCATCACATCACACAAACACAGGCCCTGTCTTTGATCGATGAACCACGATCCAGACGCTCTCTGTGTTCTCAGTCCTTTTTCCCCTCATACACACAGTGAATATCAGCCACAAAAACCCCGAGCGGTCCCACAGGCCCACAACCTGAAAATGATTGAAAATATTCCGTATCGGCGTCATTCAAACGCAGAAGCAATCCGGGAGAATGTGTTTTTTGTGATGTCAAGATGATCTCTCACTTTTATTGTGCCTGTATGGGCTGTTTGGCAGCTGATTAGGATGCATGCCGTTCTCAGAAGGACCATCTCAGTGAGGAGACGGAGACGGGAACATAATGAACATTCAGCATTGGTGGAAATGTGTGTCCATGCTTCTGAATAAATTTTCTTGTACTGCCTGTATTTTTCACAAACTTCCAGACCTTAGTTTCCCTGTGCAGCTAAAAGAACCCGAGCATTTATAAAGTGTATCATATACGCAAACCAGATATAGTTTAATGAGCATTATTTAATGCTTTTAACTTGTTTTTAACATTTTCATCATAATAACAACAGGTGTCCTACTTTAAATATTTTAATAATTCATTTTTTCAATACTGTACGATTAAGTTGAAATGAAAAAAACCTTCTTCTTCACAGACAGTTATGTTTATATGGTGATAAAGCAGCATGATCTGTTCAAATAATGTCGTTAGCTTTTTTTTATCATCCTCAATTCATTTTAGTCACAGAATGACTTTGTCATTAGTTCACGGGAGTGCCTGTTTGTTTGCTTTGAATTTCTAATGTCTGTAGATTTCACACTGTGTTGACTGGATCCAGCCTAACCTGACAATGTAGCAATGACACAGATACAGTAAACAGATGATCGGATGGATTTAAGGGCGGCAAAATTACTCAAAAAGGCTTGAACATGTTTATAACAGCCCCCCCTGTTGTGGTTAATTATGTACCGACTGTCTAATTAAGTATCTCATATGTCATAGGAAAAGCAATAAAGCCTTATTATTTAACACTCTATGATTTCCTCTGATTTCATCAGATATGAATTCTTGAGAAATGCTGAAACCTCATTACTTCCCATCGGGCCGTGCATATCTGTATTTGAAGTGGCTTTCCAACCGAAGTCGGGGACGCTATGCAGAGCTGAGCTCGGCAGAAGAAGATTTCTCCCAGTGAAATCCCCCATAATGCCTTAAGTCCGCTCCGTGGTGGAGCTCCGGCAGCCCGGACTCGCTTGTCCACCCACAGAGCTGTTTTTATAACGCCTGAGAGTGAACTGTGGGGTCGTCCACAGCTCAGCCTCACACCGGAGAGGAGCAGGTGTGCGCTCCGCGTGTGCCACCCAGTGAAAAGGATCAGAGCGGTAAGACGCTCTCAGGTGAGAGCAGAGAGAGGCCGTACTCAGAGGAGAGGCGGCACGCTTCACAGGCATAAATCAATTTATTAGAGAAGCACTTGATGGCTGAAGTGACGACGTGCCCACTCTCTTCCCGGAACCAGGGAAACGCTTCATCTTCCTTTATATGGAGACAGACTGTGATTCCGACTGAGGAGCGATCATTTTGGATCAAGGTTAAATCTAAGTACGAGACGTGCTTTTTGCCTCCCACACCAGCACTTCTGGTTACACTGCTCAGTTACACAAGTGAAACTACACCTCTGCTGCCTGCAAGACTCGATTCACTCAATTTGAGGATGTCCAGATAATGCGTGTGATGTTTTTAGTGTCCGGCATTCATCCTGATCACAGGTGGGAGTTCCTGCTTGTGCGGCCCTCTCAGCAGCTGTAATTGGAGGATGAATGAATGAATGAATGAATGAATGAATGAATGAATGAATGGCTCCACACAGCGGTCTGCCAGTGGCTCCTCGTATACAGGCTGTTAGCTCGACATAAAAAAGTGAAAAGTGCTGTCATAAAGTAAGTTTACAAGAAGTGTGTGTGTGTGTGTGTGTGTGTGTGTGTGTGTGTGTGTGTGTGTGTGTGTGTGTGTGTGTGTGTGTGTGTGTGTGTGTGTGTGTGCGTGCGTGCAGACACTTCTTTTTAAATCCGAGAGATACCCTAAAAGCCACCAGCATTGTGCAACACACAGGAAGACGGGATGGTGGGTGGCACAGGAAGCGAATGACAGCATCAATTGTCATTTTCCTCGAGAGCTGTCTCTTCAGCTGTCGCTCTCCTTTTCCCGACAGCTCCTCTCTTTGTTTGCACTGTTGCAGAGCTCAGCCGTTCTTTGTGCTCCCGGCATCCCTCAGTCATTGTTTCTCCCACTGCCGTGCGCTCCCCAGCGCTTCTCAGTCGCAGGTTCAAACACTCCTCTCATGCTCTTCCTCAAATGTTTCCCCTCACCTCTCTCTTGAAGATGAAATGATGACTGGTGATTAGCTGGAGAGAGGTGTGAGAGGTTCTCCGTGGGCTGGAGGGCCGAGAGCGTGTGCTCGAGAACAGGCCGGAGATAATGAAGAGATCCGTGGTGAGGAGTCCGGGTGACGGTGCTCTGAACTCGCTGCTGCTGAGCCCAGTAACGAGGACCTCCTTTTAAACTTCCTGCCACTTGTCAGCAGTTGAAGACATCAAGGTTCTCTTACAGTAAACATGCTGCACACACACGTGGTGTTTTTATTTTGTCAAGTAATCAAGCCGCTTTTGAGGAAAAGTTACACATGCTGTTGTTTGACTTGTTTCCTCCACGTTACGGAAATCTGAGCAACAACAGAGTGGAGAGAGTTTAAAGCAATGAGCCTGAGTCAAAGGGATTACCTGCTGACCTGTATTTCACAGTTATCTCTGTGTAGAAATTCATCTTGGCAGATTTCTGAGATCTTGCGCCAGGAAAATGTAAAGCTTTAGTCCCTCATACATTTTAAATTGATTTTTTCTGTCAAGATATGACTCATAAAAAATTATATATTTTTTAAAAATGACTGCATTTTAAATGACAAAGATCCTGTCATAGTGTAAACACCTAAAATATTGACTAATTTAGACAACCTTGACAGATTTTTGCCTGTTTTGTCTGTTTTTTCTTTTACTGTGGTAGCAGATTAAACCAACAACTTCTGGTCATCAAGGGTCCAATTTCATTGAACATCAGAGAATTAAATACAATTAACGATCCTTCTTAACAGCCAGTACTTATTGGCTGGTTATGGTTTGGTAAGACTCATTTTCTGCAGTTTAGATCAAGTTTAGACTAGTTCTCTGTAGTTTAGACTGTGATTAGATTGATCTGATCCTTTAACACTAGCTTTAGGTTTTCTGATCAGGTTTAGTCGTAGACGAGATTGACACTGGATTTCTCTTGGTTATTGTAGCTTACACCAAGTCCAGACTGGCTTTCTGGAGTTCAGACCAGGTTTTAAACTTTGGTGTCAGTTTAAGCATGGCTTAAAGCCAGTCCAGTTATGGACTCAAAACTAGTTTTCTGGCATTTATATGCAGCTTAAGTTGGGTTTCTTTCATTTTGACCTTGGTTCACACTGGTTTTTTGAAGTTTCAACACATTATACATTAATTATTTTGCAGCTGTTACTTTGTTCATGCTGGTGGCACATCAAGTATTCAGGTTTAATTGCAGGTTGCACCATTAAATTCATCAAGTGAAAATTCTAAGTTGCAATGACTTAACTGTGGCAACCCTTGGGAGAAAGGCACTTCTTCTAACTCTGATTAAAGTTTATAATTAGTCAAACACATTTACACACACACCCCAAACACTCAAGTGAACAGTTTTCATAAACCGGATGTGAGCCAGTGAAAATGTGCAGCTTCAGAAGATTCACTTTAAAAAAATACTGACACTGATGGAAGAGATGCACACTAATATTGAACCACTGAACACGACTACAGCAGCAGTTTTATCTTCTTTATCTTCTACAAGAAAGAAAAGAAAAGCAAGTTCAACAAAAAGCACAACATGGAATAACTTTATCTAGATGCGAGGAAGCTGGAAGCCTGTCCTCACTGATCAGGTGTATTCTGTCACCCACATTCTGCTTTGTACATTTTCATTTAGTTTCTGTCTCTCACACATTTATTTAGGTCTTCGTTTAGGTTTATACATTGCATTTCTTTTACAGATGGTTTTGTGTTAACTGAAGATTGGATCCTTATTTAGTTTTCACATCCATTTGTTTGTTTTGACTTCTCATCAGTTCTTTCTTTGGATGATTGTGATTGGCTGGGGCACTGGCATGGAGGCCAGGCCAGGCCATGTGAGTGCAGGCCAGCTGCACATCATCAGCCTGATTGGACTGACCCAAGTGGAGCCCAACCAAGGGGAGGTTTCACTGGGGGATTTGCAATGTGTGCTTTAAAGGGAACTTAAATGTATAACTTAAGATGGAGTAGATAGAACTGTTTCCTGGGCCCATAAGAGCCATCTCAACAGCTGAAAATCTTACACTCGATCTCCACGTTGATCCTCCCCTCTTGTTTCAGCTCTCACTGTGCTTCAGGTTCTGAGTACCTGATAAGAATTAATATGGGAAAACCCTCCGCTACCCCTCGCTGTCGAAATGCATCTTAGCTGCACTTTCACATCTCTACCGGTGCAGAACTGCCTAATGTGGTGAAGATTCATTCATTATCATTGGACTTTGATATTTAATTAGGTTGCCGGTTGGTCGGAACACAATTAAACCCTTCTAATAATCACAGATACTCTATAATTCATGAAATGCATGAATCTTTTCTCTTTTTTTTTTACCCCAGTTGCCAGGGAAACTTTGATTAGATCAAAGCATCAGTTCACTATTTATGAGGTTTATCTGGAAGAATAGCTGGCTTTCAATAGCATCAGGTGGGTGATTAATGAGTCACTGCTGCAGATGTCTCTGCTCTGCCAAATCTTGAAGCGGCGGAAGCTACTGAGGCAGAGAGTAACCAAATTTCTTATCAACCTCATGGGAAATGTTTTATTGTAGACAAAATCACACTTTCAAGTTATTTCATTTTGCTATTTTGATGTTGATTACTCAAAATGTATTTGATCCTTTTCAAATTACAAGGAAAAATACAGCAGGTGCTTCCATCCTCGCTCCGATGTCAACAGAAAAACACGCCGCGCACACAGCTTGAATAACGAGGCCATGTAATTACATAATTCTCTTTCTGACTTTTGAAGATTAAAAAACATATGGATTTCACACCATCACCCTGAGCATAACTAGCCATAAACGGTCCCAAGTAACTGTTCCAATGGAACAGAGTAGGGGTGTCCTCAGATAGTCGACTATTCGATGATTCATTCGAAGGGGCCTGATTCGACTACCAATCACGCAGTCGAAGCATCGAAAAAATGTGGTTATTAAACGCGGACCATTCCATCACAGCTGTATGGGGGTGCTGAATGACTGATTTTACATAGAATTGCTTGTTTTTTCCAAATAAACATGATATAAAGCCTATTCGATATGCATGTTAGCCTATCAAATACACTGTGGAAAAATTCACTTAACTTGTACTTTTATTCAATACTCTATTTACTGTTTGTGAATGAACCACCATGGTGAGTGGCACAATCCGATTTTGCACAGAGCTCCGTCACAGAGCAGCATCTTGGTGGTGATTTGGCTGAACTTTAAAAAGGCTCAAAATGTCAGGAAAAAAAACAGAACTTCAGACCAAGTCAAAAATGATCCAAAAAAAGTCAAATGCAAGTTGTGTCCTTTCATATCACTTCACAACAACATGGCTTTCCACCTTAAACGGGTAAGTAGCCAGATAATTGGGCTAATAAAAGACGGCTCTGTTACTCAATTCTCATTTTTAATGCTGATGCTTTTATTTCGTTTAATTGTAATATTTTAGGTTATTATTATGTTATTATTTTTATTTGTCTAAAAGGCTTATTCTATTTAATTTAGTGTTTGTTTTTGCATGGATGTTGCGCTGCGAAACGGACCGACACAGTGCAATTAAGCCTATTTCATTTAATTTGAGCAGATAATGTGAGAAATTGTTTAGCCAAAAAATGTGAGCTTATCTGCAGAGATTTTAGATATAAATAAATGACATGCTTTAGCCCGTTTGTTAGAAGAGGGTTTGGTTCTGGTCATGTGAACTATACTTCATTTGTTTGATGTTTAGAGTCACCGACACTTTGTTCCAGTCTGTGTTTCAGTGTGTAGGGAAAAAAATAAGTGTTGTTTTACCTGGCTGCACTGCTTTTTTATTTATTTATTTATTTATTTATTTATTTATTTATTTATTTATTTTATTATTATTCTTAGTGCAATCAGGGCTGGCTGTATGCATAGGCGCGCCGATGCTCCGTCTACCTTGTGAGCACCGCTCTGCACTGTGCTGCGCTGCTCCGACGCCCTGTGGAGGCATGCTCCGCGGCCCCCGCGGCCCCCGCGGGCCCCCCCCCCCCCCCCCCCCCCGCTCCGCCAAACAAGATGATAGATTCGACTATCAGTCGACTATTGGCAGAATCGGACGAATCAGATTCGACTATGGAAATTCTTAGTCGGGGACACCTCGACAACAGAGCACATTTAGAGCAGCTGCATGTTGTTTTTATTTTTTTAATCCTCGTGAACGTCTGTGTGCGTCTCTGCAATCAGCGGATGGTGTGTTCAGGAGCGTCGGAATGTTAATAATTACTACTGAAAATAACCGGGGTTACAATGGCTACATGTGAAGGATTTGTGTGAGTCCCCAACCCCAACCCCCCCCCCCCCCCCCCCCCCCCCCCCCCGTCCCCACCTAAACAGAGCCTATGTGCAGATGGTTTTAATGAGACAGATGTTGCACCTGAGGCTTTACTGAGGCTTTACTGTTCATGGTATTTATCATGTTCAAACTTAGTATGAATCAAAATAAAATAAAATACAAATAAAATAAACTACAATATCCACAACAACCAGCAAGTGTAACGGCGACGTCAACACCTGTTTGGGAGGGTCAGCTGTCGACGTGTGGAGATGAGCAACTAGTGAGTGTGTGTTGTCTTCTCATTTGAGAGGGCCCCATTCCTGCCTTTGCCTTGGGCCCCAAATTTGTTAAATCCGCCTCTGAGAACAGTGCATCATGTTTAGTGCATTTAATAATAAACACTTAGAATAAAAGCCAGGGGTTTACACACAGAGCCTGGCAGCCAGAGAGTCTTCACCAGCTTCAGGTGTAGCGGATGTTCCCAACCAGGTTACAGCAGACAGCAGTTCATCACAGGAAAAATACAGAGAGATGATCTCAATTCAACACCTGCAGGCTATTTAGTTAAAAGACTGTGACAGGAAACTGAAGAGAAAACTGATCAGAGAACAGCAGCAGCACCCACTGGTGGCCCTACGTGCTAACTGCCTTGGTTTCAGCATTTCTGCCATTTTCATGTAAAAGGAAATCATTTTCAAAACGCTGTCATTTAAATGTGAAACTTCTCTGGGAAAAAAAGTGCAAAAAATGGTTTTCACTTGAAAAGTTGTCACGTGAACAGCAGAGGTTATAAATTTTTGTATTCTCAACTGTTCATAAGCTGTGAGTAATTAACAGAGATGCGCCTTTGATTTTAAAGTGATTTATTCCTCTGTGTGACAGTTCTCGCAAGCTGCACAGTACAGTGACAGCAGATATTTACTTATTCCAGAATGAATCCAGGGTAAGCAGCTGAACTGCAGTGATTAAAACCGTTCTCTGAAAATAACCTATAAAAGTAAAATGAGATATATTTCAATTTACAGCAAACACTGTATAACATTGTGCAAGGAAAAATTTATGCTTTTAGTATTAACTAAAAACTAGAGTAAATGAGGGAAAGGTTTCCATCTTCCACAAGGTTTATCAATACGATGATGTTTTAACTGCAGTATAACCGTCTGAGATAAAAGGCTGTTATCATGAACAGATCACGATGAGAGGCAATCACGCTCAACGGTGGCAACGCTGGAGGTTGTTATTGTTATTAAGCCTTCGTTCGGCCTACGAATACAGGAGCATCAACAGAGCTGCTGCCCACCAAAACCCAAACTCACTCCCTGATGCACGCTGCCCACTCACTACTAAACAACACCAGAGAGATGAGGAATATTCAGGACGCATGATTACACCAGTTCCCCAGATTCAATCTATCACATGGCAGCAGGATTTTATCTCAAAGTGTCACAAATGAGATCCGCTTTAATAAAACCTGCAGTTACAATGCAATGGGAACATGGATCATCAGTGTTTTGTGCTTTTTGAAAACAGCAATTTTTAGAGCTCCAGCATGAAATATGAAGTGTGAAGTCTGGGAGGAATCCATATATATCTACAGCTCAGCGCTCTGCACACCCACCTGGTTTAAATACCTGATTCAGTCCCTGTACTAATATTGTTCATGTTCTGCCATAGATGCATTTTCTTACAGTGTTTCTATGTCATGTGGAAATTTCCAGTTTGTGTGTGATGAAACTTATCTGCAGGCTCATACGATGGCGATGTGAACACCTGCTGTGCAGCTGCTGATGTTAATCAACCCTAAGTTGATCGTTTTATGTCGGAAATCTGGCAGAATATTAAAACTGAGCACCCATTTTGCCGCAAGTCATCATCTTTTCTACTGCTTCTGTTACAGGAGGGTAAAATCTGACTCCACGCCTGCTCAGTTTCACTTTTCTCATGATTGATTTTTCTAAAAACAAACCACGTGCTGCTGAAGTTCACAAAGCCTGATGACACAGAGATGAGGTTTAAGTTTAAGACTGAACACTTCTCCTCTGTGGCTCTCACACGCAACACGGTGAAACAAACAAACAGCGGCAGGCCCGTCTGAGGTCGGCGCAGGTGGGCATTAAATATGCAAATTACAACTCAGACAAGTGAAGCTTGTCAAAGCCTGACAGCTGAAGAAAAGCACAGCGGCGAACACGCGACTGAAACACATGAATAAATTGCCCCTGTTCAGTGTTACACATCTGTCAAGTTAGGAAATCCTGGAATCGAGTGAATAGTACAAATTTGTGAGTGTTTTCAGTTAGAATTCTCCCAGCAAAGAGCTAATGAGAGTTTTTGGATCATTAAAGAATATTCATGCCATCTGTGTTGAACAAATCAATGCTTTGGACAACTCCGAAACAATATCACAAGATCTCTACACTGCTACCATTTTGGCACTAACAGTTATGAAGGCAGGGTGAGAGCCGACTGAAGGGGACCGCCGGGGCAGTTCAGGTTAAACCCCTGAGACTCTGCAGACAGAAGCAATCAAAAGCCTCCTGCATGCAGCTCTTACTCCAGTTGACTCTGGACTATGATCCCGTTTACACATCATTTCAAGTACAAATGCATCGCTTTTGCATTTTAATTCCAGAAAAGTTTTGCATTTATACAGCAAAGGTTTGAAAACGATGTTATTGTAAACAGAAATGCGGAAAACGATGTAGTTTTGCTATGGGGCCAGCAATACTCTGCATTAGCAATGAGAGTATATGAACATTGATATAGAGAGATAACAAAGTTGAATTGATATTACGGTTGACTCTCAACAATAAAACTACCAAGTTCCAGAAGAAAATGGTTGCGGAGTCATGACACCCTGGAGGCTGATGTTGTTATTGTCCATTGACTCATGTATGTGCAGAAAAAAACTATTTACTACAGCCGTGGAGCACATGCACTGTAGGAGCAGTTCAGAAAACGATTTCTCCACTGCTGTTCATCACTGGAGACATATCCAAGTAGCACCTCCTCGTAATGTCAATCTAAAGGCACAAACGAAATTAAGAAGAGGCAGCGAGGCCAGCTACCTGGTAAATAACTCAAAAAAGAATATATACTTGAATCCTGTGTGGAATGCAGGCCTTCTTTCAGATATTAAACCTTGTGAAAATGCAGGTGAATCATAAGTTATGAAAGCTAATCATGGGGTTATGGAGAAAGATCCAGCATGTAGAATATATCTGGATTGTTGACACAAACACAGATCTGCAGAAACTGAATAAACACCTGAAGGTAATAGGTAGGCAGTAACTTGAACAGAATATGCAGAACCGTGAAAATGGACTGTGTGTCACTTGGGGTCAGTGTTTTGTCTGCCAGGCTATTAAACAGCCTTTCACTGCAGCTGGACGTGCTCAGGTAACATTTCAGATCGCTGTCAGATTTACTCAAGGCATCATTGCAGTGTGTCTCCTCCTGCCCTCCCACAGTGCTCTGGCTGTTTGACCTGACTTTTAATGTCTATTTGTTTTGTTTTTTTACATGAAACAAGTTGGTTGGCTGTGAGAGAAGCAGCAGCAGAGGAGGAAAGAGGAGCGATACAGTGACTCACCTGCTGGTGAAAACCTAGATCCTCACCCTGACCGGCCTACTTTGTTCCCTGGTTCTCACCACTTTTGCCTCCTTTAAGATCTGCTCCACTAATTCTCCAAGAAAATCCTCTCCCTTCTCCTCTCGCTTTACTCCACTTGATTCGTCTGGACTCCTGTTTTCTTCTCGTCAGAAACTTTTAGTCTCACTCGCCACAACGCCTCCCCGGAGACCTCCAGCGATGCCGCTGATCGAAGTGAAGACCGAAGTCAGTGGGTGTGTGTCTGTGTAAACAAGACATTGAGATGTCTGTTCCAGGCTGTCAGGTGAAAATCTTGTCTCCTTTTTTTTTTGTTGTTGTTGTGAAGGATGAGAAACTCCTCCTGCTCCCGGCAGTGTAAACACCTTGGAAATCTGATTATACAAACTGCTATAAGGTTGGCTGACAGGATTAAAACACAGAGCTGCTTTTGTTTGTTTGTTTTTTCCCCTGGGAAGGTGACATTTCACTGAGATATCAAGTGTTTGAGAGGACGAGAAAAAATTGACTTTAATGATGCTTTCAAAGAATTACCTCAGGCCCATATTCAGTCCATCTTCTCCTTTTTTATGGATTTCTCTCCAAATACAGAAATGCTACAAGAGTGAGGGCTGTTTAACTACTTTAAGTAATTTCTTTTCCATGAATGGATGATGGTGCGCACAACTGACGTTTGATTCACGCACATTCGCATCGACTCACATACATGTTGGCTGTGACTCAGCTTCCAGTTTCATCATGTGATCTGAACGCGTCAAACTTCATGTGGCACCCAAAGTTCATCAGGTTCGAACCGCACAAATTACAACACTGAAAACTGCAGAGTTTTTGGCTTCCAGCTGTATTTTTTGTTTGTATTCTTCAGTTATTGCAGTCAAAATCTTCACTCTTTTTATCAGAAATGGCATTTAAATGTCTTTTTTTTCTCTCTAAATTTCACAGTATAGACTAAACCAAATGTCTCCGTCTTTACAAAACCCGAGCTTTCACAAGTGGTTTAGTAGTTTTGCAGGTGTTACTGAATTCAGTAATGTTTTTTTAGGTGGCAATTAAGTAGAAAAGAAAAACTGCCTCCGGCTTATGGGGTTAATGAATAGAGCTTTTTCAGGCCCTGTAATGAGACGCTGGTGGTGTTGGATGGAAAATTCAGCACGTGGCTTGTGATTTTTTTTTATATGGAGAGAGAAAAAAAATAAACAAACAGGTGCGCTGCAGAGCCTCTTTTGATGAGCCCGTGTGGTTGAGGAACATGCCCACCGCACTCTGACACGGTTTCTTCTGGCTAAGTCTGAGCCTTTGTAATACGCAGCTGGCATCCTGAGCGAAGGTGAGACATCCAGCATTAAAAGAAGTGTCTGCTGTGTTACGATGACTCACTTTCTGTACGCGGCGGTTATTAAATTCCAGATTAAGGACATTTCTGTGCATCTGATCCCTGCTGCTGAATGACAAAGCCACGGCCATGTTTTTTAAACGCAAGAAGGGAGCAAAAAGTTTCTGAAATGAAGTGAATTCACCTCTTTAGACACGTCAGACTTTGAAGTGAACTACTGGAATGAATAATTATTACAGACAGAGGAGCATCTGTTCTTCAGAGGACATTTTCCAACGTCAGAGTGATTCTTTGTTCTGCCATGAAACATTCCGCACTGCTTTTCTTCCACGCCAGTGCCGCTTAAGGAGCCATTCCTCACCCAGAATGCCACAGACCTTGGCTTTTACATCAGATCCAGCGAGCTGCTCGCAAAGCGCCTGCCCCGAAGCCCTTTTGGCACTTTTGGCACTTTTGTTGACTTCATACTCTGATAAGAGATGGAGGATATATAGCTATATGAAATCAGTTCAGCGGACTATTTTTAACTTTGACTCATTCAATAGAGTTCACTTCTCTCCAAATCCGACTCACTCAAAGGCTAAAGGTTTGACACTCCTACATTTTGGACTTTTTGTAGTCACCATTATTAACACAACCCTAATCCCAATAGCTTTGTGTTAAATGTGATAATTTGCAAATGTCAGTGTAAATCATGAGTACTACATAATTTCAGATGTTGGCGCCGATACATTTTAACATTCCATGTTCAATACGACCTCATGCAGAATTTGACAGCAGCAGCACTTCTCTATAAAGTTGGGACAGAGTCATATTTACTGTGTGCTGCACGTCTTTTCTTTTGGTTTGGGACGTGATGAGACCTGTTGTTGGAGCTTTGAGGGATGAATGTTGTATCCCTCTATAAGACTCTAAAGTCTATTTCAATAGTCAATTTTTACACTTTTTAAAGCCACAAAAGTAATTAATACCACCATGTGCCATTTATTTGAGAAATATATAAAAGGAACCAAAATTGCTCATATTTCATGATTCAGGCCGACTCTCCTGAGACAATGTGAGTTACTTACAGCAAAGTTTATTAAGTATCCTCCCTTTCATCACATTTGGGAGTCTGTACGTTTCTGAAATTCACCTTTTATCATGGTAATAAACCTCATTAGTAGAACACTTCCCTGATTATTTTTGATTTCCAGTTGTTTGGTTTCCCTGCTCAGGCTTTATTAAATATAAAAGAAATTGCAGAAAAGAAATTATAATAAAAATTGTGAATATCTCCATGAAATGATATATATCTGACATGTTATTTCTGTTCTTTTAACAATGAAATTGTTTCCTTGTATCTCGTATCAGTGCATCAGTTTGATTGGTTTTGGGAGTTTGCATGTGATTTTAACTACATTTGAAATAATACCAAATTATAAACGATAACTACTTAGTGTCGATTATCCATGTATTTGAAATTTATGAGGAAAAATATCAAATTGCGCGTTATATTGCATTCAGTATCAGGCATGGTGATCTAATCCAACCCTGTTCTAGCAGAGACATAAATATTGTTTTTCTCAGTTGAGATCTACACATGATGGGACACACACTCGGTGGGGTTATGGCCCTGTCAAGCTGCTCATGTTTAGCTGAACACACAGCTGCATTCAGACAGATTAAAACCAAGGAAAAAGTAACTGTACATAGCCACAGTGCCTCACACTGTTGTTCACATGCAGGCATGAAACACACACACACACACACTTCAAACCCCTCAGACTGCTAATGAGATTCAAAGTGTCAACAAAATGATGCAAAATATCCCAAATAAGAAAGACAATGGGCAACACGAACACACTTGGAGCCGTTTTGGTCTCTCAGCTTGAGGCCCCACTTTCTCCTGTCCAAATAAACCTCCTCTTCCAGTAACTAACAAGCCACGCTCTCAAAACGCACTTCACATTGTTGGACCATGAACAGAGAGACCACAAATAAAACAGAGGAATACAACACAAATGAAAGCACTCCACCATAACCCAAACTATCTGCCATAAAACAGGATCTTCTTTCTGCTGGCTGCTGGTGTGTGAAAAACCCATAACCGTAAACAGTCCAGCTGGTAATCCGCTCAGAGGCCCTGGAGCTTCGGCATGTGTCAGCGCAGCGCAGCGCTCACTGCCTTTAACGGGTCCGGGGATGCTTATGAAGGCCCGAGAGTTCCTCACCTGGACGGAATGGGCCCCAGCACCGGAGGACGGGCTCCGAGGGGGCCGGGCGGAGGCAGGCCCACATGTGCTGTGCAGATGTGAAGCGACGGAGGAGCACAGCAGGTACACTCCTCTAACGCCGCGTTACCCGGCAGAGACTCGCCGGCTCTCTCGAGGGAGACTTTTAGTGAAAGCAGACAGATGATGGAATGGAGCAGGGCTTTTTCTGAAAACTGCATTTTTACTTACCTTTGTGGAAAGCCATTCTGTGTCTTATCTGTCATTCTGTTAACAAGTCCTCAGCTTGCTGGAAAGTTTGGACTGCTGCTTCATACACTTTAAGCCAATTTTATAGAGTAGACAAAGTTATTAATGCCATGGAAATGATCAGCTCACACAAATAACATCAAATACAATTTAGAAATGTTAAAGAAAACCAGAGCAAGAAGTCTACAACTATTAGATTCTGACCATACATAATTCTAAAAGCTTTACAAATGAAGGAAACATCCAAAAATTAGAATATATATAACTGAATTTTGAAAAAAAGTTTGTGTTTTTGGTTTGTGAGCTTGAAAATTTGATCCCATTCCTTAATGTTTTTCTGCCTTCCTGAGATTTACAGTGTAAAATAGAATCAGATATGACTTCTGCAGGTCCATTTGTGTGATTCTTCAGTTATTTTGCCTATATCCTGACGAATACAAATATGTTTTAATTTCCCTCTTTACACAAAACGCTCTGTTACCAATATGAATCTTATATCACAAGTGATCCTAAAACATTTCTAATATTGCTGACTTGATGTTTGTGATGCTGGTGCTGAGAGAAATGTGTCTGTGTATCATAAACAAGTTCCTCCGACATTCCTAGGATGTTAAACACATTTTAGTTCAGAGGCCTTAAACAGGCTGATTTCATCTTAAATGGACCAGACCAGTCTATTAGCGCCATTGTAGCCTTTAAATTTAAACTTTAAAATTTTCATTTGTTGTGGCGCAGAGTATACATAATGAAAATGCCTACATTTTCACAAAAATGTGAAACTGCAAAAAATGACAACCAACAATCTCAGAGTCAACCTTCTTATGTGGAATACAATGGAAAGTCCTCCTCTCATGGGTGCACTCCCTTAACTTGACTAAACCACCATCCTTGTTGCCAGAAGACTCCCTGCTTCACCGCCAGAGCCACAGCGGCTCAACAGGTTTATCCATGACACAGAATAAAGTGTCCTCACTGGATGCCACTGGGAATTCTGCAAAATGATGTTCCTGAAGCTGTAATAGGATGATCAGTATCGAAGCTTTACTATTCCTTCAGAGGACCCTGATATTCTCTGCTATCAAAAATTTGAGTTAAGCTGAATGGACTGCAAAAAAACAAACAAAAAAACCCCCCCAGATATCTTTAGAAAATAAAGGAATCTCTTTGGTAGGTGAGAGAATAAGGGTTTGATGTTATTTCGAAAGCATCAGATAGGGATGGAGTCTAAACAAAACCCCAATCACAGTGTTGACCCCTTGCAGTTTCTCAGAAACTGATAAAGCTGTGTCCAGAGGGCAGCTTCTTATCAGACTTCTCTAAGCTCTGCAGGATCAGCGGGACTTCCAATTCCTTTTAACAAGCTTCACCACAACAGAGGGTTTCGTGCAACTCATTCAAATGTAAAACAAAAAGAAGGAGAGAGCTCCCGCTCTGTCTTGTCACGCTGTCTCAAGTTGTCTAACATCAGTTCTTTTCCCAATCAGAGAAGACAATTAGGCATTGTGTGACAAACTATACAGCCTCATGATGGGAGCGAGGACTTGACAGCATGGATGTGGGTGGCGTTTCTGAAAGATGAGGTAACTTTTGTTTCATTAAATGAGAGCTGGTGTGTGAAGCAATCCTGCTCTTCGCAGTCATCCTG
This sequence comes from Salarias fasciatus, assembly GCF_902148845.1. Lineage (NCBI taxonomy): Eukaryota > Metazoa > Chordata > Actinopteri > Blenniiformes > Blenniidae > Salarias > Salarias fasciatus. The sequence goes on from NC_043755.1 coordinate 22,160,449, forward strand.
TCCTTATGAGGATCCGCACTGATTGCCTAAATGGGTCATTTACACCTGGTGCAAACAAACACGCTCCACTTCACACAGAGGATTTAATAGGAGCTCTTAACACATAGCTGTCAGGAAACGCCTACAGCGCCTGCAGCTGCACGCCGACACACCAGAGCGAGGAAAATTACAGTGATGATTTAAAGACAGATGAATATTTCCCACCCTTGCTCTTACTCACTGTTTTCCCTTCTCATGCACCCTTCTTCTATTTCCCCTGCCATCATTCAGTAATTGTATCCCACCCCCTGTCTCACCTCTATCGTTCTGTTTTCTGTCCGACTCAGCCATCCCTGCTGCACTCGCTGTTTTCCAGCTATGTGGTTGCGAGAAGTCGCAACTCCCACATCGCAGTCTGCTGCTCCTGGCAGACTGGGTCCAAGGTCTCCAGAGGGGGAATCGCAGAGGGTTCAGGGAGGTGCAACTCACTTCACCTCAAATTCTGGGAGCACTGAGTCAGAACAGTGGAGGAAGCAGCCGACACAATGCTGACATCTGGTGGTCGAAGGTGGGACGGCAACTCAGAAGTTCATTACAGGAGCAGCAGAGAGGAAAAAAACCTCCCAGCGTTCCCTCTGGTGTCTGAGCTGCTGAGAGCACCCATGAGTCCAGAACAAGATGATGACTTCTGCAGGAATAAAGAAGCTATTTCGAATCACTTCATCATGAGTCCAATGGGCCGTGGCAGGCGGCGGTGGCTTTTCCATGACTCCACCAGTAATTGTGTCTGCCGGCTCTGACCCCTGGCTCTCCTTTTCCAGGATGTTCCAAAACACGTTCACAACAGCGCTGTTCCCTCCACGTATCTCTGCTGACTCCTAAACTTCTTCGAGGTACATTTTCCTTCAGGTCACCATTCTCAGGCTCGCGTCGCCAAACTGGACCTGGTCCGAGTAACGACTGCTTCTCCGCTCTGCCTTACTGCTGTCTCATCAAGTCCTCACTGTCTGGCCCTCAGGGTTTGGTACTTTTTTTTTCCCCTGCAACAGCATGTGTTTGTGAGAGTTTGTCATCCACGTGGACGGAGAGCTCGGAGTGTATTTCAAGTTCACGAAACAGTGTTCTGTACCTTCTGAAGGGTTGAGCCTTTCCCAGCCGGCACAGAGAAGAGGATGATGACCCACACACATCCACAGCCAATTCAAGTAATCAACTGACCCAACAAACGTGTCTGTGGAGCGTGGGAGAGAACCTGGAGAAGATCCATTCAGGCACATGGAGAACATTTAAACATGAGACAGAGTGTTTCCAGACTCCGACTGAACCCAGGTCTTCTCTTTTTCTGTGAGTCAAGGGTGCGAACTACAATACCGCCATCCACAAGCACTTTTCTTTCTTCACACCTCAGTGGTGGACTTCAATACCCAACGAAAAGGAATAATGGCCTCCACATTTGAACCTTTCTTTTAAATGTGAAGTCCATTCAAAAAAGACAAAATCAGTCTAATGGAAAACAAACTACACTTAACAAAAAGCAGAAAATATCAGTTCATCCATCTTCTGATCTGCGTTACGCAGCCTCCAATGCCAGCTGACTGCGGGCTAAGGCGGTGTTCAGCCTGAACCATATTAACTCCAAAGTGGTTAAAGCAGTGTCCGGAAAAAAAAAAGAAAAAATGAACTTGAATAAAACATACATATAAATACATATGCATGACTCCTGGTCCATGAGAGGTTTACCAGGAACGTCTGACTGGGAGGAGGCTCCGGGGTCGGCCCAGGATGGATGGATGTTTGACCATCACCAACTTTCTTTTCCTCTAACCTCCACTGAGGTGTTCATTTTGACCTAAAAATCCGAATTCTCACTGCTACGCCAAAACCCCCAAATACATAATCATTAAACGGGTTTCAGGCTGAAACTTACTCCAATGTTTCCTGTTGAATTTGGAACATCCAGGTGTGCTACTATGCTGTTCCCTGTCTCCTGACTTTATTTTTGTTCATGATTAAATGCAGGTTTCCTCAGTCCATTCTTTCTTATTCATGCTACATTTGTCCGTCTTTCTTGCTTCTCCGCCCTATTCCCGTCAGTTTGCTCACGCAATAATAACTGCATTTATCACAGAGCCCAGATTAAAACCCCGTTCAGCTCAGACGACTCGCGGCCTGACGTGGTTCTCTGCATAACAAGAATGTGAAGGCAGGCTGACAACGTCAACACAAGACGTCGGTGTCTCTCCTATCTCCCACAGCAACCGCAAGCCTCAATCACAACCTGGACGTCTCTTCCTGCAACAACAAGGTTTTGCTGACAGCTGTTTGAAGTTGCTCTGAGGCAAGAACTACTGCTGCTGTGTTTAGGAAAAAACATTTAAAGGACATCAGGCGGCTGGATCTGACTTCAAATGGAAACTCAATCAGGGTGTGAAACTCTCCGACTGCGCAGCAGCTCGCACTATTCCCCGAGTCTGGCGCTGTTTGAGGGCGACAGGCAGTAAAAGGCAGCCGAGTTGAGAGGATCGCCCTTGTAAACATAATTTGTGGTCATGGCAAGTGGTAGAAGATTGTTTGTTGTTGAAGGGGTTTGCTGGTCCAAATTCCAGACTGAAATGAGATAAATAATGTGAGTTTGAGGCTGCATGACTTGATGGACGAAAACATCGTTGAGAAGTACAATGTTGAGTTGACAAGTGGTGATTTCTTGATCTGGGGAGGGAGTTAGACTGGCTCAGTTTGTTTTGGGCAGAGCTGACTTGAGCTGAGATAATCTGGCCGAGGCTTTGCTGAGTCAGGAAAAGGGTGGGGGGGGGGGGGGGGGGGCTGAAAGGGGCTCAAGTGGTCCAGAATGAGCTAAAGCTCTCCCCGGTTTGTGATGAAGGAGCGTAACGATGCTGGATGGACTGGCGTGCAACGGGGTTGATGGGATCTGCAAAGTTGAGCTCTTTTTACCTCGACTTTCGGGGTGAAGAAACAGGCCTGCTCATGTCATCGTCATGGTAACAGCAGTCCCTGTTTGAGGGCCTTTCAAACCTTGCACTGGTTACAGGAAGCCGGAGCAATCCATCAAACCTCCCAAATCCTTTATTATGATACCGCTGAGGATGATAAAATCCTACACCTCCCATGCATTCATCCAGCCATTAAAACAGCTCAGGCTACTCCACAGGCTTCTGGTGTGTGTGTGTGTGTGTGTGTGTCTGTGTGTCTATGTGAAATCATGCATGCATCAGTGTGCGTGTCACGACTGTGTGTGTAAGTGTAAGAGATCTGGAGGGGGGAGATTCGCCTCATTGCCTGCTCCACCGGCCGGCTTCGCCCAGCGCCGGGCTCAAGGCCGGGTGGGGGTGTGAGGGGCACCGCGGGGGCCCAAGGGCAAAGGGGTCCCGACTGGACGGCAGCCTGAACAGATGCCTGACACATTCACAAGAAGCAGTGGCAGGAGATGAAACCACATTTCCTCTGGCACCTCACTCCCCTCGCGGACGCAGACAGGCACACAAACGGCTCGTCCGAGCTGCAGAGAGGTTATATATAACGTTTATGTGTAAGAGCTCTTCAGGACACTCCAGTTCACTGCAGAGAGAAAATATTAAAAGTTATTCAGAAGCACCACGGGTCTCCAGCAAGCATTGTTTATAAAGGTTGAGAGGGTTCTGAGGAGAGATTTAGAAATATCCATGGATTAAATATTCGGGATGTGGAGTGAGAGCCAGAGGAGTTTTCAGAGGACGGGCGGGTTCACAGGTTATTTTCACCACATTTGAACTTAATTGAAATTCCTGTGTTCACAAATTTCCCAAAAGAACCAGTAAAGATGCTTTTCATGTTTCTTTTAAATATTAATTTCATAAAACTTCGATATCCCTTACAGGGGGTGTCAAATATAAGACTGGAGGGTTAAAACCAACCCACAAAAAGCTCCAATCGGGCTCACCAAACCGCCAGGAAAATGGCCACTTGGTGCTATAATGATTCTTTTTTTAAACAAACTTCTTAAGAGTATTAGATAAAACATATGCTGAGATATCAGTGTTACTGCCAAGAAAGAAGGCAAACTAGTATCAGCCTCAAAGCCATGCTGTCAGGGTGCGATTTTAAAAACACCTGGAATGCAAAAGCTGTAGGAGAAATTGTTTGGACACACCAAACAAAATAGACTTTAATGTCATTTTGCGTTGTATGTATTTTGTTTAGTGAAAATATAGACCTTTTCATCACGTATACTGTGTGCTACAACAAAACTGTGAAAGTTTAAATTTGAAGGTTAATTTGGTGCTAGTTCACCAGTCCGGCCCACTCAAAATGAAATTGCTCGCTATGTGGCCCTTCATCTAAGATGTGTTTCACTTTATTTGCAGCCTCTAGTTCATGAGTGAAAATCCATCCATCCATCCATCCATTTTCTACCGCTTATCCGGGGCCGGGTCGCGGGGGCAGCAGTCTCAGCAGGGATGCCCAGACTTCCCTGTCCCCAGACACTTCCTCCAGCTCCTCTGGGAGGATCCCAAGGCGTTCCCAGGCCAGCCGAGAGACATAGTCTCTCCAGCGTGTCCTGGGTCTTCCCCGGGGTCTCCTCCCAGTGGGACATGCCCGGAACACCTCCCTAGGGAGGCGTCCAGGAGGCATCCTAAACAGATGTCCGAGCCACCTCAGCTGGTTCCTCTCGATGTGGAGGAGTAGCGGCTCTACTCCGAGCTCCTCCCTGGTGACTGAGCTCCTCACCCTATCTCTAAGGGAGCGCCCAGCCACCCTACGGAGGAAGCTCATTTCGGCCGCTTGTATCCGGGATCTTGTCCTTTCGGTCATGACCCAAAGCTCATGACCATAGGTGAGGGTGGGAACGTAGATTGACCGGTAAATCGAGAGCTTCGCCTTTCGGCTCAGCTCCTTCTTCACCACGACGGACCGATACAACGACCGCATCACTGCAGCCGCTGCACCGATCCGCCTGTCAATCTCACGCTCCATCCGTCCCCCACTCGTGAACAAGACCCCAAGATACTTGAACTCCTCCACTTGGGCTAGGGTCTCTCCACCAACCTGGAGGGGGCAAGCCACCTTCCTCCGGTCGAGGACCATGGCCTCGGATTTGGAGGTGCTAATCCTCATCCCTGCCGCTTCACACTCGGCTGCGAACCGCCCCAGTGCATGCTGTAGGTCCGGGTTCGATGAAGCCAACAGGACAACATCATCTGCAAAAAGCAGAGATGAAATCCTGTGGTTCCCGAACCGGACCCCCTCCGGACCCTGGCTGCACCTAAAAATTCTGTCCATGAAGATTATGAACAGAACCGGTGACAAAGGGCAGCCCTGCCGGAGTCCAACATGCACCGGGAACAGGTCCGACTTACTGCCGGCAATGCGGACCAGACTCCTACTCCGGTCATACAAAGACCGGACGGCCCTTAACAAGGGGCCCCGGACTCCGTATTCCCGGAGCACCCCCCACAAGACACCACGAGGGACATGGTCGAATGCCTTCTCCAAATCCACAAAACACATGTGGACTGGTTGGGCAAACTCCCACGAACCCTCGAGCACCCTATGGAGGGTATAGAGCTGGTCCACTGTTCCACGGCCAGGACGAAAACCGCATTGTTCCTCCTGGATCCGAGGTTCGACTATCGGTCGGATCCTCCTCTCCAGTACCCTGGAATAGACTTTCCCGGGGAGGCTGAGGAGTGTAATCCCCCTATAGTTGGAGCACACCCTCCGGTCCCCCTTTTTAAACAGGGGGACCACCACCCCGGTCTGCCAATCCAGAGGCACCGTCCCCGACAGCCACGCGATGTTGCAGAGACGTGTCAACCAAGACAGTCCCTGCACATCCAGAGACTTAAGGTACTCAGGCCGAATCTCGTCCACCCCCGGTGCCTTGCCACCGAGGAGCTTGCCAACCACCTCAGTGACTTCAGCTTGGGTGATGGACGAGTCCACCTCTGAGACCTCAGCCTCTGCTTCCTCCACGGAAGACGTGGCGACGGGATTGAGGAGGTCCTCGAAGTATTCCTTCCACCGTCCAACAATATCCCCAGTTGAGGTCAGCAGCTCCCCACCTCCACTGTAAACAGTGTTGGCGGAGACCTGCTTTCCCCTCCTGAGGCGCCGGACGGTTTGCCAGAATTTCTTCGAGGCCGACCGACAGTCCTCCTCCATGGCCTCCCCGAACTCCTCCCAGACCCGAGTTTTTGCCTCCACAACTGCTCGGGCTGCAGTTCGCTTGGCCTGCCGGTACCCGTCAGCTGCTTCGGGAGTCCCATGAGCCAGCAAGGCTCGATAGGACTCCTTCTTCAGCTTGACGGCAGCCCTTACTTCCGGTGTCCACCACCGGGTTCGGGGGTTGCCGCCACGACAGGCACCAGAGACCTTACGACCACAGCTCCGAGCAGCTGCTTCGACAATGGAGGTGGAGAACATGGTCCACTCGGACTCAATGTCCCCAGCCTCCCTCGGGACATGAGAGAAGCTCTCCCGGAGGTGGGAGTTGAAAGCCATGCTGACAGAGGGTTCCGCCAGACGTTCCCAGCAGACCCTCACAACACGTTTGGGTCTGCCAAGTCTGTCCGGTTTCCTCCTCTGCCAGCGAATCCAACTCACCACCAGGTGGTGATCGGTCGACAGCTCTGCCCCTCTCTTCACCCGAGTGTCCAAAACACGCGGCCGGAGGTCAGATGACACGACAACAAAGTCAATCATCGACCTCCGACCTAGGGTGTCCTGGTGCCAAGTGCACTTATGGACACCCCTGTGCTCGAACATGGTGTTCGTTATGGACAAACTGTGACTAGCACAGAAGTCCAATAACAGAACACCACTCGGGTTCAGATCAGGGAGGCCGTGCGATCCAATCACCCCCTTCCAGGTCTCACTGTCGCTGCCCACGTGGGCGTTGAAGTCCCCCAGTAGAACAATGGAGTCCCCAGTCGGAGCACTGTCCAGCACCCCTCCCAGGGACTCCAAGAAGGCCGGGTACTCTGCACTGCTGTTCGGCCCATAAGCCGAGACAACAGTGAGGCACCTATCCCCGACCCGAAGGCGCAGGGATGCAACCCTCTCGTTCACTGGGGTGAACTCCAACACATGGCGGCTGAGCTGTGGGGCTACAAGCAAACCCACACCAGCCCGCCGCCTCTCACTGCGGGCAACGCCAGAGAAGTGGAGAGTCCAGCCCTTCTCGAGAGGTTGGGTTCCAGAGCCCAGGCTATGTGTGGCGGTGAGCCCGACTATATCTAGCCGGTACCTCTCAACCTCCCTCACAAGCTCGGGCTCCTTCCCCGCCAACGAGGTGACATTCCATGTCCCTAGAGCCAGTCTCTGTGTCCGGGGATTGGGTCGCCGGGCACCCTGCCGTCGGCTGCCACCCAATCCACACTGCACCCGGCCCCTACGGTTCCCTCGGTGGGTGGTGAGCCCACCGGAGGTCAGGCCCACGTCGTCCCTTCGGGCTGAGCCCGGCCGGGCCCCGTGGGCAAAGACCCGGCCACCAGGCGCTCGCTTACGAGCCCCAACCCCAGGCCTGGCTCCAGGGTGGGGCCCCGGCTGCGCCATACCGGGCGACGTAACGACCTTTGTTCTTTTTCTTCTCATAGGGGGTTTTGAACTGCTCTCAGTCTGGCCCGTCACCCAGGACCTGTTTGCCATGGGAGACCCTACTAGGGGGCATAAAGCCCCCCGGCAACATAGCTCCTGGGATCATGCGGGCTCTCAAACTCCCCCACCACGTTAAGGTGGCAGTTCTAGGGGGAGTTAAAATGTTCAAGTTAAAAAACAAATAAATGTTAGAGAACATCTTGAAAGCATAGGAAATGTATTAGATAACTATTTAATAAAACGGCAATGACAAAAGGAAAGGAATGGATTTTGTCTGTGCTGCGCAGCCTGATAGCAGAGGGAACGGCGGAGTTGGACTCGTGAACAGTTTTCATCAGTTGGATATTAAAACAGATAAAACATGATCTGGACAGTTACATTACACTGATTTCTTTTTCACCTGGATTTTCTCCCCAAGAGAAATGAAATCCCTCTGCGGCTCCACAGTGACCTTGGAGCTCTGTTAACGCTCTCTTCCACTGACAAGCCATTAAACCAGCAGGTAATAGAAATCTTGAAGGTTTTCAATAAAAGACTTGATAAAAGTGACATTAAACTGTGGTACGGACATTAAAAGCAGTGATTCTTCATTACATGAAATGTTTGTTGGCCCCTGTTGTCTAGTTGCGATTCAAACACGCTGCCAAGCCATAACCGAGCCGCTTCAATTGTTTCCTGATGAATTCTACTTGAGTTCAATATTCAATATTGTGTATGGTGACCTTGGTTTTAATCCAGCTGAGGGGTCACGGTGTCTGCTGTCTGGTGCAGCCAACACGCAGGAGGAATGTTTCTGAAAGGAAACATTGATGCTGAAATTACATCCCAGGGAGATCAGTGGAGCCTGAACTGGATGTGTGGTCACTAAAGATTTGTTCAGACACACAATCCACTGCCAATGGCCAAGGGGGAGCAGTAATCAATTAGGCTCACATGGTATTGCAGTAATTATGTACTCCAATTTACTCCTGGAGGGTGGGGAAGGGGTACGAGTGAGGGGAGGGTTTGGGAGGGAGAAAGGACAGGGGAGCCATTTCATGCTACTCCAAACCACTTCCATTCATGTATCTCGCAGATCGTATCGCATTATAGCGCCAGCGCACCAATTCAAACTGGCACGGAGGAAACCAGGTCCACATTACTCCCTAATTGGTCATTTCCAGGGGAAGCCTTGGTTTGCAAAACCTACTTCCAGGACAGGGCTTTGTTAAACAAGCAGGGGTTTAAGACAGGGGCTTACATCTGGGCGGCAGGCAGGCCGACCGGCAGCCATTGATTGGGTTCGTCCCAGTAGTAAGTGGGCTGATTGCACCACAGGCAACACGTTACATCAGCTTTCAGTTTCCTATTTACCTTATGTCAGAGCAGAGAGGTATATGCTGGAGGATCTTCAAAGTGAAGGAGGAGGCAGGCAGGCCGAATGCTTTTCAATTACAGTGTCCTTGACTGTGAAACTACAGAATTCACTGATGCTACTGATTATAGTCCAAGGGCCCCTTAATGTAAAGTCAGGCCTGAATAACTCTCTGCAGCGGAGTATTTTGTAATGGGAAAACTCTGTCTAACTCTTGCCGCACCGCAGTTTACTTGTCTGTATAACTATCTGTTGATTACAGGAATATACAACAGGTATAGAGAAAATCTTCCAAAAGCAGAACTGAAGAACCTGGAAATACTTTACCCACATCATGTTATCTGAGTATGGTTTTTTAACGTCAACCTTGAACCAAGAATTCCTTCATTTTACACTGTTGGGGTGCCTTAATAAATAAAGGCAGCTTGTCTTTTCACACCTTTTGCTCCACGTGGCCTGAAGACATTTCATGCACGGAGCTGTCATAATTTCTAATATTTAACACCAATATATCCACTGCAACATGTGCTAAAGTGCGCACCTCTACACATCTCTGCAGGGCAGCTTGGGACCAGGCTGCTAAGTATTTCCAGATTCCAATCAAATGAGTGGCTATTGGATTTCTAGCTGCAGGTTATTGGTGATGAGCAGATTCTTATCTAATAGATGCTAATGTGTAATGCGTGGTTGACTCTCCAGTGTGTGTGTGTGTGCGTGTGTGTGTGTGTGCAGTTCTTCTTTGGGTGCACGTAGGTTAGTGTTATGGTTTGTATTGTATAACTTAATAATAAGCTCAAATACTGGCTTCCATGTCAATTTACAGATTAGCTGTGTGTCGAAGCATGATTTAGTTTGTTGGAGAGTAGCAAACTTTAAAACTACTGGGTTCTTAAAGACCATCATCTAATTATGCAGTGCTCAGTTGAAAGGGATTCAACGGAGTTTCAAGTAATTACAACTCAGCAGAGGCTGATTATGTAATATGGATCTATGGAAATATTGGTGAAAGCTTTGCAGACTCAAAACAGGTAAGCTGAGCACCAATTAAACAGAAAACAACAAATGTTGATTTCACATTCCAACCGCTAAGTTTGTTAAATAAGACAGACTGAAAAAGTTAATAAGAGATATTAAAAACCAATACATACAAGTAAGCACGAAAAGAATGAAATGAAACTGACAGAAAAAACAAACGGTATTTACAAATTACAAGGACGTGCTATAGAGTCAAATCTGGTGTTTGTTTTGTTTGTTTTTTTACTGCACCATGGAGCAAAATAATGTGAATGCTGTCTGAGTTCTGCATCAAAACTGTCAAACATAAATGTTCAGTGCAGTCAAATATAATGGTATTCACCCAGGTCTGGTTTCAGGGATCTCTCACTGGCACGGGGACATGTTGAGCACTGGGGGGCAGTGTACTGTCGGCTTGAACCGTCCCACGCAGCCCGCTGAGCTCCACATGGGTGAGCAGGTCCAACAATAGACTGACTGTTACAGTGTTAGAGCCGCAGCTCTCCTCACCTCCACCAGCGGAAATCACTGATGGAATTTCTACAACTGGCAGGAGTGCTGAGCGAGGCGGCCTCCGCTCAGCGTAACAGTAAAATCCATCCACTTCACCGCGTTACGGCGGTGTATGAAGGATGAAGAGGTTAACCAAACATGTGGGCCTGAACGGCCCGTTTCACCAAACTCACCCATCACGCCGAGCTCAGTCAGTATCTATAACTGTGTCGCTGAAATGTAGCAAGGACACGCAGCAAAAGGCCACGAAAGGCAGCGTTCTGTGTAATTTATCATAAACATAAAACCAGGCGTATGGACAACTGGTGTGTGTCCGTCTGGGTGCCGCTGTACTGTAATAACATCGGCAGGTGGCCCAGCCAGCCCCATCCCCTCGGTCGTCTCCCCCCGCCCCCCCCCCCAGCTGCAATGGAAAGCAGGTGTCCGACCCTGGTCTGGGGACAGAATTGAATTAATGTGCAAAAACAAATGACTGCATCAGCGAGCGTCTACAAGGGCCATAGTGACAGGTCTGCAAGTCTCGTACAGCCCAGAGCTGAGAGCACTGTCACCTGACACTGGGCCAGCCAGGCTAATATCCACACCTATTACACGAGGATTCGTGGGAAAACAACCGGGGCCAAAGGTGAGAAACAAGGGAAAGGGGGAAACTGGAGGTGAGGGAGGACAAAAGCCATATTCTTGGCTTTACCTAGAGATCTCATTTAGCAAGTAACAGCCTGCTTGTCTGCGGTGAACATCCAAAAAGGAGTGTGTTAGTCCCCTCGATCTGCGAGGCTTTGAGGAAATGTTTTGTCTAATTGGAAGCGACGGTAGTCAATACACAGTCGGGATCCCGCCCTTGAATGACATGCCCAGCTCTAATACTGTCTCCAATTTCAGGATTACCCTGATAATAACCAAGGCAGCCATTTCCAACATACACACACGCACACACTCCGATGAGCTTACAATACACACAGGCAGTTCTGGCATTGACATTGCAGCAGGGCACCAAGAGTGAATGTCTCAAACCATTAACTGCATTGCCTCCAATGAGGCTGACTTGGCAGGGTGCTCATGAGAACCTTCTAGAGGAGCTGTAAAAATGACAAAGTCAATATTGAAGATGACTGCAATTACAGGCTTTCAGGAGACCAAGCAGTCGCTGGTCTTCCTGGGAAGTGTGTTTGCATGTGTGCTGCAAAACTTGTCTTTACGGCGCTATTTATTAAGGGTTAAACCACACTTTGGATTTTCAATAAAAAGTCCCCAGAGTTACGTCTAATCGACCCAGTGCCAATAAGTGTCGTTTTTGGAGCTGTTTATTGTCTGCTGTCTTGTCATCCTGCAGCCACGTGGTTGAAGTTTGTGCTCCACACACTGAATGCCATTCACATAAATAGGCTGCTATCAGCGGCGGGATCTAGAACGCAGGACGGCTATATTTACCCGTGTTTCCCTCCAGTTTCCAGGCAACCGAGGGCTTTCCCCCCACGAGCAGCAGTGAAGTGCCCCCACTGGTCGCTCATCCTCGCTTCTTTTCACCCCCTCTGCTGCTACCACTAACCCCCGGTAATCTTATCGTGACTCATCATTAAACCCCTCTGCCTCCCGCCAAACAAAAGCTGCTGGCCAGCGCCGGCTTCCCGAGACTTCCTTGCCCTTAACTCGCCCTTTCAAAACTCTTGTTCAATCTTTTCATTTGTAACAACTCAACACAGCACCCCCCCCAACTCCCACCTCCCCACATCCCTCATTGCTGCTGGAGCTCGGACTCAACTTTCTGTCACTTCATACCAGCCGGTGGGGGGAGGCGGGGGCAGATGGGTTCGGGCAGAGGCCACTGTATCCCGTAATGCCCGAGCGCAACAGCCAAACTTTGATATTAGGGATTAAGCTCCCGTCGGGATGGCACGACGTGGCGAGGCCAAGCGAGGCGAGGCGGCCCCGTAATTTCAGCCCCCTAATTTGTGAAAAAATGTGTGGAATGACATCAGCAGCTATCCAAACAAGAGCGAGCACGGGAGGGGGAAATGAAGCGCGGGCTGGGTATTCTCGCCGGCCGATGGTGGGAGATTGAGTCTGGGTCTGCCGGTGACGAGCTTTAATGTTGCTGCTGCAGTCTGGCCGGCACAGACAGACGCGGGCGGGGGGCTAAAGGACGGGATAGATGGGGATCAGGCTGGCAGGAGGGGAGCATCTATTTCTCCTTCACCCCACTAAATTCCAGTGGCCCAGTATGTGGGTGATGTCAGGGGGTCACGGTGAGGAGGGGAGGTCGGGGGCATTATCAGCTCTGATAGCATTATCTGGGAGCAAACAGCCCCGGTTTGTGATGTATAAGGACTGGAAAGGTTGGACAAGGATGTTGGCCACTGTGTTACGTACAGACCCGTCTGCATTTTCAGACTCTCACACCGTCCAAATATATCAGCATTCTCCAATACACACCAGACGCTCAAATCGTTCAAATCCATGCTCGGCCCGATGAGTTCATCTGTTGAGTTTAGCAGGAGATCCTTCCGGATGAGTGGAAAAGTTGATATGGTGTGAAGGTGCCCTTTATTTTTGATTCACTACCAGACCGAGTTAGATTGGTGTGTTAGAATTTAAATTTAGTAAGACAGATTAACAATAAACTTTCAGTGACTCTTCTAATAAAAGTTGGGACAGGTCAGTGCAAACCTGCAAAGGTTTAGGACCTGAGGAAATTCAGAGCTTCAAAAGTAAAAAGTTTTTTTGTTTATTGCTCGATCAGCTGCCCGTAAGAGTTTGGAGCTTCCATTCTTTTGTTTTCTTTCAGAATGTGTCCAAGAAAGGGGTGTCAAACACATTTTACTGCAAGGGACACATTCAGTCCTCTATCATTTTGAGTGGGTCGGACCAGTAAAATGGAGTTATTAAAACCCTAATAACCTTTAAATTTAGAATTGTAATTTTTTTATCTGCCGTGATGCAGGGTATTCACTTTCAAATTGTCACTTTCAAATTGTCAAAATTGCATAAAACCAAATAATTCCTAACAAAAATTACTACAATATTAACATTAAGTCAAATTTTAATGATGCTGTTTAGTGAAAACTGCTCCCAAAGCTTTTGCATTATGCATAGTTTTACAAGCTCATCCTGATAGCATGGCTTTAAGGCTAATGCTAGTTTCTCAACTCGTGTCTCTGACAATTTGCTTTAAAAATGAATGGTTTCTTTTAAACTGTAACAACTGTCTTGGTAGTTTGACAGGCCATATTAAACACTCTTTGGAGCCAGTTTGGCCCACGGGCCTTATGTTTGACACACCTGGTATTAGGTGTGTGAAGATGAATGAGAAATCTTGACAGCTCAGTGGCAAAATCTTGCTGTTGTAACAGCACTTTTGTGTCTTTTTCATATATATTTGTTTTTATTTAAAAACGCAGTTCACAGACAATGTTCGAGCCTGTTTTTGAGACCGTAAGGAGTACAGTCTAGTATCTTTAAAAGCTATACTAGATGAGGAAATCCTCAAGTTTTGAGCAATCTTGTGTGATTTGTATCAGAAATGTCACTGTGGAATGATCATATCATTTGCCAGCCCAGTCTTTCTCAAACCGATGTGCTCTCCTAATCTTCCTGTGAGAGATCCAAGCTCTCTGGCATGCTCTTTTTTTTAACATCTCTAATCATGTTGCTGACCTGATGCCAGATCATTTCAGTCGTCCACTGGCACTTCTCGACTTTGTAAAACTTTTCTCCAGTACCTACAGAGCAGTTCTGCAGCTCTCTACAAAACATCCGAGGTTTCAAAAGCTGCACACACACCATTGCGTTAGGTTCCTTCTTTACATTTGATGCACTCTTGCAGCCAAGATATTGGCAGCTGAAAGTGTTTACAAGACCGAGGACTTGATGAATGACCAAGCTACCATCCTTTCATTTCCCTATCTGAGCTCCTGCTATCTCTCATCGCTGAATTTATGACCTCCCAAGAGGTCATCGGAAGGGTTACGCTTTCTGCATTCCCGACCGAGATGATGGAGAAGGAATGAGAGATGGGGGGTGGTAAAAGAAAGAAAAAAAAAAGGGAGAAGCAGTGGAATGGTAGGTAGGGGAGTTAGGAAGATTGAGAGAAGAAGAGATAACGAGGGGGGAGAGAAGTGCTGATGGCTGTAGGTCAAATGCCTGAAAGCGGCAGCCAATAAAATGGAGGCCCACCTTTAAAATGTGATAAGAAATTACCTTAAGTGTGTGCTATAGATCACAACACTGACCCTGCTCTAACTGCCATGTTTCACCATTGATGGGGGATGTCCCCCCACGTGGCAGGTGTTTTTCACTGTGAACGCTGCTGATTTCAACTCTAAACTGAGGATCTTATATCCACATAACCAAACAATAACAAGTTCAGCCTGAATTACCTCTGCTGAGAGAGAAATACAGGCTGTAATGAAATATTTAATGTAAATCATCGATCAATCTGGCTGGGGCAGTTATCTGAGCCTGTGAACTGCAGAGCACAAAGTACTGCTGGGAAATGCGTGTTTTCAGGAGGAAAGGAAAAAAAAACGGGCACTTTACATACCTACGGAGAGAAAGCAGGAGCACTACTGTTTGACTTTCATTTCAAAACCCCCAAAGCCCTCTAATCACCGACTCACATCAAAACATTCGGGAGTCTGCCTTAATTAGCCAAAATCAACTGGGGCTAAATTGCATTTTTGGGCTTTACGGTGGAACTCGCATTCCACATTGGAGCGAAAAAAAAAAAAACAACAAAAAAAACTTAAAATATCAACAAAACTCCACAGAAAACTGTCAGAGCACATTAGCTTCCCAGCCAGGGCCTTGTTTGTTCTCGTTCCATTGTTTCATATTTGTAAAAAAACATCGCAATTAATTCCCGCAGCTTAATCACCTTCATCAGCAGATACCGGGAGCTGGACTGTGACGCTGAGGCCTTTCCCACTGGATAAACAGAGACGTTCGGTGGGGGATTGCGCCGCGCCTACCGCCACCGTGACTTACAGAAACCCCATGCTTGTTGCCTTCAGCACAGCAAATTTACATGTGATTTTATTTTTAAAACATTTCCAATGACAACATGAAGCTTATTTTGAGCTGCTGGCGTTGGATGAGGTTAGCCGCGCCGTGCGTCGGCCCTCCTCGCTAAACATCAGAGTTAATTCGGGCTGAGAGGCAGCGAAGCCGCGGGGTTGGAGGGGTAATGGATCTCTCCGTGTGGTATCAGTTGTTTTCGTGTGGCCAAATTCATCACAAGTTCGCAGATGTTCAGTGCTCGGCTCGCCGTAATGGAGGAAGCGTCTGTGTTTTACAGAGCGGGGACGCCGGAGTGTGTCGGCCGAGCACGTCATCAATAAAGCTGATTGATGATGCAATCAGCAGGTCCTAAAAGTGAATGAATTTATTTCTGTCATCTCAGTCAACCCTCAGCTGAACCACCCACACACAACCGACACCCCCACCTCACTCTCACACACATGCACATCCATACTCAGCCTCCCACACAGACACACACTCGCAAGTTCTGAGCATCCATTTATCCTGCACCACAAACCTTCCTTCAACAACTTTGCACCAAATTTGTCAGCCTGATGCTGCAGCATCCACAGGATCCACTGTGGGAATCCTGACAACAAGCTGCCGGGGGAAAAAAAAAAAAAAATGTAGGAGGAGGGAGGACATCGGAGAAACACATGTAAATATCAGAGAGAAGAAGACAAGGAGAAGACAGGAAGAAGCACATAAAAATATGAACTCCGTACGGTTCGAGATCCCAGGCAAATAAACACCTCCCATTCCCACCCCTCCATCTCTATTGTACTGTAAATCTGCTGGACAAATTTAAAGGGGGTGTGTGTGAGTGTGAGTGTGTGTGTGTTTGTGCGTGTGTGAGTGTGTCTAATATTTCTACCGTGACTGAGATCCAGGAAACTACTCCATCTGCTACCAATGTAGCCACTTCCATTAAATTTCCTCCCACAAAAGGGCATCACAGAGAGCCCATCACTTCTCAGTCTTTATCTCTGGCGCGCTTAAAGCTTCTCCGGAGGCGGACCCCCACCTAAAGCTGGCTACACCGGCCAACACGTACTTCCCTCCATCAGATTTTGAAAAAAAGGAGGCCATTTATGCTTTGCACAATCACCGGGCTCAGCTGGAGGAACGCTCACACACCGAGCTAAAGTGGCTTTCCGGCTCAAAAGACAAGAAAAACACAGCAGGTAGACGAGAAGATAAGGTTCTCCGCTACTTGTAAGACTGAAGACTTGACCTCAGACTGCTGCACACTGGATTCTTCTGATTTAACGCTCTTGTCCGTTGATAGAGGAAACTTTGAGGATGCTATTACAGATTCCGCACAGATCCTCTCTGGCCTTTCCATGAGCAGCAATAAAAGATGGAGGGTGGAAACATCAGGTTCCGTTTATATGGACAACGTTTTCCAGTGAAACTGCAGAACTTGTGCCCGTTTACACAACAATAGGTGCTGAGAGCAACGGAAAACAGCACTTTTGGAAAGCGTCTCCCAAGTCTCTGTATGAATATTCTACTGCACATGCACATAAACAACAACCACACAAAAACTCTGAACACTGTGGTGTAAAAGAGGCCTCACTCAGACCGGTCAGCCTGTTTCTTAAGCTCTGGGCGAGCCTGAAGTTCATGCATTTCGAATATGGACTTTTCGTCTCAGGGACCGCTCTCACTCCGGCTCACTTCGGTTGCGAACATCAGCGATTCCGTTCTGTTTGAAGGGGAAGACTGGCCGAGCAATGACAAATAAACACCACTCAGGATCACAGAGCCAGACTGAAGAGGCCGTGACACTCCGCCCCCGCCTCCTCCCGGCCCCTCTCAAATGCGTTCACCTCCCCAGTGGAAAGAAAAACAGGCTGAGGGTGAGGTCCAGAGTGTGTAGGTGGCTTCAGGAGGGCTGGGCAGGATGGTGACTACACACCACCAACACCATCCGCGCACATCTGCGGGCAGTTAGAGGGGAGGACAATGTGAGTTCTTATGAAGAGAGTGGAGATTGATACGCTGATAGTAAACTTTGGCTTCTTTTTTCCACATACACACCAGCCAGGGAGCTCCCTTTGCCCCAGTAGCAGCCTCCAGCTCTGGCCCAGACACCTCAGAAGAATGTCACCCGGGTGGGAGGGTGCGGTGCGGCCGTCGGGGTTCGGGTCTGGGTGGATGCATGGCGGAGCGGCGCAGACTGAAATAGCAAAGGCATTTAAACAAGTTAACTAATCAGCGCTCATTATAGACGATGTCTAGCCAGAACACAAACAGAGGCTCAGCGAAGACTCGGGGTGAACTGACACTCCACGACAACTGAGAGGCAAACAAGCCACGCTCGAGCCCCACCCCGTCACAAGTTAAATGGCGGAGATTAAGAGTGCCGTATGATGCCGATAGATTGAGGTGTGAGATGTGAGACTCCAGCAAGTGTAATGTCAGCAGAAAAAAACTGAATCCCGTCTTGAAATAGATCACAGGCCCGCTGGTCCGTAAAACTCAGGACGACTTCATAAGAGACCAAATGTGTGATTTGTGTTTGATTTTTCAAGCCATGGTGAGAATCTGCCAGTGGTGCAGTGACTCTCCCAGTATGTGTGGTTTTATTACAAAAACACACAACAGCGCCTGCTAGTGGTCCGACATTTCTTTGAGAAAAATAGAGATTGTTCATGTTTCTTCCCTGTATTTGCTGCGAAACACTGTAAAAATGCAGTGGATTTCACATTTTACAGTTGAGTATCTTCTTAAAAAGTGTGATAGGTTTACAGTGTTACAGTAGTGACACTGGAAAAACACCGTAAAAAGCCGTCCGCCACGGCTGCCAGCGTCAGACTGTAAACTCTGTGCTCGACTGTATAAAACCGTAAAGATGTATAGAGCACCAAGCTGTTAAAATAAATTACAGTAATAACACTAAAAAAACGGAAGAAAAATAAAAAGCTGGCCACCGCAGCTGCCAGCATTTTACTGTATTTTTACAGGGAAATTTGTTACAGTGTTGCTTGCTTCCTTATCACCAAAGATAATACGAGATTTTCAGCCAACATTGGTAGCCAGCTATCTGGATCCCAGAATGAAAAAAAAATAAAAAGACATATATAGATATATCTTCATAAGTAATGCCTTCTTATGCAGCGACCTGCAGCTTCCATTCCATGGGGAATGGCACCAATAAAGAGTTCACCTTTGTCCGGGGCAGTGTGTGCTGTGAGTGTCGCTGATGGCACCGGCGAAGATCGGGCAAAGGATAACAACGTACAGCAGACAGCCTCGGTGGAAATTTACAGACACCTAACACAAACAAGGCAACAGGAGAGTCATTGTGAAAGTACGGTCTATTTAAAACATTGATTTTGAAATAACAGATGAAAGATGGTTGTAAAATTGCGCAGTAAATGAAGAAAAACCCTCCTTTTCTCATCGACACGCAAGGCCGAGGGAGCGACTGTTTATTGACACAACAACCATCCTTATCACTTCACAATCAATATTGTACAGCTTCGGCCACATCCCAGAGTGGTTAAACAGGTGCGCTTTATATCGTGATCCGTCTTTGTTCAGCACTCTCTTTGCCTGCAGGCCTCATTGCTTTAATGTATCTGTTAGCAGTCCTCCTTCGGGGACTCGCACCAGACAGGGACCGGTACGCAGTGGTCTCTATCGCCGCTTTGAAGGCGATGTGGAGGTCAGATAGCGGCCTTATCATTATCTTATCACCGGCATCTGTCGTACAGATGATCCGCCGCACCACTCTGCTGACAATCAGCTCATTTTTATGCTCTCAAACAGCGTCCACTGAAAGGCCTTAATGACGGCCGAGGGGGTCATCGTCCAACTGTCTGGAGGAAAACAACCGCGGCCGTGTCTTCTTCTCCAAACACGCAAACACACCGGGGGAAACGCGTGCGTGCACATCACCCACATGTGTGCACACCCACACACACACACCCACACACACACACAGACACACACACACGGGAGGAGTCAGCAGACAGCAGACAGTGAAGGTAAACTCATGGCTCCGGACTCAACAGAAGCTATTTGGAAAAGTACACATGCAGCAGGAAGTCCAGCTACATTATGTCTGTACCGACAGTGAAGTAACTGCTCATGTGAGAACAGGCCGCTTTAATGGGCTCCTGTGAGACTTCGCTGCATGATGGTGATTTAAAAAAATGCAGAATCTTTGCTCATTTTTTCCTACATTAATATTTTTATTCTTATCCACTGTATCTCTTTGCAGAATTATTTTCTTTATCTGCCGAATTCATTTTAAAAAAGTTACCAATAGAAAGGGCTCTGTTGTGTCAAGTATTTATGGGCTCCTTTTTCAGCTGTGTGATTATTTCAATTTCAGTCAATTATTTTATTAGTAGCCTCAAAAAAAACCTTCCTGAATTCATAAAAAGTGAGACAACACCAGTCCCGATGTCAGGATAAAGATGTCTGTGTGTATCAGACAGTATTATAAAGCATATTTTTATATCCAGTCTAATAGTACAATTAATACCAATCATGATTTAAACTTCTAAACAGTTTTTTTGGTATCAACGTTCATAATTTAAATAGATTCTTAAAAAATAAATTTAAACCAATAGCAATGATAATAATACAGCATGTTATTTTTGTTTTGTTTTTTTGCATGGCGGGCATCTGTACCAAACATGTCATCTAAATAAGTTAATTTAAAAAAATTTTACAGGCTTTATCACTTTTTCTTCAGACTAATACAATTAAAACAGGTGTTCAGGAAGATTGTAATGAAAATAAAAAATACTAGTGTGAATAAGAAATCTGAAAATCAAGGAGAAGAATGAAAGAAAAAATGTATTTAAGAAGTAAATAAATATTAATTGTCAAATAATAAGAATAGAAGTGGATTTACCGAGTCTTCAGGGGACAAATTAAAAGAGATTACAAAAAAAAGAGTTAACCTAATCTTACAAATCAGACTGAAAGTAATTTAAATCGCCTACAATATTAAGAAGGGAGACGTTTAGCTAGTATTCAAGGTTTTCTTCATACATGAATCATACATGAACATCTGAGGAGACTCTTCTAGAAGATCTTACCATTTTATATGCAGATCATAACATGGAAAAAGAGGGGATACATTTCAGCTCCGTTCAGTTATTGATTTCACATCACTTGTCGAGCTCAATATATTAAAAAATTTCCACTGAGAATGGATCTCAAGAATTTGAATGGGCTGTGTCTCACTTGAAACTAATCTCCTTCAAGTTGTCTGAATGTCTAAGAATGACAGCGAACTTCACCACAGAGCAGAGAAATCATTTTAAATTTTAAAGACAGCAAAACAAATCAATATTTTATGTTTTACAATGTCATATCTGTTTAAAAAAGGACTTTAAAAACTAAAAAGTGATTGAAAAGTGCACAAGACTTAAAATAAAAAGCTGAAAGTTTCTTCTTTTTTTTTTTGCCATCAGGCATAAAAAACTATTATACTGAAAATCCTTGTTAGGCGTCAGTAAAGAGCTTTAGGGGCCCTTTAGATTTCTATTAATTCTCTGTCATCTAAAGACACTGATAAAGTTGAAACACAGCAGATATTACTATTGAAGATATGCTCCTCGCAGCCCTTTAAACAGGAAGCCAGAGTGAAAAAGAGGTTCAAAGTCATACCAAGAAATCAATAGACAGTAGCTCTGATAAGGCCTCGCTACTTCATGGCCCACCATTAGAGGGCACCACTGATGTTGTGTCAACCATAAACTGTGATATCAGGCAGCTTTAACAAAAAAAAAAAAAAAAAAAAGAAAGAAAATCAAGGACAAAGCCTGTTCACTGGAGTTTGTGTACATCCTTGTGTCATTTCTCAGATAAGACTGACAACACCGACACCCACATACGGGCCAATATTGCTTCTGAACTTGCAGATGCAAACACTATATTATCTACGTGAACTCTGCCTAAGGACGGCTGTAACACCATGTGCGATAAAATTATAAGATAATGATTAGTAACAGCCACGCTGACAGTGCCGCGCACTCTAAAGAGCACATGGGGAATTTTTAAATGCTCTTGTGTTTTATTGCATTTGCTGGCAGCAAAAGCAAGCACGGTCACTTTTTTTTTTTTTTTTTTGTCTGTGTGTGTGTGTGTGTATGTGTGTGTGTGCATCTGCAACGGCGTGCCCCCTCAAAAACTGCTCTGTGCTGCCACAGAAAACCCAGGGTTACTTCAGGTCAACAAAATCGTAAAATCGAGAAGATGTTTTGTTTTGTTTTTTCTTTTTTTCACATATTGGAGCAATTTTGCCTGCGAAGTCCAGATGGAGCACTATTTTATTAAACATGATTAATTTTTCCCTGGTGGACTGACTGGCGAGGAGGCCGTTCCCGGTCCAAACATGACAGGTTGCAGTGTGTTCAGCTGGATTAACGCTGGCATTTCATCTCTCTGATTCATGTCTTACATAAAGAAACATCCACGAGGATTCGCTCTGACAACTGTGCGGGAATGAAACACAAACGCTCCCAACGCATCCAGCTCCGAGGCGAGAGTCATCATAACATTTCCTGTTTTACGAAGCTCATTTAGCAATGTTTAGAGACACGGTAAATAGGCAATAACAAAAGGCAAAAAAAATGTGAAGCAATCAAGTTGAGTTATGGACTCTGTCTTTCCCTGAACGCTCTTTAATATACCGTGGTCAGCCCTGCAACTCATCACACGTATCTCCCCAGATCTCTGGCAGTAAAGATTACGGTTCAGAGTTTGCATAGCTTATGGTTACTATGAAGACCCTACTTATTTACTCCCGGGGAAAAGCACACAAACAACATATTGTACACCAGTGTGGTTTCCAGAACGTGTCCCGAGGGCCACCCAGGTCTCTCACAGTCTAATGCTCTCCCTATTTTCAACTAATCTTGAGCCAGCGAGTGTGTTATTGCGAAGCGGGATGGTTTACGCTCTTTCCAGTTCATCAAGATTATTCGCTTCTAAAGACGGAGGGCGTGAAGAGAACATTCGTGGCAGCCAAATGTGCCGCTTCACACGTCTGTCCCTGCAGACTGCGGCCGAAAACTGACGCGCACGACTGTTTGCGTTCGGCTTTGGGTCTCAGCTTTGGGGGTTAGACTGACCCTGCCCACCTCCTCGAGTACGAAAGGAAAGAAATCGCCAACAGTTCCTGATAAGACTTGATGGTGAGGATGATGATGATGATGATGATGATGACGAGCCGAGCTCAGAGAGTCAAAAGTCGTCCTGCTTTTCTTTGCACCCAGCAGGCCGCAGGATGAGCTCCAAATAAAACAATCTCCCCTTCTGGCTGGAACGCATCTTAGGCTTTATTGTGAGCAAAGGTCTGCTGCAGCTGGCACTGAGAGGTCCGACGCTGGAATAATCTTATCTGCCATCAGCTATAAATATTTGACAGAGAAGGGAGAGAGGGAGAGATGAGGAGCGAGGGAAGGAGGAGGACGGGGAAGAGGCTGCTGGGGGGGGTTAGCACGTCGGCGAGCGTCTGAGGAGACCTTCTCCGAGCGCCACGACAACTGCGCCTCGCACATTTCTGGCGAATTAGAAGCCATTCCCGAGCCGCGGATTTGTTGGTCTCTTCAAAGCAGGAACAGATTAAGATGCACTTTATAGACATGTTTTCTGGCTCTGGGCTGGCCGGCGGAGCCTCGCAGCAGAGCACAGGCTGTACTTCCTTTACACTCCGTGTTCCTCGTGGCCATCGCGAGCTCATTCTTCTGTATGGAAACACAGGTGGTACCACAAATAAACACCGTAAAACCGTCTGGACAGCTTTTATATTTGTACAGCACTCCCATAACACTCCTAATCAAAGGAAACAACCGCCAAAACACATTTCAGGTGGTCTCGCTGAGTGTGTATGTGTGTGTGTAGGAGGGCCGGGGGGGGGTAGCGGAGTGGGGGTCATTCTATTATTACATCCAACTACGTCAGATTTTTTTTTTTTAATTCATTCCACATTACCTACCGTCTTGTTCTGTTTCTCTCTGAAGCTCGTGGTCCAAACCCGCACACAAAAGGGGGAAGATTATAGGAAGATTGGAAAAACAAAACTAATTACTGGAGGTATTTCAACCAGCCAATGCCGCTTAAAATGTAATTACATGGGTTTAGAGTCCTGGCTGTGGCTCTGGTGGCTGCAAAGCTCACGCTGGCCGACCTGTTCCTGGTTTTATATCTGACTGCTGCTGAAAAACACACCCAGACCTGTGTCGTATTAATGTTGGACATGTTATGTCGCTGTCAACCGTTTCATATAAAATGGTGATGAAGACATAAAACAGAGAGGTCTTATAAGGCCTGAAGCCAAGAAGTGCAGTTTAGCCAATTAATTATAAACCTCATTAGAAATAAATTACTAAGGTTTGTTTGTCCATATGTAAGCTCAAGTGAAACATCAGTAATCCATCATTTTACCATCATTCATGCTTAAAGGAGTATTGCTTTTTCACTGTTCTGTTTATTAATCGAGTTTTAACTAAACAACTTTGCTACAGCTGATCAGTTAGGCTAACTCAGTGGTTCTCAAAGTGTGGGGCAGGACCCCCTGGAGGGCCCCAGAGAGCTACGACAGGGGAGGAGCAGCAGGAGAAGGTCTGACGGGATGGAACTCCTGCGACTTCTATGTTTTTTGGGAAGATATCTCAACATAAAGAAATACGAGGAGGTG
The DNA here is from genome assembly GCF_902148845.1 of Salarias fasciatus. Taxonomy (NCBI): domain Eukaryota; kingdom Metazoa; phylum Chordata; class Actinopteri; order Blenniiformes; family Blenniidae; genus Salarias; species Salarias fasciatus. The sequence goes on from NC_043755.1 coordinate 22,184,586, forward strand.
TGAAAACTGGCTTACATTTGCTGAAACACACATTACTAAATGGGTTGCAACCGACTGTACTGCGAAATGATTCTCACCCAGCAGGAGGGTGGTCTGCTCGGCGGAGCGCACCATCAGCACCACCCTCCACCACCTGCAGGACGTTTACGCCATTGACTCAGACTGTTCTCTCTGCTGCCGTCAGGGCGGCGTTACCACCTCCTGAAGTCAAACTCAGAGAGGAGGAGGAGGAGGAGGAGGAGGAGGAGGAGGAGAAGCCTCTTCCCTCACTTTGTCCTCCTGCTGAACCTGGAACAATAGAGTTCCAAGAAAAACTGTCCAATTTACTTTTTTGCATATATTTTTTTTGCACTTATTTGACACTATTTTCTACACACACACATGCTTATTAATATCATCGTTATTACGCCCTGGAACCGTTACAAAACACATTTCGCTGCATGTTACATTGCGTATAACTGTGTTTTTTAAAGGTCTTGAGTTGAAATAAGCGTCACGCCAGTTGCAGTCGATACAGAAAGAACGACTAGATTTGAATCTGAGGCCTTGAAATAGGTTGAGAAGATTTAAACAGTATTTATTGTTTAGTCTGTAGGATGTGATGTGGTTTAAGCACCAGATTTTTGGAATATATTGTATATTACAGTATACAATGTAATAATACATGATATATAATAAGATACATGAATACAATCAGATGGGATGTAATGTGAGACAAAATAATACAATAAGGTAATATGGATAACACTACACAGGAAGTAGGGATATGATGTGGTTTAATGTAATTCAGTATGGCGGAACAGAATATGGTGGTACGATACTTCCCGGATTGGAGTTCAATCCACAGCTTAGTCCTCAGGCGATACACTGAACCCCAAACTGGTCCCACTGGAGCTTAAACTGGACGTGTGAGTGGGTGAATGAACAGTGTGGAGCTCTTTCAGTCTGCTGAAGCAGTAAAAATGCTCCAAACGAACAGATTTATCAAACCTTCTTTACCTAGGTAAGATTTGAAAAATAAAGTTTTGAAATGTACTCAACAACAAAAGTGAAAAGTAATATTGTAACTTTATCAATGCACATTTCAAAGACATATCGACATACATGTATGCACAGTTACACGCATTTTAGCTATTGTGTAAGTCAGATTGGATAAACCAGCTCTGACTCAGATCATACTTCAAATCGTATCAGTTTTGTTTTTGTATTTGAGAACAGTTATGTAATCTTCTTTAACTTCATTAAAAAAAACAATTTAATTCACTTTGAAAGACTAGAAAACAAAACAGAAAAGTCTCTCATTCATGTAAGTTGATCGCTCCTGAATTCATCATTCCCTTAACCTTCACTGAGGATCGCCGTTAACTGCGCGCCGCTTTGATGCTCTCGCTGTGAATCAACATCTGAGGAGGTTAAAACGAACCAGTTTGAAAAATAGAAGGAGGACAAAGTACAGATATTTGTCTTCAAAGGCTGGGAGGAAAAGTGATAAGTCCTCAGAAAAAAAATGCAAATACCTCAAAAATCTAGTTAAGTACAGTCACGGGGCACACATGATTTATTACGCTCCACTTCTGGATATACACCAAGTCCATTTATTCAATATAGTGGAATACAACACGATCTGATAGCATAATGTGGTGGAATAATATCAAATGTACAATGTAAACAATAAGACGATTGCCGCTGTTGAATATGGAAAATCTTAATCACACACACACACGTTTAAGAACTACAAGGCAGCACAAAGTGCATGTTTTACAAATACAAACAAAAAAAGCAAAATATGGCATATTATATAGATTAAAACAACAAAAACAAAAGGTATATTCATACGCTGCAGTGATTCCCTCTCAGCGTAGAGCATGAATAAGGTTGATCTGCTCTTCTGAGAATTAAACGGAGGAAAACATTCCTGTTCATTGGTGCTTTGCTCTGAAACGAGGTCCAGTATATCATGTCATGTCAGCTGCTTTTACAGGATTTGTATCAGCGCCAGCCAAGCCTATAAACACCCCTAAAACAAACAGAGTTTCCCTTTAAAAGCCAATGAAATTCTTTACATCTCTAAAAACTTTTTTTTAAGAACGCCACAACACTGGTAGCGACATTTTACAAGGACATCTTGTCGTTTAATCACCAATTAACTACTGTAAACTGTTATCTTTGGGTGGATGCACCTTTGAACGCTATCACAGGTGAAGAGACGCACACAAAGGGTGGTAAAGCCATAAAATTAGGGTAGCTATTTGACAAAAGGCAGATACCGGCCGGTATAAGGCAGAGGTGAAGGCTGCGCGCTGAGGCGGCTGATAAGGAGAGCTCATCTTTCCTCACTCCACTGGCAGTTGGAGTCACGGAGGAGGGGGGGGGGGGGGTGAACTTTCTTTTAAGTCCGGGTAGTTATCTATTGCACTTTTCTTGTTTTTCATCTATAATGAGCAAAATGTGTTGAATGGATGGTGGAAATCACTTCATTAATTCATGAGAGGAAACTAATGCTTGTCATGTTTCCACTGATATCAACACGGGGGGGAAAAAAAAAATCCAACATGAGAATTTAGAGAGCGCTAATCCTTGTTGGTCATTGCCTTCCAGCACCTTCACCCCTGCACCCAATTCATTCATGTTTAGGAATAAACGATCCAGACATTTCATAAGAGCATCACCTCAGTCAAAGCTTAACCTCCTTTCTCAATGGAGCCTGCCCACTTATGCAACATGACAGTAAATCTCCCACCATAAACTACTGTTTATGTCCTGGCTGTAAAAGAAAGGTGTGTTTCCTCTACCCGGTTTAGTGCACGTCCTCTGTAGTCATTCCATCATTTCACCGTCTTTTATAAGAGCGTCTGTAAAAAGAATTAAATGCAAATGTTTGGGAATAAAAAGCAAACACTGGCCACTGTGCTCTAACTAAATGCACGGTTAATTGCGCTGTTAAAACTGTGGCCGGAGTTTGAGTTTCATGCGAGGGACATTACTGCATGTGACGCACATGTATTGGATCTGAATCAGTTCCCATTTCAACTCTAGATTCATGTGCAGGGCTGGAATTCCCCTCCATAATTTGCACATTTCCACCGAGTATCAGACATCAAAGTTCTTTTTTATCGTCATGTGCTCGTGCTCCATGTGTCTTAAGCTTAGATTAAGCAGGAGAAAAGAAGGTTGGGGCATGCTACCAGTTATTAGGAGCGACAAAGAAGCTTGCCGCACTCTCTCAGTCTGTTCCTGTCTCCACTGTGATCATATATGCAGAGGGAAACGCTCCAAAAGCAGTGAAAGTGTCACGGTTCTATTAAAACTGCATTAAGAAGCTGTGTAAACATCCCAGGTCCCCCGGCAGCCTCAAAAGTGCAGAGCAGGACTTCCTCCTGGAGAATGTAGATGGGGCTTTGGAGAAGATGAAGCACACAGGCCGGGGACTAAGAGGTGATTTAATACAGCTAGCATTTTAGAAACAACAAAGCGCAGACAAAAGCAGCCACTTGGACTGCGCTTCAAAGACCGGCGTGTTAAACACTTGCAGAAAGACATTCTTTGGACTCGTGATCATTCAAAATAGCGGGAAAGAAGAATTAAGGAGGAAGTCGAGGAGGAGGAGGAGGAAGGCTAAATGGATGAAGAAGAGGAAGATGGAGGGAAAGCCAAACACACAAACCTGTCAACCTGATGATACCACGGCAACATGAAAGGGAGGAAGCGTTTCACTGGCTCCTCGGTTTAATCTGGCGAGCCCATCTCTTCCACTCCACTGGCCGCGGCGGAGACGCACTCCCGAGTCACTTCTCCAATTAATGATAATTGGATGCAGGTCGGCCAGTGTCCCGTGGCGGCGGATGACCTGATGCACGGAGGAAAACGTGCTGAGTCAGCAGCGAGAAAAGAGCTCCATCTTCAGCCAAGAGCTCCGCTCTGTCTCTCATCAGGTGGCTCAGCTCAGTTCCTGTACCAGATCTAAACCTCTGGCAGGCCCGGGTTTAGGCCGGCTGGATCAGGGCTACTGGCACCGACATCTAAGAGCCCGTACACAATATAATGTGAAATAATAAACTTCCTCAAAGTATCAGTTCTGTAAGTCCGGGCCAGTTTTGCATGTGGTTTAAGGAGGCTTTTGTTTAAGAAATTAATGGCAGATTGTTAGAGGCACGTCATTATTAAAAGCAGAGCGAACATACGTATCTGCATGTATTTGAACTGTACTCGATTACAGTCACACCTTGGACAACAGAGGGCACCAGCTGGACTCTCTCTGATTGTGTTACACCGAGATTCCCCATTCGGCTGTTCAAAGAATCAGATTAGCGGTCGGACTAAGGTTATCCTCAGTGGAAAAAAATCTTCAGAGAAACACAACGGAGACATAAAAAGACAATGGACATTCTTTGGCCCCCCCACATCAAATGGGAATGATTTCATTATGCAAAAAGAGGAATAAAAACTTGAAGTCTTGTGAACTCGGCTGCCCTGCAAGAGCGAGCGAGGAGCTTAAAGTATAGTTTTCCCTTGACATTTATTTGAATGTCTGCAAGCGCAGAAATGTACTTATTTGGATTTGAAAGGGCGAGAGAAGACGTTTTGACATATTTTCTGGTAACTCAACCCTGATTGTCAATGCTACTGCTGCGAGAGCGGCGTGTTTTTCCTTCTAATTATTTTACCAGCCCCACTTGCTTACTCTCCGAGTGATTAATCAAAGTTAAGAAAAGCCAACCATCAACTGGGGCATGTTTTGCATTTCCTCCTGCTGGTGGAGGATCCGCCTCAGCCCGGTCTGCTTGGCCTTATTACAAGTTAATTGAAACCTTGTTTAGAAATACCAAGGTCAACATTTCCAGCCATGTTATCCCAATTAGTCTGCAATGAATCCCTTTAAACAGGGGGTATTGAGTGGCTGACCCGATGTGCTACTTGAATTCCCGGCGGGACACCCACATTCAGAGCCTGGGAATGAGCGAGGGTGACTGGAGGGAGAGGCTCCAGGGAGAGGGGCTGAAGAGGAGGGAGGGAGGGAGGGAGGGAGGGAGGTGGGGGCGGCTTCCCTGCCCACGCCTTCATCTTCACCGTGAATTTACAGGAACATCTCTGAGCGCTCGCTTTGATTTTGCGGCTGTTTGAAACGTAAGACACGCTCAGATAAAGCACCATTAAGGACTAATCATGTTCCCATCAACCCAGAGCTCCCCTCGCTGACGCAGCAGTGCAATCTGGGAAATTAACGCAAAAGCACTCCAATAAAAATAAGTGAAACCGCGTTTGTTTATGAGGAGAACGGGAGGCGGGTCGTCAGCTTTATCAGCTGATTTCACTGATTAGAGAAGAAATTGATATCAGCTGGCGGGATGATTGAGATCTAGTCTGGGCCAGGTGTGAAACAAGATTTTGATACGCTTTATACACACAATCACATGTAATACACACACGATGATGTGATAAATGAAAGTTCTGCTTATGGCTGCGCTGTATTCGGCTTTCAGCTAGTCAAACATATTGATAATGAAATGTCAGCGAATCAGTGTTGAGTAGTACAAGACATCTCAAAAACGTGATTCTAATTAAATGTATTGATTCAGTGTAGCGCCAGATAATCGATGTGTAGTTTGTTTGTCCAATGCTGTGAATGCTCCAGATGAACACGAAGCAACAACAAAATCATTAGATTATCCTTTCAACTAATTAAACTGAAACACAGAAGAAGAATCAGGAAAGAAAAGCTGATGGCGGCTGTGGTTCAGTGGGGAGAGCGGTCGTCCCTCAATCGGGCTGTTGTGAGTTCGATTCCTGTCTCCCCCTGTCTGCATGTCAAAGTGTCCTTGGGCAAGACACTGAACCCTAAATTGCCCCCAGTGCTGTATGTCGCTTTGGACAAAAGTGTCTGCTAAATAGAATTGTTGAATTGTTTTGCATTGGGGGAGAAGAATTAGCGTACATTCTCTTATCCTGGAAATGTAAAACCATTTTGAAAGGGAAATTAACAAACCTTCCAGTAAAGATTTACTGCATAGAAGAATTGTTACAACAAAGAAACTGTCGCACAAACATAAAGCTTACTTAACCTTTATACATACAACCAGTTTCATAAAGCTGCACTTTGGTTTTACTTCAAAGTGAAGCTGAAGTTGCTCTCAGAACAAGGTGCAGCTGTAGCTACAGTTATTAGTTTATTATGTTAATAGTTGTATGTTTTTGATGAACACAGTGCAGGTGAAGCTGATGCTCATGTCATTCAGTCCTGATTCAGAGTGAATTTTAAACTGAGGATAGCAACATATTTCCATCCAAATCAGGAGCATTTTCAGAATATTTTGTAAACTGTCAAACAGCTTCTGAGATTATTCAGTTATTTAGATTTACAAGAGCTGTTTTCGAAAAGTTGCATTTTCAGTGGCTCCGAGCACCACCGTCGAGTAAAAGGCTTCCAAAACCCAAAGTTTTTCTTTTCACGTGAAGACATTGCTGTGTGAACGGACCATAAGTCTGCACTGCTAGAGTTACTATGACTTTAGGTTTTAGATGTCGATAAAATTCAGTTTCAGGCGTCACTTACAGGGAATATGTCTGCACAGCTGGAATGATGGTACTGGCTTTACTGTAATGTTCAGAGCATCGTCACAGCTCCAGTTCTTACCACAGCCTAAAACCTCAAGTTTACGCAATTCAAATATAAGTGCAAATTGCCAAAATGTCTCATCTTTCTTAATGCACTACAGCTGTGTGATGAATAGATATCACTGCGGTTAACACCTCACGGTAAGAAGGTCATGCTTCTCCTCCCGGTCAGAGCAAGGCTTTCCTGTCTTCTGTTTGCATGATTTCCCTGAATATGCATGTCTATGTTGTTCCTCATATTCCAGCTTCATCCTAGGAATTTCAAAACCCACTTCTGAGGTGAATCTGTAGCTCTAAATTGCAGATAAATTAGCCGTGTGTTTGCAGAGTGTGGCGATGACTGGCTGTCTCTCTGTGTTAACAATCCCCCAGTATCAGCTTAGATTGGCTCCTCACCATCAATTCCAACTTAAATGAAGCGAGTCTATAAGATGGATGGGTGGATTTAAATGAGTTGAAGTGTAGAGTTGAGTAAACCAGCGTGGGTGAAATTGCTGAGCTTTTAAAAGTCCAAATGAATCCAGTAGAACAGTGTGATCAGTCAGAACGGTTCTGCTCATGCAATAAAAGATTCTCCCTCTCAGAGATGTCGTACCCACGGAGAACAAACCCGACCAGAACACAACAAAGCAGCCAGGAATCAACAGCAGATGGCATGATGGCAGCATTTGGACTGTAGTGTTGAAGTGAAAGCTGAAATGTTAATTTCTAGCAAAGCTTTGTGAAGTCAGTGGCATTCCTGCATTAATGAACCCCACTCGAGGCCGCTCGCATGCAGTAATGACGCAGAGCACAAACACTCCCATGGCTGATTGCAGTTCTCAGAACAAGTCTCAGCATCTGGAAAGGAGCACCGCGGCCATTTCTTCAAAATATCAACCAGATTCTATTAGGCATTTTCATCTGATTGCTCTCCAAGCAAGAGACGCTGTTTGATATCATGTACTATATTGTTCAGCGCTGCTCTGGTATCTTGTAGGGGAACAAAAAGCCGTTCTTTTAGTGCAAACGTGTGGCTGATTACCACTCATCTTCAAGACGTTTAAAGTGTTCAGTAGTTATTTGCTGCATTTTGAAGACCGTGAGGTAACGTTTCTACTCGTTGATTTAAGTTTTTTTTTTTAGTTCTAGCAACATATAAATGTGACTTTTCTCTGCTTTATGTATGACTTCATAGTTCATATCATAATAAAAGCTCTACGTACAGGAACGTGTGAAGAAAAATGAGGCTAAATGAGTCTGAGCTCAATGAACTATACCACTTCAGTGTTATTGATGTTAATGTTCTCAAACCAAATATTTTCACTGTAATTCTTCTTCAATTGAGCAAAGCCAGAAGCTTCCGCGACGGCGAGACGCTGCACCGTGAACATGATGTAAGAAAGCAAAGTATAGGACGGAGGGCAGGCTTTCCAGCAGCAATCAATATCAATATCTGTGTGCTGTGGGGACCAGCGTGGAGTGACGGTGAAGCGGCGGCGGGGAGCTCCCTGCTGCGGTTTCACAGCTTCCAAAAACATAAGCAGACAGTGTCATTACCTCGCCTTTAAGCCAGCCATGTTGAGCGCCACGACTTCTCCTCTCACTGCATTTCCACTCCAAATACACAGATCACTGCGCAAGGTTACCAAAACAGGGCCTGTGTATTTTGGCAGGTGGAATATATTCTGAAAGAGCAACAAATCTGCTATATTTAGTTTTTGATGGCTGAGGAAGCAGGAGGAACGAAAGCGAGCGTCGGTAAACTTTGGGACCAGAGGAGAAGGAGGAGGAAGGGGGGGGGGGGGATGACAGAAGTGACACAGCAGCTCCAAACCACACGCCTGCGGCCGTGCCAGCACAGACAGCCATCAAAGCCGACTCGAACGCGGATTATAATGCCGCACGAATGGAGGTTTCACCGTGAAATTCCTCGGCTGCGGTGTGAAAGCTGTAAAGTCTGCAGATAACTTGCGCGCACCTCTGTCTAAGAGGCGTGCAGCTCTGCCTCACATCCCGTCAGACAAGTGACACAATCAGGGCTGACAGCTTTTTTTTCCTTCTTATTCTTCTTTTTAAGCACAACAGCTCCGCGCTGCACAGAGCCGGTAAAGATTTACTGCCGGGCGCGGAGGCAGCAGCTGGCTAGTGCTGCACGAGAGGGACGCTAATCTTGTTTACATTCAATCTGCTATTTCCTCCCCTCTGAAACCTTGAGAGAGCAAAGTCATGTAATACTTGTATTAAAAATAAGTGTAGCAGCAGAAATGGGCCTACTGGCAGCGTGCAGCGAGAGGCTTTTGTGGCCTGGCCAAGAGGGGCCTGCGGCAGAAAGCAAATCGATACGCCCAATATTCCAGCACGTACTCTCTCAAATAACAATAACCCACATTTAGGTTCCCGCACCGCAAGTGTTCGACCTGCTCCAGAGAAAATAAGGGAGCCTACTTTCTGTGTCCATGTCAATTGGAGGAGCCGTGGTGAATATGATGAAATGCAATGTTTGCCGGTGTGTGCCGGAGTGTGTGTGCGCGCCCGTGGATGTCAGTCTGCGCACTCCTAATACTCGGGGAAGGAAATATAATAACATGTTCACTTCACAAGCCGGACATTCAGCAGATCAGTCACTGTGCCTCGCAGTGACAACTTGTGATTCAGATTTTATGACGATTAGGAGCACTTGACGGCTATATTAAGAAAGGCTGCTGTGTTTCGGCTCAGCGTGAATTAAATATAGCATGTTACGCTTTTCGTAAATCAGCAGGACTCCGGGTTTAGGGTCAATGCAACGTTATTTTTTTATAGGACTTTTATATCTGAACGGCTCTGCCCGAGGCCTTGTAAATACAGCTTGATTTTTGTTTGGCTCACTGCTGGATGTGTTTTTTCCTCTCTAGCAGATGCTGGCAGTATTAAAACAGAAATCCGTGCCAGAAATATAAAAAAAAAAAAAAAGAAAAAAAAAAAAGAAAAAGAAGCAGCCAAAACTGCCATCACACTCCTCTGGTGCGGTGTGGAATCAAACAATTGAAAGTTCCTCAAGAAAAGGTGAGAAACAGTTCACGGCAGAGAGGAGGGTTCTGAAGAAGAAGAAGAAAAAAAAAAACCCTCCATAACATCTCACTGCAGGCCAGGCGGGGGGAAATGACAGCAGAGGAAGCACAGTAATGCGCGCAGTAGTGTCAAAGCCAGTTCCTAACCAGCTGTCACTAACCATAAATGAAAACTACGGCTGGGAGTACGCCTCCCTCAGGTGCCATACGCCTTTGATTTTTCCAGGACGGCTTGCTTTTGCCCAGAATCCCAGAGCTCCCCCTCCCTCTATTCATGGACGTTCGCTGGATTTATGGAACGTCTGGTACCTCAGCAGCGACTTTCCCAATGAAGACACACACATGCAGAGGAACAAAAACACACATATGTGCACAAATGGATGCATCAAGAAACAAAAAAAAAAAAAAAAAAAAATCCTGTGGACAGAACCAGCTGCAGCCACTAGAGTTACCACTCTTGCAAAAAGGTAAGTTGAGGAAGAGTTCATATCGCATAAACTCTGATTTTCAGTAAAAACACAAAAAGCCAATCATGTAAGCAACAAGTGAAAGGAAATAAGGATGCAATAAGAAAAAAAACACACAACGGAAAAGCGCGTTCTTTTTACGGAAACTACATTTCAAACTGAAAACCATGCAATCACCACATTAAAGGGCTCCCATTCTTTAGACGACCACTGGTATGCAGAGTGAATGCCAGGGCAGTGTTTTCCATTAGATTTCTCTGTTTTTTCAGTTGATCTGGCAAATTAACTTACAACAGGCTGAACACAAGATGCAGCCTGGAAAGGAGCATAGCAGCAAATTGCGTTTATCAAAAACACTCACTGGGACTGTTTACTTTATTTGATCTAATAAAAAAAAAAAAAAAAAAGCTCATGCTGAGAGTGTTTCAGTGATTGCATACGGATATAAGAGAACAGTAAGTCCCGAGTGCAGCCACCCCGACCACATGAAGAACGGCCACATTTAAACGCCATCATCGTCATTTGTTTATCACTTCGACTTATTCACGGTATCTCTGTGAGGTCGTGCTTTCCCATGCTGCCTCGCCTGATGGGAATGCGATTGCTCACGCTCATTGCTGCATTCTTCGAGGATAGCGAGGCTTATAAAAGCTGTAGGTCATATCCTCACTGACCGTTTAACGCTGCTAAATTTACACGCGCTCCACATCTATTAGTCCCAGAAAAAAATGTCATATACTTTTGAAGGCCCTGCGTTTGGCAAAAGCCATTTTTCTTTGTTTCCTACCACAGGTTTTATAGAGCCATGCAGTGGCTTCAGCAAAAGCAGAAGAAATGTGTAAGACAGACTTACGGTTTGTACAACAGCATTCCCCCCCCCCCCCGGTCCTCCTCCATGATCACACGAGATGGTTTCAATAAGGAAAATAAAAAACTAGGCTGTTTTATTGGTCTTTTCTCTTTGAGCAGGAACAGTTCTTTTTATAATAATAATAAAAATAAAAATAAATCAAACAGCACATCAATATAATCACAGTGTCAGATCTTTTATTTATTCCTAACAGTGTAAAGCAGAAGCGTTGCTGCTGTTGTTCAGGTATCTGGATTAGGATATGTCTTTTTGGGAGCAGACTTTACATGCCACTACCAGGATTGGCTGAAAAAGGCCTCCAAACAGGCCAGTGGAGCCTCGGTGAGGATGACCCTGTAAAATGCATCAGTATTACAGACCATCATCCAGCCGTTTGCTCCTCCCTCGCGGCCTTGACGGTGATGAACTTTGCAGATTCGCCGTCTATAAATGAGGAAAAAAAATCCAGCACCCCTCTCACCCTTCGCTCTTTTTCTTTTCAAATTATTTCTGTGTTACATATGTTAAACCTGAGGTTTAACCGTGGTTTATTATATGATATATATATTCCAGTCGTTTTAAATTGAAACCTTAACACCTTGCCTATAACTCCAGGTTCCCCGAGTCCTGGTCCAGCTCAGCTCCAGCCAACACAGGTTTTCTGAAGGGTCACAGTCCTGCAGGTTTTATGGATCTCTTTAAATCATCAAGTGCTTAGCAAAAATGGCTAAGTGTCCAAAAAGTAAAACAATGCAGCCAGGTAAGTAATGGGGCGCTTATGCTCTATAGAGCCGAGACCACCCAGCCGGCAGCAGCTTCAGGCCCGGCCCTGCCCGGCTGCAGCTGCTGGGTTTCTGAACCAGGAGACGGAGCTCTGAGCATCATCAGCTCTGCGAAGAAACATCCCAGAAGTCTCTGAAGCCTTTGATTTAGCAAGAAGCTGAAAATTCATTGTTTTCTCCTCTGTCTTCCTCTGTTTCTGAAAAAAAAAAAAAAAAAAGCAATCTGCTCCCTGAAAGGAAAGTCCCTTATCTTGAGGCCTCCTCCGCAGAGAGGTCAAAGGTCTCGGGGGGGGGCCACGGAGCAGCGCTCCTGGAGCTGGCAGAGGATTCTGTCAGCGAGGTGGAAGCCGGCCAGCATGGTGGATTATGCGGCTGACCTCTGGGCTTCACCTCGCTCCATGTGGACAGCTGATTTGTGTGTCTGCGTGTTGTTCGGTTTTGCATATTTTTCTATTTAGGCCATGGTATTGTGTATCTCCTGGCCAGGAGGTCCCTCTGCTGACTAACCAGCCACCCACTGGGAGCTGCGCTCGAAGGAGCACTGGCCAAACGCTATGGAGAAAATAAGATGAGTGTGCTGAAGATACGCCAGTGTGGGAAAAAGAAAATGTCCTCAGTAAGCAACAAGCGCCCAAACCACAAACTTCTGTTGGAAACATGAGGATGGCTCATAATGGGAATTAACTGCAGCCTGAAGAGTGAAGCTTCTTGTCTTCTGTGCTCAGCGTATTGTCTCTCTGGCAGTGTTTTTATAAGGCAGACCTAGATTCTGACTCGATTAAAGCTCACCAGGGGCTGTAAAAGTTTTGCAAGAGCCTCCAGCCTGACAGTATCCAACACCGGACACAGAATGTAAGCAAAGGCTGCGTGGAAATAAACACTTCCAACCCCTTTTCCTCCCAGCGTTTGGTTTCAGATCAGAAAGGTTAATCTAATGGTGGTGCAGAAATGGTTATCATATGCCATACTCTCCAAAGGGAGACCTGATTTTATTATGTTGACTTTCTCCGGAGTGGAAGGCCCAGTGGAATCGCAGCTCACCGTCAAATGTCCAGCCAGGCCAGCGTCAGCCAGTTTCGCATGACCTTCCCAGTCGCAGAATATATTCCCAGCTTTCATCTCCCCGTGGATTTTTTTTCTTCTTTTTTTTTTTTCCTCATAAAATGCAGATAGCGCCGGCCCCTGTAAGGTTGATTTGAAGATCTCATCCTCACTGAGCTGTGCAGCAAAAACATACGGAGCCTATTTTTCCAGTGATTAAAACACTCCGAATTCTCAGATGCCAAGAGGCTCCGCGCGGAACAAAAAGAAGAAGAAGAAGAAGAAAAAAAATGCAGTTGGTGCAAATTAATTTCACTCTGCAGTTACGGAGCAACAGGTGCCGTCACTGGTGGTCTGCCATGATTTTAGAGGTTGTAAAACATGTGGAAGCACGCAGTCATGTTTGAAATCATTTCACTCATCAAAGGCAGATTTTTTTTCTTAGAAGTCAAAGATCAAGTTTGGAAAATACATTGGCAGCCAGACGTTTTAGCATAAAAATGCAGGGGTGGGGGGGGGGGGGGGCAAACTACTGTGTGTTTTCTAAAAGTCCATTACTGTAAATGGTTTTATTCACATTATGACCTGTTTCATTCATCTCTTGGCAAAGGTAAAGAGAAAAAGTGCTGCATTTTTTCATAAGAAATTAAAAAATTCTGTTAATCAAAACAAATTATTATCCCGGAAGAAATCTTTTTATGTACTCGTGTTTTAATCTGAATCTACAGAATGATTTTTTCCTCATTTTCATGATCAAAAGAAACTGTGAAGATTACGTTGCAGTATTAACCTTTGGGCTGAACAGAGGAAAGAAATATTACATTCTGAATTACATGTGACAGAATTACAGCATCATAATAAGCTGAAAGTGAAAACTGTAAATGACATGTGTTACAAATAGAAAAGCTTAGGTTGTAACTGAGAATAAACTGCTTTTCTCAGTTTGTTCTCAGTAGTTTGGTGTATAGAAGAGATTCCTGCCCCTTTTCAGACATGATGAACAAGACATTTGTGTGTCAAGATAGGTGTATGTGTGTATACTTTGATTGTTTATTTACTGTGTATATTCTTTCATAAAATATATATGTTTTTATTTCTATGAAAAATAGATTATTTTCCTTTCATATTTTTCACTGCGCACACACATTTGTACACTTTTCCTTCACTGCTCAGCAACACTCAATATTTCAGCCGCTTTATCCCGTTCAGCAGTCATAGAATACAACAGAATATCTTTACTGTCATAGTACGAGGACGAGAACATCGAACCCTTCGAGAAGTCTGGCCGTCAGTGAGCCGATCGGTCCAACAGTGGCAAACAAATGTGAGAAGGTTTCTAAATCAAAGGTCCTGCTGGCTGGTGGCTGGTCGTTCAGGACATGAGTCACGAACACCCGAGCGGCGGTGGCAGAGAGCGAGACAGGCAGGGAGGCATGGAGGAAAGGGAAATTCCCATTAAGGGATGGCCAAGGAACCGGGACCGGGCCAAGCGCTCCGGCAGAATGTGCACTTCATTAGTGGGAAAGTGCCGGAGAGAACCAGGCCGGGCCAAGTTCTTTGAGGCTCGGGAAAGCTAATAAAAGTCTGCGCCAAGGAGCCGTACAAGCATGCACTTGAACCGGGAGACGGAGAAAGGCAGCGAGACAGCGGAGGTCTCATCAGGAAAATGACCGGGGAGGTCATTTTCAGGGTTGCTGCGTTATTTCACTTGGTCAGGTTTCTTGGTGAACATGACATCATTCGCTGGGTTTCAGACAATCGCAGCAGCAAGCGTCTCTCTGAAAGCCACCAGCTCTTCGGCAGGTTTCTGAGGAGGCCTCTCTGTTCTTTTAACGTGTCCAGATTTTTGTTTGTTTCCTGTCTTCGCAGCTGTGCTGGAATCGCCTGTCTGGCCTTACACCAGTACGGAGATGTGGAGCTGTAGGTTAGCGGAGCCCCAGCAGCCACCCAGCTGTCCCAGCCGGGGGAGCTCACATAAAACACAAGCTGTTTCACTGCCTTTACGCACACGGCTACGCTTACTCCACACGTCGGCGCGCTGACTTATGTTGAGCGTTCCTGTTGCAATACCGCAAAGACCTGCAGTGAGTGTGAGAATCTTAAAGCGGGAGGAGGAAGAGCGAGGGACGTGGAAATTTATGGAATACCGAAGCAGCTGGAATGAGATGCGGCGATGTGTGCGGAGAAGATGCTGCATTTGAGGCAGTGATTCGCCGAGAGAGAGAAAACACACAGATTCACGCAGATGTACGGCCCAGAGGGGTCAATAAGCAAGTATCTGTTTCTGTGGAAGGCGTACGCTGAGGAAAGGCCAGGATGACTGAATATTTACAGGCAGGATCTCCCTGCTCGCCGGTGACGCCGGGCCCGGGCTCCCAGCACCTGGACAGTTACAGATCCCCACTGCCCACTTCAGCTCCCCGCCTCCCTCCCCTTCCAGCTGAAGAGTCCTCGGCTCCCATCTTCCTCCGCGCTCTTAGGCTTGTGTTTATCCTCTTGATCGGCAACAAAAGGCCCGGGCCGCCGAGAACTGTATCTTTTTACAACGTGGTGACATCACTTGTAAAAGCAGAGAGGTAAACACGCTGGACCCGGGCTCCCGGTCTTCCAGGTTTACAGTTCCCCGCCTGTCCATCCAGAGGGGCCCGGCGTAACCCCCGGCGACCCCCGTACTGCCGTCTGACTCCTGATTGGGGTCAGGAACATTGCTCACAATGGTTTCACAGCCCAATGAAATTACCCCAATGGACACGCTCGCACTGCGCTGTGAATGCAGTCAGTGAGGAGCTGGAAAAAAAAAGGGGGGGGGGTTTTTCCTGGTTTTTTTTTTGCTGTAACACAAAGCACATGAACTTGTAGCACTTGCAGAGTGAGTGAAAAGATAATTGAGATAATGAATAATAATATCATCCAATTTATCATGAAGGAAACAGGGACCAGCTGGAGCCGCGAAGAAAGCGGAAACAAACTAAATTCATTTGAGAGACACAGAGGAATGAAATAATGGGAGAATTTCATATAATTGTTCAAAATACATTTTTCAAAAAGAAAAAAAAGAAAAAAGCATGAAAAATTGGATAATTACCAGAACAAGTCAAGTGATTTATTAAAATGCCGAACGTGCAGTGGAAGGTGGTTGAGTTTAAACTTCTCATTTCTTCTGATATCAGAGCATGAAGCTGTTGTCAGGCCGCATTTCTTTTTGCCCACACTTGACCTGAATATGTCAGTGACACATGTTGTGCGGTTTGATTTCCTTCTCTTTGATATTTGCCTCCATCTCTTGGTTTTTTTCAGACGAACAATGCTCCTGGACAGCCTCCAGCCATTGTGCTTTTCCGTTGACAGCGAAACGCACCCTCCTCGGATGTGGTCGGGCTCATTGTTCTCTGAGCGGGATCCAACTTGGGAGTGTCTTGAACGCTCATTTGACAGGACGGTGCTGTTTTCTAGATGTTGAAAGAGCTTCGGTTGAGTCGGCGCTGAGTAACAGCTGCAGCCTTCACGGAGGAGCTTTCAGCGCGAGCTTCTCCGGCCTGTCGGTGCGGATCAGCTGATCCGCAGCTGTACGGTCACAGACGTGGAGCGGCTCCCCGCCGCTCACCGAGCCACCGGGCTGCAGTCGGCGCGCTAATGAGGAGCATTTGTCTTTGCTTCCTCGCTGCGGTCACTTTGACAGCATCTGTTGACTGTTGCAGCACCCCCTCCATTCTCTAACCCTCCCCCAGAAAAACGTCCCAGATACACAACAGCTAAATAAAAACACACAAATTAGCCATGTGGACCACGGTAAATATTTCCAGCCTCCCCGTCGAGGCCAGCTGGAGCGTCACAAAGCTACATGAGCAGTACTCCTACAGGAAGGTAGCCAAGGATAGAAATACCATTTTGGAAAGATGCATGATATAATGTTTCCTCACATAGAATCGCAAAGAAGATTTTCTGAACATAAATGCATCAAACAGTTTACAGAATCAAGATCGAATGGTAGGATGATTGAATGGCAGTGATCCTCCCTATCTGTCATGTCAACACAGCTCATCACTGCGACCAGGCCAGGGAGACACAAGGAACAAGTTCTCAAAAATGAACTGACATGAAGTGGAAAGTGGCCTGTGGTCCAGTGACCGGGGGGGTCTGAGGAGGACGGGTGTGGTTCGGCACACCAACAGATGAGGAAAGGATGTGGGAGCAGCTTAAGACCCATGAGAGCCAACTAGAGGAGCACATGCTGGAGGTCATGTTGACACCTCGAGGGTGCTCATACCCCTTCCCCACTGGCCAAAAAACCCGTTTAAACCCGCTAAGTCATGGCAGTGGGAAAAGGTTTGACCCGGGATTTCGACCCGGGTTGTTCACCCTGCAATCGAGGGACACATCCGGGAACTTACATGATGACGTCGACGCAGCGCGGCTAAGTTAGCGCGCTAGTTGTTGTTTCTGGACACAGCGTGAGATTTCCTTCGTCAACATGACCCAGCAATGGCAAGATAGCGAGACCAGAGAGCTTCCCCTGATCCGTGGGGAAGAGGAGATTCGTCTACAGGTAACAAGGACTGTTTTCCGCTGCATTGTTTACTTTCGTTTTGCTCTGTCGCGCTGATGAAGTCATCAACGTGGGACACCATCAGTGCGGGAAAACGCAGCGACGCGGCTCGCCAGCAGGAGGTGAGATGCGGGTCTGCCGGCGGTGGGAAAGGCGTCTAAAAAGGCGATAGTTAGCAGGTCGCAGACACGGGTCGACCCGCTAGTTGCAGTGGGAAAGGGGTATCAGAGTCACTGAGAACACAACCTCTTGAACGCTTTTTATGATCACTCCAACTCCATCTCCATGGAATCAGATGAAAATGCAACTTTCTAAAAACACTGCCACTGTGCATGGGCCCTACGGCCGGAGTAAATAGTTCTTCTGCAGTATTTTCCATTTTTTGTGCTTCCAACTATTCCAGTAAAATTCTTGCATATTTCGATAAGACAACAATATTAAATATATTCTCTTCATGTGGCTTTCATACGGACAAAATTCAGAGTATTATGAAACAGCATCTGGTGAAAGGAGAAAAGTGAAGTACTGAGCAGCTACTTTACTGTCTATCTGTGAGGAGTACACTGATGGATCTGCTCCGCTTGAAACACTTCCAGAGCGCTGTGAAAAGATGACACAAGACAGAAAAGACCTGCTTCTGTTGGAACTAAGCAGATCATATGAGGCCATTGTCTTGTTTGCGTGATCGCAGACTGTCTGACATAATCTTATGATAATGTCAGAAATTCCTCCGCTGCTGTCTCAGCACGACACAAAGTCTGGCTGCTTCTTAACCGCTACTGGAAAAAATAGAAAATGGCGTGACAAACTGCATACATAAGCTCCATCTATTTGCTCGCCCAGCTTTTTACCTTCACATACGGTAAAAGCTGCTTAATGCAGAGAAAATAATACATTTTCAGACTCCTGAAACCCCAAAATCTACAGCATGGATGACAAACTCATTTCATTTCAGGGGCTAAAAAAAGCCCAATTTCATCTTGTGTTGATCGGACTGGTAAACCAGCTGCATAGTAACATTTACGTTTCGACTTTACAGTTTTTCTTTGTTGTGGCACCAAATATGCCTTTTGAGCGAATTTTTTACAAATTCGAGGCAAATGTACTTTTGCTAGCTTTGTGGTAGCTAGCTTTCATAGCAACATCACTAATATCCCAGTTTGAACCTCAGTGTTAGTCAACTCTTCTTAAGAAAACAGAAAACATTGAAGGTCTTCGAATATCTCGTAAAAAATCAAACATATACATATCAAAGGCATGTAAACTTCACCCCCAAATGCTCTGAATGGGAGATCTTCTCACTGTGAGGAGAGAGAACTCAATACTAATACTGTGCAGCCCCTTGTGTTGCACACTTGGTTCGACTTAGACGATTTCCAGGAGTGCATGAGTTTAATAGAATCCATTTTTATTCTGCAAACTGCATTATGAAACAAAGCAACGCCGCTGAGCTCCTACTGCACATGCTGTTCACATGTTGTCCATAAACATCCATAACAATCGGTCTTTGCATATCTTAACAGCTTGAATTTAAACACAATCACTCTCACACTTCTGCCGACATTGGATATTCACGACTAAAAAAAAAAAGCTACACGAGTTGGTTCCGGTCAGCATTTCACTATTGGTTCTCACACAAAAAGAGCGAGCCCGAGCACCACTGCTGAGCATTTCCATGCTATTCACAGAGCTACGTGACAGCTTGGACCCCACAGGACCCACGCAGGTGTAGTAGCTGCCCAATGTGAATATGTTCTGAAAACCATTCACATGTACATTACAGTCACAATTACAGTATTACAATAATAAAGTAAAGAAAATAGCTTTTATGGGGCCTCCAAATGTTCAACATAGACATTACTGCGGCTCCCACCAATCAAAATGGGATAATGTTTTCTTTACTCCTACGCCGTGCCCTTGATTAAGAGTAGGATTGATGGAAATGATTTGCACATTGTTGACCAGCTGCTCAGGAGTCGGGATTGTGAGCGCATTATTCACTCTTTGCTTTGTTTTCCTTCTCCTCGGGCGGCGGAGCGACATGTCTGTCTCACTACCTGCTAAATGCTCAAACATGTTCGCCCACTTGGTCTGCCCGCTCGGCGCTGAGCAGCAGGCGGCGCGCGGCCGGTTTACAAGAGCTTTTTGACTGATAACAGCTGCCCGCCGCCGCCGCAGCCAACAACAACATCATGATAGCAGCGAAACAATAAAGTTGTGGGCTTAAAAAACACACACACACACACACACACACACGAAACACTCAACAATCCTGAGGGGAGCAAGAAAAAGTGGAAGATAACCATCTGAGGCTCCATTACTGCGACTGACATCACACACAGGTGCCCATGTGACGCACGGCTGAAATACAGACATGTTTTTTTAAGGCTGCAGACGATTTGAATCCACTCGGTTGGGGCAGTGAAGTAGTGAACACGAAAATGGCACAAATACCAGCCTTAAATTTTAACATCCAAACTTGTTTTAATATCTCATCTGAGTCGGTCTTACAGTAGAATAAAATCTAGCTCCACTTTCCTTTGAATTTGTTTCAAACTGGACTGTGCAGGTCACGGCGTACTACCAAAAAAAAATCTGCTGCCTTTATGGGCTCATTTATAATTACCAAGTGCGCAGTTACTGAAAGGAGCAGCAATGGCTTTCCGTGTTAAAGTCAGTAATGCATCCACCATGAGCATTAACAAAAGATTTATAAATCTAAAAAGTCAGAATAATTGTGAATATGGAACTTTTATGGTATTTTCTAATGGCTCCCAGAGCTGTGGAGCCGGGATCGGAGGCTCCCCGGAGGCTCCGGCACAGCCCTGCATGGACATCCCAGCGAGCTGCATTCCTGCAGCTCTTCTGCTGCTCCAGGCCTGGTAGTCCGACTCCACATGTGAAATCAATACCACATCATTTATAGCCCGTTCTCACTTGTGCTATCAAATCTGAAACCCATTGCCAAAAGTATTACCTTTTTTTTTTTAAATGCTCTCCCTTCTTCGATAAAACTTTCTGCATAAAAAGCAGAGAAAGAGACGACTACGACGACAAGACACAGCATTTAAAGTGTGTCAGAGAGCGACCTTTCAGCTGTGGCACTGCATATTAATGCCGGTTCTATTTCATGCTTAGCGGTAAAAGAAACCTTGAGAGTTTTAATTTCATGCCCAAATGCCAAGGCCGTGCGGCGGGAGCGTCCGGAGCGTATCCCGGCTCCTCCACCAGCCCGACGCTCTCTCTTAGGTGTTTAATAATAAAGGCTTGGTTCATCCAGCCCAGCGCTTCCACTGAGATTATGTGCTTCGCAGACCAACCCATGGGTCCTTTAACTTTCATAAAACATAATCCTGGAACACACTTACTCCATCCATCACTCTGACACACGGTGCACATGCGGCGGTTGCAGTGACAGGCAGAACTCGGGGCTTTGGGGAAATATTAAACGTGGTGAAACATCGCTCCGCGCTGACGCTTTTCTTCACCTGTCTCGCACACGGCGGAGCAGTTTCAATTTCAGAACTTGCAGCAGGATGGGTGCCGTACGGCGAGGCGCAGCGCCGGGGCCGGGACTTCCACCCCCGCGGACGTGTGATTATGAAATATGTGATTTGTGAGCAGTTTTAAACGCTGCATCACACCTCTCGGTTCAAGCCCCTGAACGTCCAATTACGGCGCTCCGGCGCGAGTGGCAAGAAGCGCTTTTCATCCAAAAAGAGCAAGAGGGGAATGCGGCGCTCTCTTTTTACCGGGGCCTGGGCACCAATCTGCAGCGGACGCAGAGACGCAGCTGCCTGTTTTCCTCACACTCACACACTCCCGCCACACCGGGACTCTTTTTTTTTTTTTTTTTTTTCCACCGACTTCAAACAAATACTCGAGTTGTGACTCGACCGAACAACGCCCCCCCCCCCCCCCCCCCCCCTCCTCCTCCCCCGCAACTTTTTACGACAAAGCGCCAGTGTTGGTATAAAACAGGTCACTGGGACCTCCCCGGGACCAGTTTTGGTGGAGTCGTGCAACCTGCCAATATCCACAGCTGCCCAGGAGCCCCCCTTTGACCAATAACTCCACTCTCACCCATATGTCGTAAACAGCTTAAAACCCTATTAAAAGCACAAATACGTTTCAGAAACTAAGTAGACGTTCATAAAACAATATTTCCTGTCTGTTACTCCATGACTATATTGACTGTGTGACTGTATGGATGCGGGAGCTTTTAATGTATTCCTGCTGGTGGTCAGACTTTTCCCTGGCTACAAGTTGTGAACATGCATCCTATAAATGCATCAGTAAAAGACGGTGATTTACTGGGCTGGAAGGGAAGTGATTACGAGTGACTGATGAGAGAGCAAAAGCAACCTCCCTAAAGACTGCACCTGTGTACATTAACATTTACTTAGTGTGTGTGTGTGTGTGAGTGTGTGTGTTAGACTTCGAATGACTGTGTGCCTGTGTAATAATGCCTAAAAGCGGTGTTTTTTGTGTGTCCACGCGCTAAATGCAACCATACAGGCATTCAGGCCATTAATTCAAACCACAGAGGAGCAGAAATCCATCAATACCACAAGAGTCCGTTAAAAAAAAAAAAAAAAAGATGTTATTTTAGTTCAAAGACTGGGAGGAAAATGAAGAAGGAGGGGGGCAACAATGTTGGACTTCGGCCAATTAGGGTATTTTTAGCTTTGAGGAAAAACTATTACCTTTCCTGTCTTTTACGACGGTTGCTTCTCGGTGACTTAATGGAAGAATCCTGATAACACGTTATAAAAATATTGCCCCTTGTGGGTGAATTTAATTAGATAGTCCGATGCTCATATGAGAGTCTAAGAAAAGAGCTGGAGTCCCAACGGTCCGGCTTGTAACAGTGTCAAGATCCCCCCTCGTTTTTTTTTTTTTTTTTTTTTTTTTTTAAGTGGAAGGCCATTTCCTGACTCCCTTTGTAATGCATGTCTGGCACATCACGAAGGCAGAAAAAGGCAAGGGAATAAAGAAATTATATGAAATCACACAAAATGAATGTTATTGTTGTTGCTGTTGATGTGGGAAAATGACTCGGCCTGTTGCGTGCCTCATTCTTCTTCCAGCAGCATTACAGAGATGTTATTGAGGAGGCCCGTTCGTTTCCCTAAATCATGTTCGGTGGTGTGGATCAACAGCTTTTCAGAGCCGCTCCTCCGTTTCTCCATTCCTCGCCCTGGCCCTTCTCAGCGACCCGCTCCTCAGACATCTGTCCTTCCTTCCATTCTGCCATTCCTCCGTTCCTCCATTTCTTCATCTCTCTGTCCATCAAGCCCGTCTTTTCTGGGTCCGCCCGGGCTCTGTTAAATCTCTCCATGCTTTAATCACTCAGCCCTCGCTTGTGTTTCCATCTTTCCGTCTGACCTCAGGTGCGGGACGGACCGAGCAGTCACCGAGACCTTTTAAAAATGTCACTCCTGACAGACTGGATGAGACACTCGGCCGCTCTGTTGATTTATCCTCCCAGCGTGCTGCAGCAACTTTGTTAATGTCTCTCATCAGCCTATTAACAACACTTGAGCGTGGCCAGGAAACAGGTGCTGGGAGCGCTTCACCGTCCATCAGCCCGCCAGCAGGAGCTGATCAGCAGAGGGGACGGCAGCCTGTTTTCTTCTGGGGCTTCAGTAACAGGTAGCGCAGCACAGACTACTTGTGTTAGTGGAGTTTAGTGCAGGGGGGGATGTGGTGAAAGACAACAACACAGAGGAAGAGGGGAAACGTAGAAGCTTGAGCGCTGGTGAGTCACAGTCTGTTACATCTGTGCGTTTCTCGTAGGAGTGGGGGTGTGTGTGTGTGTGTGTGTGTGTTGGCATGCATGTAGGTGTTTAACAGATAAATTCAAAGTGAAAATAGACTTTTCTGTTTTTCGTCTGTGTCTGTTTTGTATGTTTTGTCATGTCTGGAACACATTATTTTTTTTTAAACATTCTGAAATAAAAGAGACACAGAGACATCTATATTGTTATGTTGAAAGTAAGAATTTTATTTCGAAAAGCCAACAATGAGATTTTTCCTCTGATTTTCAGCATGAAACCACATAACAGAAACCACAAATGTAAAATGACTGGATCTTTAAAGTCATTTGTAAACAGGCCTCTTTATAATTTTGAGTAGGGCAAGCTGTTTCAATCAGATCCTATAAACTTATCTCTTTTTTTTTCCACAATATTAGTTACATGTTAAAAATATTGATGCTTGTAATTGGTTGGCTGCAGTTAAACTTGATATGTGTCATCTGGCACAGCTGAGTCAGACAAGCAAATGTTACAAAATGATTGTGAAAGCGAGTGGTTTTAGCTGAGGCGTCTCGGTGACACCAAGAAGACAATCTGAGTCACACAAATTGAAATTTGTAAATTGCAAACTAAAAATATTCTACTGTTTTTACTGCATTAATGAAGGTATTCAATAACCATAAAAGATGAAGAGTGGACTTCTCTGTACATGTGGATTAGTGGTTGGCATGTTGAATGTTGGAATGTTCCTGGTCTGAACCCACACCAGCGAAGCCTTCCTGTTCTTCCTGAGCGTCACGGGTCTTTTTGGGGTCTGCCGGCTTCCAACCACAAGCCAAACACCTGAGTTTTAGCCACTTCCTGAACTTCCCATGACCTGTCCTACAGTCAGCTGATTCATTTAGAGGAAATGGCATTGTTGAATATTTAGAGGCTTGTTTACAGGACATTTTCAAGTGAAAATGCAAAAAGTTTGTTGCGTTTTTCGATGTTAATTTACAAGACAAAGGTGCTCGGAGTGACTGTGAGTGAATGCGTTTTCACTTGAAACATTATTGCGTAAACGAGGCTTAAAATTACAGTGAGCCTTAAATATGAGATGCAGTTCAGAGAAAAAAAGTACAGGCAAAACGGTGAGTGGCTGTAATTCAACTCCAGGAAGTTTCTCCCAAGTGACAGGAACCATCACAGGAACTATCAGCTGCCGTTCTTTAGAAAAAGAGGCTTTGTGGGTGGAGTCTGCAGCGCTGAGCATCACTGATTGGGTTCATCTACTGCTGAATGTTTTCCTTATTTAATTGTGCTTTAGTCAAATAGTAGAATTGAGCAAACTGCATAAAACATAATATCCAAAACGCCCAAAAAGTTCATCTTCTTTCCTGAAGTCGTCTCAATGAACCAGTTTACGACGCAATAATGCTGCATAAGCAGACCTCTTCATTGCTTTACAGCATCATTGTTGCATGACGTTAGTCTCCTTATCAGTGAAATAATGGTTCTGGAAACTTACCGTCAAAATAAAGCAAAGGGCAAGAAGAAACCTTTTATCGATCAACCGGTGAAGTCATGTTGAGCTCCAGACAGTCGCCGCAGAAACCTGCCACCGCTGAGCCGTGCAGGGCTTCACAACCTGCTCAGAGAAAAAAAAAAAAAAACATCTTTTTCACAGAACAGCACAGAAAAGCAGTGATTTTACGAGCGAGCAGAACATTCTCGAGACAGTTTGATTTGACCCTCTGTGCCTGTATTGTAGCAGCGGAGAGGAAGCCGAGTCCAGACGCCGCAGGGTAACCTGCTCACCCAGCACAGCTCTCCCGCTGGCTTTTTACTCACCAGTCCTCTACACACACACACACACACACACACACACACACACACACACACACACATCTGTGATAGGCCTCATGCCTCTCTCAGTCTCTCACTTTCCATTCACCTTTTTTTTTTCAACCCTCTTTTAAAATCTTCCGTCAGTTTTTAAAAATTCCGTCCCACAGTTTGTAGGGCTCTTGTGTTCGTGCTTCCTTCCTTCTTTTCGCCTCCCGTCACTCCTCACACTCATCGCTCTGGAACACGACAGATAATAAAGACACACAGCTTTCAGATTCCTGCACCTCTCTCCTAATCTGAAGACTTTAACAGAGCAGCTGGTGCAGCTTATGTGCATGCTGCCTAAAAATGTTGAATTATATAAATTATACATGCTTGAATTACTTATTTTAAACACAGTAAACTGTGAATTTTTGAATCATTCAACCAGATTGTAAGTTCTTCGTACAAAACATTTCAAAGTAAATTCCAGTTTAGGACTCTTTACAAAGATAAAACCAAGCAAATCTGGGTCTATATGAATGAATGTGTCCAAAACGTCATTGACATTATCTGATTTTGAAAGAGCTCTATCCAGTGAAATGAGAAACTTGTGGTAATATAATAGTATAAATTAATACAATCACATGATACACAGCTTTATAAGTGGAATGTTTCTTCAGATTTTGATGCACAGAACTAAGAATTGTTTGAATTAAATTAAAGAGCATAATAGAAAATGTCAAGTGTTTTTGTTTGAATCCTACATAGGAAGTTATTTAAAATAACTTTACTACAAACAGGGTTTGATATGTGATAGAAGCAGAACAAAATTCAGATTAATAATTACATCATTTAAAGAGCGTTAAAAAAATAATGATTTAGTACAAATTGTTAAAATAAATTATTTGATGATCTGGAGTTGGAAAAACTAAATGTGTAAATATATGTCTAAATTATTTGACCCAAATATCTGCTGCTGACGTCTTCCGTACACCTCTCCATCTTTCCATGGTGTGGGGCTGTGAGTCCCAGATAACCTCGGGTGGAGGCGTGACACACCTCGAACACACAGCCAGCCCGTCATATTGAAAACACAGAACGATGAAGAGTTAGTGTTAGATTATGTTTCGTGCTCCATTCTGCCAGCTGCACTTCGACAGGCAGTTTCAAGCATTTCCTGTCATGGCAGAGCTTAAAGTTCCTCCACCAGCTTCCTTGTTCTACTGAAAACTGTCTGGGCGGCAGATTCACTCCAGACACCACCTTGTGGTTCACAGTGCAGGATGTAGTGCATAGCTAGTCAAGTTTCAGGAGAAATGATGCTGCATATGATCATCAAGTTGGAAACATTATTGAAAACTGCTTACTTTTTTTCCCCTAGTGACTAAGATTACTGATTACCTTTTCAAATATTTTTACTGGAAATTACTACAGCAGACAGAACACATTACTGAGACAGCAGCTGATAGAGTCATGATGTAAGTGTGTAATTCTTTATTTTTTCATACATTTAAAGCCATCAAAGCCAAAATTCCCAGCAAAGTGTTAAAATCATTTCCTGAATGAACTCTGGTTTTATGTTATTCAGATAAAGTGGCAGACGATCCATAGAAATCAGATGTACACAGATCTCCTCCTCACTCTGCTCACCTTTACAGCAGACAACAAATAAGTGAAGAAGTCGTGTTCGTGGCAGCAGAGCTCCACAGAAGCGCCAAGCCGGTGCAGACAACTTGGGGAAGCTATTTGCTGACAAATGGGATTTGGTGTCGGGCTTGAGCAGCATTAACTGTTGGGTTTTATTGGTTGAAAGAGCACGATATCATGGCGGTTTTCTCCGCCATGCCTCTCTGGCGGAGTGGATAACGTTGCAGGGAGCGGAGGCATTTGGTCACGCGAAGGTGCTGTTAAACAGATGGCAGGAGACCAGTGAAGAGAGTGGCACTGGACGGCAGATGGAGAAAAGATCATGGAGGAGAGCAGCACAGCTATGCAGCATATATGTGTGTATGTATCCAGCACACTGCTGGCGTGCAGATCCCCGCCTCACACGCACACTTGATGACTCCATCATCCACATTTTCATCATGCGTACGCTGTTTTAAGTGAGATTTAAAAGTGCATCCCCGTATAACAAATGAAATGAGAGCCAGAGAGCCCGGATATTTCTCATTTCCTGAGGTGTGGGGATTTCATAAATCTCCTTTATGAGTTCTTGAGAGCATCCAGTCAGGCCTGAATCTGACAGTAATGCACCCATCACAGAGTGACAGCTCATCATAGAGCATGCTCTCAGCAGTGTATTTCAAGGGGAGACCAATAGGGGGCAGTGTTGCCCAATGAAGGACAGATCAATGTGTCCTGGAAAACTGAGGTCCTGCAGTGTGTCACTCTCTGCTTCACCAAGTCAAGTCGCTGGAGCTGTGTCCAATTTGACCCAGTGGAAAATGTGGAAGATGGTGTTTTAACGTCTTGTAATTACTTTGTCAGATTTGAATCGACTGTCCGGAGGAGGCCAGCGTCAGAGCCGAAGGCAGCGCCGCGCTAACAACAGTTTTCTGAGACTTTATCTAAATTCAAAACATCAAATATTAGAGATGCGTGTCTGTGAAGAATCAGCTTCATGTGGATGACATGCTCCAGTCAGGCCTCCTCTTTTTCTTCTGTTTTGGATGAAAATGCCACGAGAATGACTGGAGAACTGTTTATCGATGCCGAAGATGACAGCAAACACAACTGCAACACGATAATAATATTGTTTTGATAGCACATGTGATATTTATCTGTAATTTGTTCAATGGCTAGATATAATCGGTTATTTTTCCTTCTAAAAGGCTCAACACTCCCCCTGATTATTCATACGTTCATTCAAAACAGAAGGCCCCAGTCTGGAAAAAGAGAGACAACCTCGGCAAGAGACGCACAGGGCTGTTTTCTTTTTCTTTTTAAAATGCCTAATTTCAGGTAAAAGAGCGTGATGCGGGGGGAAAAAGTGACGGGGGTCTTTTGAAAGTCAGAACAGCCATCCTGAGAGAGGTGCTGCCGGGACAGGATGAGTGAGAGTGTAGGTGGGGATGTGGGGGCTTCGAAACCACAGCAGCAGGCAGGTAAGAGTGACAGGTTAACCTCCCCCCGCCCCTGCTGGCTTACTGTATGGACCTGACATCCTGTCTGTCACACACACACACACACACACACACACACACAGCTGCACAGCAGCCTGACTCTCATCCTGACAAGAAGGCCGGGACGCTTTCTCTCCGCTCTGCAGGTAAGAAGCGGCGACTGAAGGGCATTGAAAGAATATTAAAAGATGAATTATAAGAGGATCTCCAGAACTGGGAGACTGAACATGTGGAGGAGAAGTAGGCACCCTGTGGATCATGTCAGCACTTCAAGAAAAAAGACCAAAAAAACCCTCCAGTTTAATTTGTAGTAGGGATTTATTTAAAATGAACCACATCGCTGACACGTTATAAATTTTGTGAACAGGATTTATTATTAATTTAGTGGTTGTAATTTGAAACAAATGTGTTACATTTTTATTGTTATTATTATTATTATTAAAGCAATAATTTCCCTTTTTCAATTCTGTTCATCCAAAAGTGCTGTGAGTGGCCTGGCCCTCTCCTCTGACTCGTGACAGCTCCATATAACCCCCGGTGTGTCACTCAGTGTTATTGGAAGAGGAGTGTCAGCCATTACAGGCTTGGCAGCTGCACTGAGCTGCAACACTGATACTCTGAGGGAGTCATATTATCATCGAGAGTGATGGCGGCTGCAAGGGGAATCAGGCCAGGGCCAAAGGGCAAGACACTAACTCTCTGGCTCTGACATTAGCCAAAACTATAAAGAATGGAGTAATCCTATAGCGCAGATTAGAGTAACTGTAAAGTCAAAACTGTAAAACAGAGGCCAAAAAACGTCCTGTCAGGAACATTTTTAAAAAAAAAAAAAAAGAAGAAGAAAAGAAAGAAAAGAGCTCCATGTGAGATAAAATTCCAGTCTTCTTGGCTTAAAAACCTGATCCTGATAACTGCGTCATGTTCTAATAACTCTGATATGAAACTCAAACTGAATTAAGTGCAATGAGTCACAGTTTGTTCAAACTCATCCGGACCTGTAGTCTTCTCATTATGTTATTATTGTTTTATTTGGGGGCTGTTTGCAGTGAAACCACACTTCGTAGGAATTCCATGAAGTGAAAACCATTTCTCTGTAAAATCAACAAAGAAATACCACAAATATAACCGTGTCATGAAAGTGTATATTTCACTGGTAATAAGACTTGAGAGTTTCAATGAGGAGTTTAACTTTTAACCTCAGAGGGGGGGAAAAAAAGAAGAAAAGAAAAAAAAAAAGCTCTCAGGAAGTCGGCATTGTTTCCATCTAGAAAATATGTTTGCCTAATTTGTACGATTGTAATTATTTCAGACTGTATATACATTACAGTACTAAATGGAAATGTAATTATTAGTGAGGGCAGAGCTCTTAGACGAACCCAAATATGCTTTAAAATAATACACACACTTTGCACAGTTTTAAATGTCCACAGTGAAAATGATAGGCTGAGAAACATGTCTCGATCAGTAAGGTAGAAATCCGTGCTTCAGTTTTAAGTGCATGTGTGTGATAATGTTCCTGTAGCTGCTCAGTGTTTTGACAGTGAAGATGAAGTGATGTGAAACCCAAAGAAAACCACAAACATGCTGCGTGCAGACGGTGTTTCTGCAGCTCACAAGAGAGAAAGACAGTCGGGCTGCACCAGCTCATGGACTGACTAAACCTCTCTGAAAGGCAAATCTCACATTAAAATAAAATCTGTCTGTAACTTTTGGCGACAATAGGAGTTTTTAAGGTTTACCAGAGTGCGTCGAAAGCAAGAAAACATGAATGCAGGCTCAGTTAATTCTAATCGGAGGCAAGAAAAGTCCATTTAGAATTTTTACCTTAATAAATCCTGCTTTTTGAATAAAGTTAATCTTTTCTGTGATGTGTGTGGAAATTAGAAAGTGCCCCATAGCTGTCAGAGCCGCCGCGGCGGAAGGGGGACAGGAGCGTGTTGTTTCCGGTTTTCCCCAATAGGCGGCGCTGCAGGCCCGCGTTCTGCACAAGCAGCGCTGCACCTCTGCACGCAGCTGCACTCAACATCTATGGAAGAAATGCAAATAATAAAAAAAAAAACTTTTAGACCCACGCAGGGTAAAACAATCAGATTAAATTAATCTGAAAGGAGAGGAGGAAAAAAAACAAAGCAAAACAAATGAAACGCATGAAGAACCGGCGGCGTCTCATTCATGCGGTTTGACATTTCACAGGATCCTTCCTGCTGTATTCAAACCGGCCTAAATACTGCCGTTAATTTAATTGATATTTAATGAGCTTTTCGTCCACATCCGTTACAAATTATTTTTTTAATAACGACCTGTTGATGTTAAACCATGTCCGTGCGCCTCTGGGTGTGTGCCATACAGAAAGAGCGCGTGCACTTCCAATTCTGATGCCGGCTGCCAAAAGCCTTAATTACTCTGCGTCTCAATCCACAACCAGAAACTCGACCACAGCGTAATGAAAGGCCGGCCTAATTAATCTCACGTAACCAGGTGTCACTTCACGTTATCTCAAATGAAACACGGCTGAACAATAACACAAATCCAGGAATCGGTTGTGATTAATGCTCACTTCAACGCAGAGAAATGTAGCTCATTATTCTGTTACCTGCCAATATTTTAATCAAGATGTAGTTTTAGGGAATTGTGTGAGCTTATCTGTTTTTTAAGTGACTTTGTTGAGGTAGAATATTTTTTAAAAAACCCTATTAACATTTTTTTATGCGTATTTACGCACGTTATCATTTTCCCCCTTTTTTTAAGAGCACATCAATGTGTAATAAATATTTGTCCCCTATTGTTTGGTTCAGATTGTTGAACCACCCTGCTGATTTCAGTGTGTGTGTGTGTGTGTTTCCCACCCCTGTCACGAACCTCAGAATTGTTTTATTCTTACCACAATGAAATAAAACCATATTATGTGGCGGATCTTGCATGTGCCCTCCATTTCGCAAATTGGGTGTATGGTTTCACAGAAAAAAAAAAGTAAGAGAAAAAGAAAAATCTTGTAAGATGCTCAAGTATCCAAAGGCACGTTTTTGAAAGCGTGGAGTCAGAAGGGGAAAAAACGTTCAGGGTTTCCTCTCGTGCTTCCAGACATGTCTCCAAAAAAGAAGGTATCAGCCTTGGCTATATGGCACATGAGAGGTGTCAGGAGAGGCAGGTTCAGCTGAACACGCTTCTCTACTATGGTCTGGAGCCCTAGTTGCTATCCAAACACAAATAAACAGAGGGGAACATTGGAGTTAATGATAGAGGAGGGGGTGGAGGCGTGTCGGAGGGCGGGCTGAGCGCAAGAGAAAAAGTGAAGAACCGCACACTTCCAGCCCCAGCTCCGGACGGGACTCCCACGCTGCTGCCGCTGCCTCTGCCGCTGCTGCTGTCTCCCCTCCAAACTTCTCTGTCTCTTTCCACAGCTTTTCACAACTTGTCACATCTCTGCAGAAGTCTGAGGCATCAGAGTTGGCTGCATGGCTTCATGAAAGTTTCATGGACTTGGATCTTGGAAAACTTTTAGCGACGCTTTATTGGAGCTCGTCGCCTCTCTAGTAACTGTGGATTACTGACATACCGCAGGACCTCTGGCAGCTATTTATTGGGGTAAGAGTGTGTTTGGCAGGGTAAATGTCACTCTCTGCGGAAAGAGTACCAACCTCACGCAAACTCGCTCATTAGAGCTACTTTACCTAAGAGGGAAAAAAAAACTTAGGTTTTACTGTTCCAGTCCAAAGGGACCCAGCTGTTTGTGAAACAGTGCGCTATCCGCGAGGGGAAATCAAATAGAAATGTTGTGTAGGTGATTATTGTTTCATAGTGATAACCATCTTGAGGTCAGAGTTCAGTAGCGCTTTGGCGGAGCCGATCTGTCCATAGCGCACAACATTACCGAAACAAACAAGACTTGTCACGACTTCCAGAAATCTAAAACCTTCTCCTAAAAAAAAAAAAAAAACTGAAAACAGAGACGAAGTGAGGGAACAGGACGGGACTCTTTGGCTGCTGTCAAAGTATAAATGAAGTCCAAAGGTGAGGGAAGAACAAGCTGAGCGAAGTCGCGCGTACGAGCAAAGAACAACAAGTGCCTTCACGGTGACTTATGCTGCACCTGTGCGAAATTATATTTAACCCCATCCCTTAGCTGAGAGGTGGGGGGAAGCGAAGTAAAGTGAATACAAACATCTGTGCGCACGAAAGTAACGACCTGAGTGAAACAAGCGGCGGCCAGCGGCTACCGTGCGCACGACTCTCCCTTCTGCAGGCTCTCACAGCCACACCGCTTCCACACATTTTAAATCTGTCCAGCGATACACACACACACACACACACACACACACACACACACACACACACGTCAGTTTCGATTAATCTGTCGGAAAATATTCACATAAATGTATATATTAACGAACACAAAGCAGGGAAGTCGGTGGTTTGAATAATATTTTCTTCATGGTCGACCATGTCTAAAGGTCAGCCTGCTGTAGCACTGGCCTTTTGCCAGTCCTTCTTTCACCATCTGGAGCCTTGAACTTCTACTTTTTCCTGTGTGGGAAAAGTTGTCATCTCCACAAACACGGAACCAGCCTGGTTCTCAGTCCGCGCGCTCGCGTCGTTCGCCCTGCGTTGCAGAAGCCCGTACAGCTTCTGCTTCTATTTAAAATAAAAACTTAATTTCTTCTGAAATGTAGGTTTAATGCCCGGAGGCGACTGACTACCGCGTTCTCTTGTTTCAGATGAAATCTGGCATCTATAAAAACCCACGTGAAATAAAACAGACCCCAAAGCAAAACATATTAGTGACTATAAATTTACATTCAGATTTAAACTGAAAGTATTTTCCAGCGGAGATGAAAGCAGCTTTCTTGTGGTTAATAAGCCTGTTTGCGTCTCTTGCTCTGACTCATGTACTTAATACAGCAGTTCAGATGTCTGCTGGCGAGATTTCAGCCCGGTACCAACCTCCACACAGACCGCTTGTTTGTGAAACACCGACTCACGCCGTCAGACGACCGACTGTCCTCTCTAATTAGCTGGTGTGAGAGTTAGAGCTTCATTCAAGTGCGATCCGGATTCACAATTCACAGGGATAATCGATGCCATATGAGCTGCTTTACACCCACTTTAATTCAATTAGGGGCTCGATGGCTGATTTGTTTTGTGAAATCTCTTTGAAGTGCATCTCTATTGTAAAGGACGAAGTGTTGTTAATGCCTGAAATATGTGCTTCGAGGCTGTGATTCAGACAAACATTAGGTTTGAATGTGTCTTTATATTATTGTAAAGCTTAAAAGTTTAAATAATATATATTTAGGGGAATCTGGATATTTACTAAGATAAATACAGTCGTGGAAAATAAGATAAAATCAGATTAAATTGTAATAATTCATCCGTAATAAATTTATCAAAACGCAAACTTCTGGTTTGAGAGTCAGGTTTTGCTTTGCCTCTGTGATCAACGAATTCCTAATCCTCCTCGTGTCGTGCGTTCTGTCTCCCTCAGGGCTCTCGCCGTGTGTTTCCGCTGAGGTCTGAGCCGTCATGGGGAGCAAAGCCGTGCACGCTCCGATCCCCCTGCACCCGGCCCTGCAGCTCACCAACTACTCCTTCCTGCAGGCCGTCAACACTTTCCCCGCGGACCAGCTGCAGGGGCTGTACGGCCTCAGCGCGGTGCAGACCATGCACATGAACCACTGGACTCTTGGCTACCCGCACATGCAAGGACTGAGGTCAACGATCACGGCGGCCGCCCAGGGTCTGGTGGACCCTCGGATCCCCTTCCCGGCGTTGCCCTTCACGGCCGCGGCGCAGCTCTTCCACCCGAAGCAGGCCGCCGCGGCGCACGGCGTCCCCTCGCTGCACAAGGACAGGCCGAGGTTTGACTTCGCCAACCTGGCCCTCGCCGCCACGCAGGAGGACCCACCGAAAGCCGCCAATCTGGCGAAATTGACAGCGGGACTAGGGGGAACCATCTCCGAGCTGAGCAAGCTGTCCCCGGACAGGAAACCCACCCGGGGCCGGCTACCTTCCAAAACCAAAAAGGAATTTATTTGCAAGTTCTGCGGCAGGCATTTCACCAAGTCCTACAACCTGCTCATTCACGAGAGGACCCACACGGACGAGCGGCCCTACACCTGTGACATTTGCCACAAGGCGTTCAGAAGACAGGACCACCTCAGAGACCACAGGTGAGACAGTCACCGCATTACGCACGGCTTTATCAGCACTTCAACATTAAAATCTCTGCGTATTTTCTATTCATTTACTTATTAAATATTGGCTTTTTAATATTCTTAATTTTACAATGCAGCCCAGAAATGTCTGTTCCCATATTTTTCTCCATGAGGGCGCTAAAGCACTTTAAAGAAATAAGTTGGATTTAGTCTTTTTTTTCCTCCCTCCCTCTCTTTCTTTTTGCAACATCTACAAGCAAAGCCACACACGAGCGGACATTGATTAAGTGTCGTTTCTGTTTTACAGATACATCCACTCCAAGGAAAAACCATTCAAATGTCAAGAATGTGGGAAAGGATTCTGTCAGTCTCGAACTCTAGCCGTCCATAAAACCTTACATATGCAGGTAAGCCTCACATTTTAACAGTCACCGTCACCTCAGCTGTGTCACACTTTATGATCGTAATTCTTCAAGAATTCTGTCTACTGCATGCATTTTGGGGATTTTAATAAGCCTCACTGAAACACTGACCTATAGCCAAATTCAAGCAAAACAAACAAAAAAGTATGAGTGACATGAGTAAATGAAAAGTGACACATTCATTTAGATGGTTGAAATTTCTGTACAATTAAAGGGAATAATCCTTTGCTTGCTTTAAATCTAAACAGGAGTCTCCCCACAAATGCCCCACATGCGGAAGAACCTTTAATCAAAGAAGTAACCTGAAAACTCACCTTCTCACCCATACAGACATCAAGCCCTACAGCTGTGGCCGCTGCGGAAAGGTGTTTCGGCGCAACTGTGACTTGCGACGGCACAGTTTGACGCACAGCCCACATCAGGACTACTAGGCTGGACAGACAAACAA
Organism: Salarias fasciatus; assembly: GCF_902148845.1. Taxonomy (NCBI): domain Eukaryota; kingdom Metazoa; phylum Chordata; class Actinopteri; order Blenniiformes; family Blenniidae; genus Salarias; species Salarias fasciatus. The sequence continues at coordinate 22,219,634 of NC_043755.1, forward strand.
ACAAACACACAAAAAACACAAAGGACAAATCTCACAAAGACAAACCAGCGAAGCCCCAGTTTTCCCTTCTTTGTTTCATTTCCCCCCCCACCTTGGCTCAAAGACAATCTCCAATCAGGACACGTTCACTGCGCCGCGTTACGCAGTGGGATTTGGTTACACCTGAACAGCGGAGGAGCCTCCACGTCCAGCTTTCACCTGTAAATATCAAGACCATGTATATAATGTTGCTGTTTTTTTTATTGTCCTTTTCCTGACCTTGAAATGAAAACGTTGTCAAAAAAAAACAGTCATAAGTTTAAAATATGTTAAATTGTATTTTAGAAAATAAATATTTCCATGATATATTTGCATTTGTCCTGTTTTTATTCCGTGTCCTCCACGCCACCAGACACAGTGCTGTAACTCATAGGCAGCATTTGAAGGAAAGTATTTACTCTGGCCACGAAGTTAATAGCCAGCGTGTTTACAGCCAGCAGGCACTGAGAGCTTTTGTGGCTGACTAGCTGGGAGTTTTATTGTAGATCAGCAGGCATCACTTAACAGGGAGTATGGAATAAAATGAAAGTCATAAGGACTTCAAAAAACACTCATGTTTAGATATTTTTTTTTACAAGAATACTGTACAAACTCATGTTTGTTTTTCATAAGCAATTTTTGATTGAGAAAAAAAAATTAAAATCACCTTTTATTTAAAAAAAAGAATGCAACTATTGTGCAGACAGACACTCCTCGGCGTTTCTGTAGGTCTGACAATTATTAAGCCCCGTTATTATCTTGCCTCAGAGGAAACCAGGAGGTTGATTAGCATTGTATTAGTCACATTAGCAGCCCTGTCACACGTCTTTATCTCATCTGCATCACCTCAGAAATCATTTTGACATACAGGACAGAAGAAGGAGACACCACCGCCAAGAGAGCTATTGATTGAACACACAGACGTGCGTTTCCTCTACACGGCGTGCGGAAAAACACAGTTTATATTGTTAGACCGCACACTTATTCCAACTCACCATCAGCTTTTGTTGAGTGTATTCTTCCCAACCAGCTTTTTACATTGACAAATATTATTATTATTATTATTATTATTATTATTATTATTATTATTATTATTATTATTAGAAGACAAATTAAAAACGTGTGCATATCAAGCAGCGTTATAATTAATAGGATCGAGATAAAGTTGCGTGCGTTTTTGGACGCCGTGTTTCACACCCGGATTTAGACAGATTTCTGTGAATACTGAGGAAAACCAAGATTTGGACATCTTCCAAATAAACTTTGACCGGCCACTCTTTACCACCGCGGCCTGTGGCAGAAGGAGGAACTCCCAGATCCTTTTTATTGTTGTTATTATGTGAGGACAGAATGAGAGCGGACCATCCCTCGCTCCTCTTTTCTTTATGGCCTTCAGGCCTGACGTCTCTTCACTCCAACAGACTTTTTCCAGCCTGACTTCTCCACCAGGACACAGGTTTCACCTGACGGCGGAATTAATGGCTCGAATTTATCTGCAATGGACTCGAAAATAGAGTGTGGAACAAGTGCCTTACAATAACAACGGGGGATTTAGAACGGCACTGATGGCTGCAGGAAGGCCATTAACTAAGGCCCGGCTTTATTACCCACTGTGGACCCACAGCTTCCTAATTATTATCCAAATGGAAAAGTAAATAGAGCGCAACTTCTCCAGCGAGCTCATGTTCACATGAAAAAAAAAACCATCCAGATATCACTGTAACGGAAACATAAACTGGTGAAGCAAGTATGCATTTGATTGACTTTTATTTATTGGTTAACCACAAAAACAACAACAACAACAACATGATAATAATAATAATAATAATAATAATAATAATAATAATAATAATAATAATAATGATAATAATAATGATAATGATAATAATAATTTATTCTATTTGTTTTATTGAAAAAGTTTTATCTCAATATGTATTGCGTGTGTAACTGAGGGTGACAAATTACTATGAGTGGGCATTTTAGAAAATAAGTTAATATGAAATTAGATATGTAATTTTGGATTCATTTGACAGCGGAGTAATTATCAGTGAGCGCTGTGTTGGTTTTCCTGGACGATGGTATTTCTGGTGACCTTGGTCTACATGATAAATGAGTAAATCCCCCTCTGACTGTGAACTCCCCCTACACACACTCAGTCTATCAGCAGAGCGGCCGGCCACACTTCATCTGTAATTAATCATAAGTATATTTATTTAGAACACCTGTAAATATGTTGTTTTTCGATAATGCTGTCATTGATATTTTTATTATGTGGACATTTTTGAATGTAAATGTTATGTGAGCGCCCTGTATATTCTTATTTCTAACGAAAAAAAAAATGCCATGCCGAAAATACCTGGAATTAAAATCTTTTCTGATTCTGGAGTGTTGTTATTGTCCGATCGGATGTTTGTGGTAAATAGAATTCAGTATATTATTAATTAATAAAAACGATCGAATGTATTCTGCTTTTAAAATCCTCAATATAAAAATAATTCTTTCAGTGACACTGCAGCTCCTGGATGCCACACCGACAGTCTGACCACTTCGTGATCAACCGGAGCTTTATAATAAGCAGAAGGCTGATCGGGTCAGTCTGCTCCCTTTGAGGGTGGAGATGTCTCAAGTGGTTTATATGAAGACAAAACGTGAGCTCTTTCTTCGCTACATGGGAGCATTTTTTTTTTTTTTTTTCTGTGCCAACCTGGCAGTGAAGGCCATGCGCTCTGAGACGCGGACGCACGGATGAGTGGACTGTCATGCGGCGGACGTCCTCCATGACCGGCCCGGCTGAAGCTTTATCTGGCTGTCAGGGGACAGGCTGCCCTGCCGGTGGGCTACTGGCCCGAAGGATCCGCTGCTCTGCCTTCAGATCTCCCAGACCTCACACAGCATGCAACATGCGCCTTTTAGAATCAAATCAGGTTATTAATAAGAATCTCACTGCGATGTTTTATTAAACTGGTGAAAATAAATGAGGGAAAAAGAAAAAGACAAAAATGAAACTCACTTTGAAACGATACAGACATGAGACGCATTTTTTGCTTATTTATATTTCCTGAACCGTAAAAACAAAATTAATTACGTTTGTTAATTTTAATACTTTGAATATTTCCTTGCAGCAGCAAAGGCCGTAACTTGTAAAGTTAATAATGTTAAGGAAAGAAAGCAAAACTTGTTGTGTACAAGTTTGACTGTTTTTTCCTAAATTCTCAAAGCTGAATTCGACTTGTCATGTAGAATCAATATCTTATAGAAAACGCAGATAAAAACAACGAAGCGACATTGAAAAAAAATTAAACATTTAAATTGTTTTTCACTGTCAAAATTATTTGCTTCCGCAAGGAAAAAATTAAACATCGTTATAGGTTAGCCACCTGTCTTTAAATAAAAACACACATCAGTGTATTTTGTGACACTTAAGTTGCATGTCTTCATACTATAATTACAATGATGCCACAATTCCAACATGTTAAAGCTCATGATAGGTCTGCTAATCAAATAATTGTGCATTTTATTGTATTACACCCTCGGTGGTTCTGGGTCACGATGTTTGAGGGCAGCGGTTGACCATGAAGGTGTTTGGATTCGTGTACAATGAGATAGAAAAAAGAAGACGCAAACTGTACTACAAAATAGTGTTTTTGAAAAATCCGAACAAATTAGAAGTTTGTGCATTCTTAAATTGTGCTTTGATAAGGTCAGTGGTGAAATACTGCCGATTTTATTATTGATATTTTAGCTGGTGTTCTTTTCTGTGTGCAGCAACTCTACAAAGAATTTCCCTGATCATCAATAGACAATTCTATTCTATTCTATTCTATTCTATTCTATTCTATTCTATTCTATTCTATTCTGCTCAATTCAATTCAATTCAATTCAATTCAATTCAATTCAATTCAATTCAATTCAATTCAATTCTTCTAAGAGAGGGGGTGTGTCAACAGTTACGTATTTTACGTAAGAATGGTACTTCACGTGTACTGTGTAAATTCTGTTATTGAATTTCTGACAGCACGCTGTTGTTATTGGAAAAGGAAAAAATGGATAAACTGTGAACAAAAAGTCACTAAGAATCAGTGTTTGGTGCTCCATCAAACTAATTAGTTTCAAATTGAGACATTTTGGTTTCTCGCTTTTCACATGTCTTCAAATAAGGAAGCGCAGAAATCCTACGGACGCAAATGCAGCACCAGGGATACGGAAGCCGCGTTGGTGTTTACTGATGACGTTGTGCAGTAGCTTCTGAGCGATGTGGCTAATGATGTTTAGCGATATGAACGGGTTTTATTAAAGTTCGACTTCAACAACCAGCTACGGGATATAAGCAGGGGGCAGGTAAGAACCAGATTTCCTACTGTGCTCGTGGCCATTCTTTTTCATCCCGCTGAAATGAAGTTAGAGCGACTTTTTCAGACGCGTAGCTTAGCTTTTCTGCTCTGCTGTGTACAGTTTGCATGACAGGCTAGCTCTGATCGCTGTACCTGCTCCACTCAAAGTTTTTACTTTTAGCCACATTGCAGGATGTTATTTTCTGTCTTGAGCTATATTTAGATTGAATTTCAAGACTTTGGTGAAGCAGTACGTAATCTCACATGTTTTTTTTAAGTTATTAATATTTCATAATCGATAGCTGTAGCCTTAAGTAGCAAGCAGGCTAAATGATGCTCTGCAGTGAAATGAGGTCAACTTGAAGCTTCGTGAAGAGGACTGTTTAAACGTTTAATTAATACTTAAGGTGTGTTTAGGATTGCCAGAAACAGCGCGAACTAAATTCTCATCTGAGGGCTCATCATTGCTTCTACCTGTTGTTTGATTTAAAACACAGTTAAAATGGGCATCAGTTACACCTGCTCACCTACATAAGTAATACAACTCTGTTGTAAACCTGTTCCACCGGGACAATATTGAAATAGAGCACAGCTTTGCTGGCGTTGGGTGGATATTTGGACACACCCTGAGCAAACCCAGTCTATGCTGGACCAACCAATGAAAATTACCCACTGTAACATCTATGATCATTGTGGACCATTTGGATTGGAGTGTTAGATGTGATCATGAGAGTCTTTATTTGCACCAAATGGAAATATTTTTCAGAATCTTGAGAATTAAAACCGGACAATGCAGAAGGAGTTCCTGTGATATTCTCCTAATCATGGAGAGTAGAGGTGTTAATAAAAATAGTCACGCATGTCAAATCAGAGTAAGTAGGATGCTGATTGGACATGATATAGGCCTACTTCAGTAGTTTTAGCCTTAAAAAAGGGCCAGAAAGGAAAGCATGGTTTTTACATGAAATTTCAGAGCTGGGAAACAGGTGATGCTTTCAGGTATGACAAAGTGGCTAATGAAATGTTTTTGGGGGATGATGCAGAGTGAATGTTCGATAATTACAGGGAACAGATGTGAAATGTGTCCATACTATTGATTGATAAAATTAATGCAAGTTTAAATATTGGAAACAGAGTTGCAGTTGACTCTTGAACATAAGATCATTCTTAAAAATCCTTATTGTGTGAAGTCACAGAGAGACCCGATGGTCTCTGTGACTGACCTGTCCAAGGTGTGTACACTGTTTTTGCTTTGAGTCAACGAGGATTTGCTTCGGTGACCCTGTCAGGTGGATGGATGGAGTAGGTCTCCAACACACCTAGAATACGTGAATATATTATTGTGAAGTTCTGCAAAAAGCCTGATAACCAGTAGTACCTGTCCCTGATCCAGAAGAAAATCAAGCACCTTGTATAAAGGAGAACATCAGAACACCACACTGAGAGGCTTCTTTCCAAATACCAACCCAGACATTCCTGTCTAAAATGTGTCTAAAAATCAAGATCAGACTCTGAAAACATACTTTTTGAAACCCATTCAGTTGAACTGAAATGTGCTGAATGTCCCTGGTCATGCTATTTCATCTTCCCACGTGATTTACTCTGCAGACAATGTTGTACCGTGCTGAGCACCATTATATTAGTGTTTGTTTGTTTTCTGTTTAGGACTGCGACAAGATGTTGGAGTCTTATGTCACACCGCTCCTGATGAGTTATGTGAACAAGTACATCAAGAATCTAAAGCCGTCCGACCTGCAGCTGTCTCTGTGGGGAGGAGATGTGGTGCTCAGCAAGTTGGACCTGAAGCTGGATGTGCTTGAACAGGTGTGTATGCTGCATGCAACGTTTAGATGTTTTACTGTGTCGGACCAAAGCAACTAACATGACAAGGTGGCAGATATGTTTGGTACTTTTAATGTCTTCCACTAAATGGATAACGTGGCTATTCTATAGAAGACTTTGCAGGACTGATGGAAGATGATTCTGAGTTGGGACTTAACTTAGGAGACAGTATTCATTCTTAGTTAAATCCCCCATGATCTGTAAGGAAATATTAATATTTTATCTTGTATAAATGGCATGACGGTGTTAAAAAAAGCAACAGTAATTTCTTGAATGCATCACTTAAGCCGTTGATCCTGTGTCAGTTCTGTTATTCTACTTTTACTTTTCTAATTTTCACATTGTTTGACTGTTTCCAATTAAACGCTTTTCTAGTTGTTATTGGTTTGGGAAAATTGCTTTTCCAGCCTTCTAATGCCCCAGATTCGACTTTGTCAAGAAGTTTCAATGCAGCGTCCCATCTTTTTAGAATGTGGTAAAAAAGACTGTATGATCAGGATGACATACTCTGCTGAATTTGAAACCACTCAAATGTAGTTTTTTTTTTTTTTTTGCGGTTTATATATTTGACTCACTGCACTTTTTAATATCCATCACTGTTTCCTTGTTTGGAATATTTATTATTAAAATATTAATTTTGTGCAATCATTACATAATAGCTGGTATATTTGAAATCAGCACCAACAATATCACGTGAGAAAGTAAAATATTATCCTAGTCATTATCTTGGTTATATATTATCGTTACTGTTCTTAATATTTGCTTTTATTGTTCATATTATTTTATGACTCTTTTATTAGTCTCTTCCTGCTTCTGCAACAATGAAAATTTATTGCTTGAAAGTATATTAATGTTTCTATTAAAGCTGTAAATACTTTAATACACATGTAATCTCATTGACGAAACAAAATAAATGTTTTGGATTGGAATTAACATTTCAAGGGTGAATATGTCCCTTCTCCCAGAGTATTTTAGAGAAATTTTATCTTCATCTGAGCTAAGCTGTGTTATTTGTTAGTGGCTCAAAATCTGGGCTGTTTTCAGGATCTCTCCTGTCGCTGCGGAGTAGTTTGATCGATTTACTCCGATAGTTTCCTCCGCAGCGTTATTTTGACACGGTGTTCTTCTTACACTTGTAAAGTCTGGATTAGATCAATCCTCCATGAGTTAAAAGGGTTCTCTCTTTCTTTTGAGTGGGTTCTGACTGCTTCTGAAGAGCAGACCAAAACACCACCTAACCCAACCGATTGTGATGAAAGTTCTTATTGGAAGCAGCTTGAAGCGAGCTGACAGTGGGAATATTGTGCGAGGGTTGAGATTTGTGTGTAATGCTATGTCAAAACTTTGGAAATCGTCCTGCAATTGGCCTTTGTTTTCTTTCTGAGTTGGACCGTGCTTCATTTTAAAATGTGCTCTCAGAGATTATCTTCTCAATAAAAGGAGTAATTTTTAGTGAAACATTGTGTGGGTTATCGAGCAGACACACTGTAAATCCACAACAGCCTTTTCTCAGAAATATGATTGGTTATTAATTTTTGGCTTGGGCCTCTAGTGGAGGCATGTGAAGTGTGTGTGTGTAGGCAGTCTAGTTTCCTGGGAGTTGTTCTCACACAGAGTGGTTCAAGATGCAGAACCGGGATTCAGCTGCCTCTGAGAAAATCTGATTTATTTTGATAAAAGTGTAACCACTATGTAATCTGTAGCTGTTGTTTTTACTATCCTCTCGTCTTCAAATATTAGTTTTAAAGTGCTGTTTGAAAATGGATGGATGGGGATTACAGATGTTTTTGAAACCTCCGTAGTCATATTGACACATGTCTATATTTTTTGGCTTCTCCGCCGGTATTCAGGCGGTGCAGTGTAGACAGAGAGTGGATGTGGGGAATGAAAGCAGGAAAATGACATTTGGAGAAAACCCACTGCAGTGGAGACTCGGTGCTGGAGGCTTCCTGACATGTCATTTTAGATGTTCTGTGGCGTGCACTCCAGCCAGTTCCAGTTGTAAGCCGTTTGCTTTGTCTAACCCTCATATCTTTCCACATAACTGCAGGAGTTGAAGCTGCCCTTCACGTTCATGAGCGGTCACATCCACGAACTCCGTATCCATGTGCCCTGGACCAAGCTGGGATCCGAGCCCGTGGTCATCACCATCAACACCATGGAGTGCATCCTCAAGCTCCGGGACGGAGCCCAGGTCAGTGATTTGCTGGTATGAGAAACATGTTTTTCCTGATTGGTTGACTTGGCCAGGGCAGCGCTGAGCACATCTTCTGATTTCTAGGAAATTCTCTGTTATTGCAAAGTTTAGCTTACTCATTGGCTTTCTTTTTTGCCCGGTTCTCTCTTTCGCAATGCTCTTTGTTTTTAAATAAACACATACTGATCCTGCTGAATTTTTCATCCCAGTGAGATCCACTCTGCGATTTCTCTCTGTCTCAAGTGAAAATGCATCATTTTTGTTTCAGAAAACGTTGGCGTTTGTACGGCAGCGTTTTGAAAACGATGCCTCTTCACACTGAAACAGCAGAAACACTGAGACGGTTGCAGTTGTTGGACCACTAGTGGGCGCTGCTCTTCGTTTTTTGTAATAAAACTACACACGTGTGCAAAGAACAATCCGCTGTTAACAATGATGAGTAAATGTTCTTGTGTACAGACAGACGACCAAGCTGGAGGTTCCCGATAAATCCCAGGAGAATATGGACTGGGAGCCATGACACTCTGGGATTTATCTATATCTAATTACTCTCACGAGGAATGCATCAATGAAAAATAACAATGTGAACAAAGAAGCTAGAGGCTGCCGTGTTGAGGTAGAATGATGAATCCATGCCTGTTCAAAAGATGACTTGGATCAATCGCGCTCTGGCACAAGTGCTGCAGCACTTCTCAGCTGAATGTGTGTTGTCATGCAAACTCCCAGAACTGCTTCAGAAGTGTGTAAGTGAGAAGCATCAGCGTTTGCCTTCCAAAGTAAGTCTGATATAAAGCAGGCATCAGCTATTGTTTTGTCCCACATCATCATATCATTTTGAAAAAAAAAGAAGCTTGTTTGTCTTTCGCCAAGTCCTCCCACTCTTCGTTTGAGTTCTTCAGACGGAGGGATAGCGAAATTGACGGCTGACCAGAAACCTCCACGGCTTTAGTTTTGATTTAGTTTTCCAGCTGTGAAACATTTATTCTTCTCTTAGAAACATTAAGAATCTCACAAACAAAAACAATGTGTATGTATGCAAACAATGTATGTGAAATGTGTGTTTTCTGTCATGTGAATTATCTGAGGGAAAACAAGAAAAATCCAGCTCTTTGTTTTTCTTCAGCATTGAGTCTGAGAACAGTCCTCCCATGTAAAATGTTTGTATTATTGTGTTTAGTTTGGTTACAAATATTTTCATTTTTCAATTGTGTTTCGTGAAAAGATTTTTTTTTTTTTTTGGGGGGTTGGATTTATTCTTGCAGAAAAAGCCTGGCTCTCTTTTGCTCCCTGCTCAGTTTGCAAAAGTGTAACTCGGTGCTGGCTCTTTATGGGAAGGTTGAAGTTTCAAGGCCAGATGTCCCAGAAGAAACACATTTCAAGGGAAGTCAATTACAGCTAATTATATAGACTGCGGCTAAAAGATTTGTAACACATGAGCCTGAGCTGCCCAGAACTAATGGTAAATATCATACTATGCAGGTGGCTACTGCTCAAGTGATCAGGTTTCGAGCTCGGTGGAAATTTAAACTTGTTTTTTATGCTTCATACACAGCTTAAGGTCATGTACTCGTACTGATACTGGTGTAATGCTTGTAGTCTCAAAACAACTATTTGTTACAGATGTTTTCTAAAAGGCTCTCGGTGAAGAAAAGATTTTGGGGGAATTGCAAATGACATTTGGACAAATTATTCAGTGGTATGTACACCCAGGAGACATAATTTGGAGAAAAGCCAGACTTACAGCAGAACTCCTTCTAGCATGTGGAATTTAAATGAGCCACTACACTTCTCTCCTTTGCTGGTAGGAGGCAGGAGGCTGACTACTGTGTTCTGAAGCCAAGAAAATGAAGCCAGTTTCCTTTATATGCTTTAGGGTTGTGTAATTTGGTTACCCGCCTCTCATTACTATTATTGTTACCTTTTGATCTCTGTAACACATCTCTCTAAAAAAAAAAAACAGCAGTACTAACTGTGTGATCTCTGAGGTGGCAGATTACTCTTTTAGCTCGGTCCAGCAGGAAAACGTGTCAAATTAATCTCAGAAAAATAAGTTGACACTTCTCTAAAGGTTAGATGCCAAGTTGGTAAAGACTTAAGGGTCTGGCACAGCTTTAATCCAATCCGAGCAGGAAGTCATAGGTGCATGCCACCTTTAGCTCCTGACACTTCACTGAGAGGCTCCTTGTAATTTGTGCAATGCTGACTAGATTTTTAAAAGATTTGAATTTGACGTGCGCCTGGGAAAATCTTCCAATCGTAGCTCAGTACATTGCCGGCGTTTCTGCGGCGGCGCTGCTGCAGCCAACGTGTGGAAATGATAAATGATATCATTAATGTGGTTTGTTTTCATAATTACCGTTAAAGCCCGAGCACCGGCCTGTAAAAACATCCGCTCATCTTTTGAAGTTCATTAAGGCCTGTGTAATTTGACCGGAATTATTTGGACCTTTCTAATGCTGGCGTTTCCTCCGGAGAGGAACTGGGTAATATTAGGGATATTCGGGTTGCTCAATAGAGCCCATCTGCGGCGCACCGAGAGCGGCTCACAATTAGAGTTTCCAAGCAAAAAAAGTGGGAATTTGGGCGTTTAGCAGCAGTGGGAGATTACGGCTCCCGCTGACACTGTAATTGCTTAAAATAAGCTCTAATGAGGACCTGTAGTGAAGAATGTAGGGTAATTGAAAAAAATGTTGTCAAATTTTTTTTTACATGAATTTTGGAAACCAACAACTAGTAACAAATCCCTCCCTCCAAAAAAAACAGAAAAAAAAAAAAAAGATTTTAAACGTGTTGGACAGATACTTTGAAATATTTGTTCTCTCAAAAGAATGCACACTCCTTTTTTTCCATTTATTTTAGTTGATAGAGAAATATTAACATTTCCCCGTCGGCTCTGAACTGATTATATGTGTGGACGTCTCATGTGAACTGAGACTATTTAGCCTTTGCCAAAGAGCTCAGTGTGTGTATCAACAGATTGGTCATGGGGATGGAAGGCTTTTGTTGTAGTGAACTTCTTCCCCGTGCGCAGACACTCAGTGTGATTTAAATGATTTGAATAAACAGCGTCATACAAATGAAGAAGCTGAAACCGCAGAGAGCTCTGCCTCACTGTGATCTGACTGAAATAAGTAGCAGCTAATTTACATGAGGTGGTGTTCAGGAGGTTAAACGCTGCGTATTTATTCACTTTGTCCAGATATTTGTAACCAGTAACAGATTGAGGTGACACACTAACACTTCTTGATGAAAGACCGAACAGCAAGCATGAATGTTACGTTTCACTTTCCATCTTCTTGACAATCCTGTGAACTGCACCAGATGTTGAAGATGAGGTGCGATCTCAGGCTGGACAGCCGTTACAGTGGATTGTCACACTTGCAGATAGTCTTTTTTTCCTTCTTCTTCTTCTTCTTCTTCTTCTTTTTTTTTTTACGAGACAAAGATAAGAGCTTGGACTTAGCGGGGAGAGCCGCTCTGTTTTGGCTCAGCTCGCCGCTTGATCTGGGAGTTTTATGGCTGCTGAGTGCATTTGCCACTGATGTGGAGGCTCTGATTGATGCGTTGCCTCGAGATGATTTGGGGAGGTGCCTCTGAGACTTGCTGGTTTGGCATATGGTTTAACTAGGCCGTTTCTTCTGTTAGATTCTTTCCAAACTATTTTTAGGGCTTTACACCGCTTAACCTCATTGCTCCTAAATAATGGTTAATACATGTGAATTAGGAAATCCCGTCTCGCACACTTTCGAAACCCCCCTGGTCGTTATCCCATTGCTATCTCGACCACCTACACGACAGAACCGTGCTACTTCGGCGCTTGGGAGTTGAACTGGAAACTGTAGATGTGATACTTGATTTGTGAGTAACAAAACAGGTTTTAAAACAGTACGACCTGTTGTGGAGTTTATTTTGGATCGCGCGCTCCAGCTTGTGGTTTTGCCACCCAGAGGTTGACTCCACAGCCCACCAGATAGGAAGTCTCCAGCGTACAGGCCGTTAAAGCCACGACGTGTAGCCTGCGGTCATGGCCACCGGTAATTAGCTTCACTTCATGGTTTAAAACTGAAAAATGTAATTGTTATTGACAGATTGCAAGCATGTTATACACCAGTGAAACAAAACATTCTGATCTCTAACAGATGACTTGATGATCATCATCTTTCGGCAGGGTGTTTTGGAGTCTGCAATGTAACATATGGACTTCATATAGTATTAATTTGTAATCCCTTTTAATGCAGCATTCTCAAAATGTCATCCGTTTAGATGATTATTATTATTAGATTATGGTTTGCATTTTGGGTGTCTGACATGACAGTGGTTTATAGGTTTCTGCATGTGTGTGTGTGTGTGTGTGTTTGTGGTTTCATTTATTCTTTCAACTGCACCCACTAATGGTGTAACAGTCCATCAGTACAGATCAACATATCGATTCAGTGATCGACGATTAGATATCAGTCTCGGTATACATCGTCATCTTTCGGGTGCAGTTTTACTTTGAAATACGACTGGCATGTCTTTGTCCCCAGCGAAGGCGTTTCCTCTACAGCTTCGTGCGGCGAACAAGGTGAAGACATTGGCTTCCCTCACGGGAGTATTTCAACCAGGTGGAAGCATTTTAGTTTTCGGAGACAAAGCCAAAGTATTACGCAAATAACTATGACATTATAAGGTAAAAAAAACTTAAGAAGCACAACGAACCTGGCCTGGCACCTGGACAGTAAACACAGCTTTGACGTTCAAACTAATGCTAACGCTAACAGTATCATAGCAGATGTTTGCACACCAGCTTCAGAAAGCTTTCTTCTGCAACAGCAGTGTTGATGAGACACTATAAATATGATCGAATGTTTATATGTACTAGACAATATCTCAAATTAACAGATTAACATTTACTTTAAGAAGAAATGTTGCACTTTAGTAGGTCTGTTTTTATTTATTTTTTGTTTTTTTTTATTTGAAAAACCTGTTTCATTTGAAAGGCTGAGAGAACTCAGAGATTAAAGTGTCAAATGATATTTCAGCTGCTTTTTCTGAGTTGATATAAATATAATTGCTCTTCTGTTATTGCTCGCAGACTCCTGAATTGAATCTAATTGAAATTGTATCTTGGCAGGTTTTGCTATGTCGGGCAAATATCGTATTGTTTTCCAGAGAATCAATATAACATTGTTTTATGATACAACATGAACAAACACCCCCCCTCCCCAAAATCAAACAGTTGAATGATAAAGGGTTTTAGAGAATATACATATTAAAAAAGAGGAGAGCCAGGCAGGTGTAAAGGCAGTGTCAAGCTTTTGGCTGGAACTTCGGGATACTAATGGGGAGTCGGGGAGCAGTAATTTGGTCTGTTGTCTGAGGAAACAAAGTGTGTGAAAAGAGTGTTTGAGGGATGTCTGGGAATCAGTCCATAATATGGCTGCTTCCCTCATTCTATCGATTATTAACTCTCAATGTTCAATTGAACGGACGCTCTCTCTCAACGTGCGTATTCTCCCGGGTCCTCAGACAGTAATTTGCCTTTGTGCTGATTCAGCTCATCCTCTGCAAGTATGAACACAGGGAAAAGTTACACAAGTACAAGAAATAGCCTGTGGATGTTTGCAATCAGATAGCACAAACTGGATAATCTCGGTCCCGTTGCTTTCCGGAAATCTTGCCTTTGATTCTCAGGCTTGCAGGAGCAAATGGCTTTCAGAGATTGCCCCATAAATCCATCAGATCATCAGTTCGGGGGGATGCTGGTCTTCAGGACTGAGGACAAAGGGGACAGACAGCGCTTTAGAAAAAAAACTCTCCTTTGACTCCAAGCCCCTTTAGCAGTAACCAAACACATCCCTGGCTGTAAATAATAAAGAAAGATGGAGTAATGCTGGCACAGTGCAGGCTCCTCGGGCAGGTTGGACGCCGCAGCATGTTTTTTAACGAGAGACAACAGAGAACTGTACAGACACAGATGACTAGTTGAGTGTATGTGATTGGTGGTGGTTAAAAGAGTCTTTGTGTGGAGGTCTCATTATTTGTCTTTGTTTGTGGGAATCCTTGTCCTGAATTTCTCCTGAAAGCTTCCATTTGTTGTCTGTTTCATGTCTCATCTGCAAGTGAGCGCTCCGATGATTCCCTCTGTACAATGCACTAAATATCAGTATAAAACCACGACTGGCAAAATTATTCCTTTGAGTCAAAATTGCAGCATGTGACAATTGTGGGTCTTGACTCTTGGTATGTCTGTGTCTGTGTGTGAAGTTCAGAAAAGTTCTCGGTAATAATAAATAATTTATTCAATTTAAAAGTGCCTTTCACAACACCCAAGGACGCTGTAAGGTAATCACATGAAGTTTTTGAGGTATCCAACTCAACAATGTGTCAGACTCCTGTCTTTTCTGCGTTTGACTGTCCCGTGTTTGTTTATCCTCCCCCTCGGAGCCGGGGGACCCACTGCACCGACCTCTGTTTGAGATTTTCAATTGATTCAAAGCATCTGCAGAAATCAACGTGTGTCATTCCAAACAAAAGACCTTGCACCCAGCCACCGCCGCTTGTAAGTCAGCCAAAGCTGCACAGCCCGTAGCGCTCGTCTGCTTTCTCTTTGAGGGTGAAGGCCTGGTGGGATCTCTGGTGGGATGAGGTTACTCCTGCTCCTCAGACAGTCCTCAGACACAGGAAAGCAGCTGGGGGAAGAATTAATCCCAGTGGCTTCCTGCGTCCAGTGAGTCAACTGGTGATCAATACGCTGTGGGCAGGATGCTGCTGCTCCACGCTTTAATCCCTGCTCTCAGGCCATCCGGGCTGCAGCAGGCTTCTGATGATATTGTCATTTGGGGAAACAATTATCTTGTAATTAAGTCTAATGTGTGCTCTATTGGTAGTTTTTCCAGACAGAACTCTGGGATAGGTATTGTTTTATCAGCCCTAAATCGTCACCTGTTATTTACCACTTAACGTTTCATTTTGTATCAGTGTGTTTGTTTTGTGTCGAGCTGTTTCCATTTCAGTCGTTCTGATTGAATTTTCCTGCTGTTTATGTATTCATTTGTTCTTTCGATCCCCATGTTTTTCTCTATAACCCTCATCAGAAAGGAGTAACACAGTAATAGGGTGGATCTGTGTGTACGATTCCTTGTTACACACACTGTGGGTGGTCTGTTTTCTGTATCTCGGGGTGAGTGTGTGCTTCATTTAGCAGACCCTCACCTCTTTGACCCATGAATAATTCAGCTCTTATCATACAAATGATGAAGCCACAGAAGAGACGACGTTTTTCAGCCAATAAAATCGCACATGCAGAGTCAGGAGAAGGCCGTTCGTCAGAAGGGTTTTAATGTTTTCTGTAAATAGCACCTCTCTCGTAAACCTTTCCCTCAAAGCCAGAGAGATGCAGATCATGGTCAGTCTGAGGACGTCTCACTCGCATTTCTGTGTGTGTGGCTTTGTAAGTTAAACTCTGCTTTCCCCAGTGTGCCAGCAGCAGTGTTTGCTTTTATCTTTGGAAAGGTCTGGGCCCCTTTAATGTGTGGGTAAGAGAGGAAGAATGTAACATGACTAAGTGCACGATGTGCCACTCTGTGCGGTGGAGGAGAAAATAAAAGGCAACTATGCAGAAAAGTAACATGTCCAATTGCAAACATAATAAACACCCAGAATTCAAAATGGAAAGATTTATACCGTCTTCATCAAAATCAGTGTTTTTATATTGAAACCATATTCATATCTCCTAAAGCAAACATCAAACTCTGACTCCTTTTGTTTCATGAAAAACCAGTGAAGCATCTGGGATCTATGGAGAAACTATCTTATGATTCCAGGATGTTACAAGGATGCGGTTGTAATGATTCTCTTCCAGGTAAAGTGGACATCTTTCCGTCTGGCCTCTGAGCTGGTTGAAGCTGACCGTACCTCGGTCGCTTTGAAATCAGAAATGTATCGAAGTTATGCAAACACGGCGCCTGCTGCATTCCACGTGCACGCTGGAACCTTTGGCAGTGCGGCCCCGGTATTTCACAACATCGACGGAAAGTCCTCTCCCATTTCTCTCCGTTTGATTTATTTTATCTCGCCGCTTTTAGAACATTGATAGTCTCCAAGAACAGTCAGGCCTCAGCAGCTTGTGCCTTCCAGCTGCACCTCACATGTCCAATTAAGTTGTCAGAGTCGCCCCAGCCTCTTGCTCGCTCTCGTCTTAGAGGGCTGGTGCTAAACATTGTTCAACCGGCGCTTATGTCTGGTACGATGTGCCTAATATTGCATTTGAAAAGATGAGGGGAGCTGGGAAGCAGGGACGGTTCTGTTTTGACAGCTGTCACTTTATTTTCAAATCACTTCCTGCAAGTAGTTTTCAGCAATTCACTGAAATAAAAATTTAGAAGCAATCCTCCTAGATGCCTATTTTCTTAATCGTTCGTAAAGATAAATAATTACCTCATATTGAGCAGAAGAAAGCCTGCTCAAATAGATCAATCACACAATTATTGGGGCGTGCTGATTATTTGGATTAGAAATTAACAGGTTAGTATTGAAGCTATTTCTGTGCTTGGGAATTCCCCTGTGTGCCATGTAATTAACTTGCCTAAGATGTGCTTTTTTTTTTTTTTTTTTCACATGTCCATGTCTGAGTGTGCGTTTGTCAGGGGTCTGTGCGGAGTGTTTTATTGTAGCTAACACATTGCAGTTATTAGCATTAGGGGGTAGCTGTGCCAGCGTAAGCAGCATGCCTCACATGCTCAGCCTGGGCTTGTGGTTAGCTGATGGAGACATCTGAAGGACCAGAGCTTCTCAGATCTAAATCAGGAACAATTTCTCCCTCTTTCTGATTCCCTCTGCATGTCTCATTCTCTTTTGATTATCCCTTCTTTTCTGTCTTAGTTTCCTATTCCCTTATCTTTCATTTTCTCATTTATGACACCATTTTCTTTCTTGAGTCTCGTTTTTTTTCTTCCTTTTTTAGTTGTATTGGATGTCTGTTTAAAATTCAAAACTCTGGTAAATCCAGATCATAGTATATAAAGATGAGGAGATTCATAGAACTCATTTGGAAGCAGGTTGAATCGCCTCCACATTCCTTCGAGGCATCTACATCATTAGTAGTCACCAGCCTGTTCTTGGCTTCTTATCAAGTTTTGGGATTTAAGTTACATCCAAATTTTTGGTTCAAAACCAAAAATTCTAAGTCAAACATTGTTAGCCCGGATGAAATTGGGCTGCCATCTGAGATTTCCCAAAATTACTGCTGACCTGCTTACTGTTGTGAGCCGTTCTCTAAGAAAGCGATTTCATGCATGAATACAATGGCTTTGAGGTTTAATAGATTAATGGAGAATTATGCACACTTTGACTGGAGTGGCATCGGCTACTGTGCTGTAAACACAGGATCGCTGTGAGCTGGCAGTGAGCTTCACTCGTATGACCCAGCCCCCAAAATATTTTTGATATTTAAACCAAAACCAGTTGAAACTGAACCCAGAAAAAAACCGGGGCTGATTGTTTTTGACCCAAAGAGGAAAGGTTAAAGGTCAGTGCTCATCTTGACTCCACGTTTGTTTCAGACTCAGGAAAAAAAAGTGAAGTGGCTTTTTATTTTTTTATTTAAAAAAAAAAATAAAACATTTCCCCAGTCAGTGGCAGTCACTGTGTTTGGGGCGTCTCAGGTGACGCCGGAGGCCCGAGTCGCTCCCTGTGGTTATTCTCGTTAGGTGTATCTGCGATCCCTGTTTGTCGTCGTGGTTATTCTGGGCATGTTGGAGCGAGAGTTTAAGCACTGCCAGTCTGAGTTGGGTACGGTGGAGGCAGCCTTGGCAGAAACTCACTGCCTGACATCACCAGTGTTGTGATTTGCTTTTGAGTGAAATAGTTTAGTAATTATACTTTTGCTTTTTGGCCGATGCTTTGGAATCATGTCTGTGTCGTCGCCCCCCCCCCCCCTTTCCGTAATGGACACGCTATATTTTTGGGCTTCTGAAAGAAAGACGGCATTTGCTTGTCAAATTATCCCAGAGCTTTCATTCTAGCAGTTTACAGGGATTAAATGTGCTTAGTAACACTTCTGGTATTACAGACCTTGTAAACATCCCCCCGCCTTTAAATGATTGGAAAAGAAAGAAGAAAAAAAAAATCCCACAAGTCTGCTTCATTTCTGTTGTGGTTGCAGTAATTACAGAGGAATGACGGTTTAAAACAACACGCATTACAGATCATTTATATTTCCTATAAAGAAAAAAGCAGTGATTAGAAGCGAGCCAAGGGTTGATTCATATATTTATGGACTGTCTGTCGTTGATGTGACCTCAGACGCAGGTTCCAGAGGTGTGGCGTGTGGTTTCACAAACGAAAAACGCACTTTTTACAGACGTTTTACGTGGAACTAGCACATCCATTTAATTGACTCGTATATTTCCGAAGTGTGCTTTAACATGTACATTATTGCTGTTTTATAAAAGTTGCAGCCTATTAAATGTCAGTGTATTATTAGAATGTCGAGTGTATTTCTGACATGTAATTCATGTCTTACAGGTCCAGAAATCTCAAACTGGCTTTATATTTGTTTTGGTTGGCTACCTGTGGAGTTGTGCTTTTTCCAGAAACTCCAGAGAAGTTGCTGTGGTATTAAACGTGACTCACCCATTTACTCAGAAAGATGGCAAAGGAATATGCGGTTTCAGTTAGTCTTCCATGGTGCATTGTGTTCGTTTCACGACTGTAATTAATTTGCGCTCTGTATCCACTGTAAATGGAGATATTCTTTTCCAGTAGTGGATTTAGTTACTGTAACCGAGAAGAAGAGAGAGAAGGAAGGAGACTACATATTTATAATGAGCTGTTTTCATTGAGATAATTATTCAGAATGTCACACAATCTGATATTCATCTGGGCTAATTTCAGGCTCTAATCCTTTCAATCCGCCACGGTTTCCAGCTGCACAGCTTTACAGTGCTTCTTAAAGTGCGACTCTTTATATTTGGGCTGTATGTGCGACTGCGCCCATGCGATTTGCGTGTGGCGCTGTATACAAGTATTTATCTTTAGCGTTTCGCCTCTGATGTGGCGCGTTGGTGTCCGGTGTACAAATTACAGAGCGTAATAATATCATGAAGAGCGAACGTAGCTCATTTCTGCCTGTTTGAAATCTTCGAGCGATTATGTGAAATTCTGCCCTCGCTGCTGGAGCTGGCATTAGCCTCCCGGAGTCTGCAGGAGAGGAGAAAACGTGCCCCCTCTCTTTAATCATGGTAAAATAGCTGTCTACATTTGTTACCGTTTCATTAAAAAGCCATTAGCAACTAATTTTCAGTTGAGCTGATGGATGAGTTTGAAGGCAATGGACGCTAAAAAGAGGGTAATCTGAGCTGGTCACGATGAGCTCTGTTCCTTTGTGTTTTTTTCCTCAAGTTCCACTGGGACTGCCATCAATGCAAAGTGAAGAAGAAGTGGCTGCATACCATTTGACATTACTGGAAGCATCCCAAACTGTGACATGTGCTTGAAACGACAAGCTACTCCTCCTGTTGCATTCCTCTGAGTGCCGGCTGGAAGCCTTTCTTTTGAAAACTCGATTAAAGCAAGTTTCAGAGTTGCTTGTTCAGGACGGCGCGACACCGATAAAGATAGCAAGGACAAGCTAATCCGCTGATAAAGAAAATGACCCACCAAGTCCAGAGGACTTTGCTGGAGGCAAAGAAGGTCTCGGGATCAGGAAGGAACAAGGAGAATATTTCACAAGATTAAGGCCCCCGTTTACACTGATTTCAAGTGGAAACGCAGAACTTTTGTCGTGTTTTCGTGATCTGTTTACGTGACAGCGGTGCTCGGTCACTTTTTTACAACAGCACCCAAGTTTGAAGGCTGAGAGTCTCCCTCATTAGCAATCCAACTTTGATCTGTCCATGCAAATGTCTGTGTCCTTGGTATTGTCAATACTTGTAGTGTATTTTTTTTCTGCAGGTGTGTGTGTGTGTGTGTGTGTGTGTGGTTTTATTACAAAACAACCAGCAGCATCAACTCGTGGCCCAACAAGCTAACTACATCCTATTTAATGTCTCTTGCCGTTTTCATGTAAACTCGTCTTCAAAGTATTGCTGCTAAAACGCCAAGCTTTTCCGAGACGAAAACACAAAAACTAGTGCTGTCAGTTTTAATCGCATTGATCGCAATTTAATCGCATTGATCGCAATTAATCGTGATTAATTCATGGAGAACTGTCAACAATTAACTTTTTTAAAGTTGAGATTAATTGCAATGAAGAATCTAATCCTCATAAATCAGTCCCAATGTCAGGAAAAAACGCTATTATCCTCTAGTTCTTTTCTTTGACCCAATTGGCAGACCTCAATGGATTAATCACGATTAAAATTGACAGCACTAACAAAAACGATGCATTGGAATGAAACAAAACCTCAAACAGCAATACACTTTAAAGGGCCAAAAGATAAACCTATTCCTTCATCAGAGACTGTTTCACGACCACATATGAACAAAACAAAGAACTTCCCTCTGGGATTAATGATGGATTACTGTTCTATTTCTATTTTGTTTGATGCACTCGGTGTTCACTGTGCTTTGGTGAATATTGAAGTTATTTTTTAAAAAAGCCTGAGAGCACAACGTGTGAATACTGTGTGGAGGTTTTGGTTGCTACTCTTTGGACCCTGACATGGGGCACAGGGCTTCTCCTTGTCAGACACAGTGTGTGTCTGTATTTGTATATGAGTGATTTAGTTTGGAAGGGGGGGGGGTGCTTGTCTGAGATAAGGAGCTATTGGGTTTCCTTGATTTATTTTCTCACTCCGTAGGCGTTCGCTTTCCCCTGTCCGGCCTCCAATCTCCAGGCCTGCTGCTTTGATGTCAGCATGAGTTTGCTAGCAACCTGCGGAGGAAAAAACAACAATAACAGAGAGTGTGTTTATCCAGCAATGGTCTGCATGCTCCCATTAATCTGCTGAAACTGTGTGAAATTGACCAGTTTTAAAAATGTTTGGGTTTCAAAGATCAGGCATGCGGGGACGCCGGCTGCCAACATTTTTCCCTGTGTGTTAAACTCAAATTGAAAAATTGCTTCAGAATTTGTTTAGGAAAAATGTATATTAAAAATAAAGGATATTTTTAAAGGATGAAAATAAATTGCATGTATTTATTTTTCTTTTTTTGAGAGATGAGGCCTAAGAGACCAGGATTTTGTCCTCACATCATTATACAGGATTAAAGTTATTTAGAAGAACATTTTGAGCTACTATTATTTTTAAAATCATCTTTAAAAGCCTGCTCATCACACACAGTAACGTCCCACTTCTCGAAAAATCAAAACCCCCTTGACTTTTTTAGACTTTTCACGTCACTTTAAATAAATTGGTGCTGGTGTCACGTACGGTCTCACCGGTTTCTGGTATCACTGAGTTATTTTAGTTTGTTTGCACAAGTTGAACTGCGCCGCGTATCCGTGGAGGTGCTGCTCCTAATAGCTGGAGGTGGCGGCGGGCTTCTGCTAATGTGTTGAGCGGCTCATGCGTGTTGACCCCGCACGCCGGCCCGGCGCACCGCCTCCCGGTCAATGGCTGAGCCAGACGTCTGCCGGCGGGGGGGCCACAGGGGTCACGGCTGGCCTTCCTGTGCCCTAACCCTCCAAGGGTGCCCACTTACCCTCTGAGTAGGGGGTCTCCTCGGCCTGTCACTCACACCGCTTCATTTTTTTTTTCTTCTTTGCTCTCGGCTTCTGTGTCTGTATTTTTTCCATGAATCTCTTTGTTTCCTGTCTCTATTTTTCTTTTAACCACTGTCATCTTTGGTCAGCAGCTGAGTTGAAATGCCTTCAGGGGAATCTGCCCCTCACCCTCCCTTTCTCTCCACCTCACTCTCTCTCTCTCTCTCTCTCTCCCCACATCTCTACCTCTCCTCCCTCCCTTGTCCTTTATTTCACTATCCTTCCATCCCTTCCTCCCTGTCCTGTGCCCTGCCGTGGCATTGGGGGGGATCAGTTTACCCGGCAGCAGCTGAGGCAGGCTTCATTTGTCCCAGGGCTTCCCTCTGAAAAGGCATTTTTCGCCTCTGGAGAATTGCTCACTGCCCACGGTGACATTGAGCGCTTAATTGCGCTACTTCCAAATTTGGCAGTCTTGTTCTTTAGAGGCAGTTCAAGCTGTTGAACTCAGTGTACTCTTGGCTTGCCGGGCCACGCATTCCTTTAGGTATAGATATGGGAGTCTTCAGGGGAGGGAGACTGTTTCTAATTGTAATGTGCTCAAGTAGTGTATTGTGATCTAAACTAAACACTGCAACATGTGCCTTTTTTTTTCCACATTGTGTATAGTCTTACTTTTTTTTTTTATTGTAATGTCTTTAGATATACCAGGTTCTTCGTTTGAAGTGAAGAAAAATGTACAAAGTGTGAATAAACAGCCACTAATTCACATCATATTATATACCAGATGTCATTCTTTGCAACCTGGATAGAATATTTATTATTCCTCCCCCATTTGTTTGCTAATTCCCACCACTCGCTGATGAGGAGGAGAGAGCTCGCATACTGCCGCTCTGCCACCGAGGCCGAGTGTAAATATTTCTGTCAGTGTCTCTCATCTCTTCTGGCTATTGCGTGTTTACTTTACTGCACTGGGGGATACTTACCTCCCTGTCACTCCGTCCACAATGCAAATTATGCACAGTATGTTTAAAACCCAAATCTTTCTTACACAACCACAAAGAGACACAGGGGTCCATTGACATTAGATGGTGTCAGAAGCTGACCTGACAATGTGTGTCGATGGTGCGGGCCGTGCGAATGTACAGTATGTGCAGCATGCAACTGGCCCGGAAAGTTTGGCCGCGGCTTTTCTTTCACACATTGAAGTGTTTGTCAATGAAGTGTGTGTCTGTGTGTGTGTGTGTGTGTGTGGAGTAGCTAAATATATTTGCTTTTGACACTTCCAGTGTTTACATTAGTCAGGATAAGTCAGGATAAGGGGCGACTCCTGAGACACTTAAATGCTGAACACATGTGATCTCCTTCTCTCTTTGTTCGGATCTCCCGGTTACCACCCAGCCCGACTCTGAAAGGTTACTGTGCTGCACTAACCCCTAATCAATGCCATACTGGGTGTTAATTCACTCAGCTCTCCAGTGTTTCCCCAACTTCTTGGTTTTAGAAACGGCTCGACTGTGACCTGTTCCTGTATCCCTCCCTTTCTGACAAGCTTTATTTTTTCTTCCATCCTCCATTCTTTGTTGCAGGATTTTGTCTACCCAGAGCCTGAATATGAGGTATTTGTTATCACACATGGTAGTTGTAGGGGAGCTGCAGTCGAACAGTTGTAGTTGTAGTGTGATATTTGTGCGAGTCTCCCACCCTGCTTCTCCAACCTCGTCACTTACGGTGAAGCAAGTTTTTATAGTAGTGCTGGCTAAAGTCCTCTTCGGACTAAAATTTGTCATTTTCTTGCAAAAGCACAAAACTTATTCCCGTAACCTTTGATTATGAGCTGTTGAGTCCAAAGCTGTTAACATGCAAATCCCTCCTAAACATTGGAAAGAGGACAATCTGGAGAAGGTGAAAATCTACTTTCAGAATTTTTACAAGTCTACATAGTCACTCTCTTTATTGTTGATGGAGCTTCTCCAAGGTTTTTCACTTGATGACGTTGGATACCAAAGCTTTGGTATTCTGCTTCAAAGTTGGGGAAAGAATTCTAACTTATTCAGTCGTAACACAGAATTCTAAAAAAATGTTCCTTTTTTTTTTTTTAGTTAACTTCTTGAAGAAAACTACATTTGCCCTAGTTGTAGATCTAGTGAAAGTCCTTGCGTTATTCCGTCTGCTTTTCTTCACATCTCTGCTGCGTTAACTGCTCTTCGCGTCTCCGCTGTAGAGCACCCAGGAGTCCCTGCGAGCTGACCAGATAAATAACCTCTGCTCTCCCAATGTTGGCCCATCCTGTTTATCTTTAAGCTCATCTCTGAAGGGGATGTTCATTTCATCATATGCCCTACACACACACACACACACTCACAGATTTTGCATTCCTGGGCTTAAAGTCCGCCTGTCTCTCGAGAGCAGTTGACATGTGATGTTGTGGAGGAGAGACCTTCACCTTTCTCATCCAAGGACCGGAGTTTATTTGTAGAGGCCATGGGGATGGTTGTTAAATGAGGATAGGAGGAAGGTTAGTGGGAAGGTTTATGTGAGGGATGGGCCTTGGTTCAGTGGTGTTACTCCTCCAATCACTCCCCCATGGAGAAGGACTAATGTTTAATCCACCATAATTTGATTGGCCTCCATAACCAGATGTAACTATTAGATTACTTAGGGTGTAACCTTTGTTCCTCTGACAGTAGTAAAGAGTATTCCATGCAACTTTGATTACAGAAACAAATATTGCCACATTCTTTTATTCTACTGTATAGTATAGGCTAGTATTAGTCTGATTTTTAAACATCCAATACATTTCGGAGTGGATGTTAGTGTTGGTTTGGCTTCAATGAGAAAAAAAAAGCACGAGTTTGAATCTCTAACTTCACTTGCGATTTTGTTTGTTTTCACAGGATGACCACGACAGCGGCTCGAGCTCCACCAGTCGCAGCGTGTCAGACAGCTCCAAGGCTGTGGCCAAGCCTCGCCGCCTCCAGCAGGCGGCCCCCAGCGACCCAGATCTGCCCCCAGGTGAGTGATAGCCCTGGGACCAGTGAGGCTGTTCTGCCTCCCTGCTTGGGAAATGGCTACAAGGACAGGCCTGGGTGGGGGTGGTGCGACAAAACTCAAGACCCGCTAACGCGACAAAACTTCACCTGAAGTCATCAGCCTGTTAGCAAACCTGAAGAGGTTGACACTCTGAGTGAATATGCAGTTTTAGATGAGCGCTCTTGTTTTTCTCCCGTGTAAATTAGCTGGAGTAAGTGTGGGGGATGTGTCCGTGATAAATCACCCAGAGATGGTTCTTATCAACAAGGCCACTTGACCACACGCCTCCTACAGGGCCATGGAGTCCACACCTACCCTCCTGCAACACTTTACTGCACCTCACAAAGAAAGGCTTTGTCTGTTTGCTTCAATTATTTAAAAATGTTTTACATGCATGCTGGCAAAGGCAATTCACGAGTAAGAAAAAAGATGCAAGGCGTCAGAATAATGGAGAGGGTGACGAACACAGATTTAAACATGGAGAAAAGAACGAACCTTCAGACAGCAGAGAGGAAGAAAACACACCGGGAGCGTAAGGGGGTCGGAGCTGTAAGAGATAGGCCAGTCTAATGACCAAAGGTTCACTCCCTGAGCCCTACTATGCATGAATGTATGAACTCTCACTCCTGGCTGGTTGTATCTGGGGAGGATCCATTTCCAGGCTTGACATTATAAGATAATATCTCTCCCCAGCTGTTAAAGCAGGGTGCCTCACACCACAGCATGTCCCCCCGGGCCTGCCTCCAACACATATCCCAGGTGTGTCTGCGTGACTGTGTTTCTTTGTGTGACCACTGTTGCACCGGCGGGCCTTGATTCGACCCATTACTGGCTGTAGAGACAACTCCAGGTCAAAGGCCGCAGCACCTCAATAATGGAGAGGAAGCAATTGAATGCTGTAATCCCAGCCTGGCTAATTAAAAGGTAGAGGTTAAAAGGTAGATGAGGTAAAACTAACCTGCAATGAGTCAGACAGAGAATATTTTGCTAAGAATAAGATACAAACCAAACCTGTCAGGACTCCTTAATGTCGTTAGAGGATGTTTTCTTTGTTCAAAGTGAGGGCAGGGCACAGCAGTGCACACTGTTATGTAAAGTCTTCAGGTGTGTTGTCCTGATTATGGGGTCCAGGCCACTTCTGCTTCACCTGGACTGGTTAAAGTGGTGCTATATTGACCTTTAAATTTAAACTCAAAGTTGATGAAAATGTTTATATTTTCAGAAAACTTTTCAGTAAAAGCAGTAATTGTGATATTCAGAGTAACGGTGAAACGCTCAAAGCTGTGGATGAGGATGTTTTGAGGCACACCTTCATTGTCGTCCCAGAGCATGGCCCTTTCTTACCTCTCTGTGAGCATCTCTGTCTGCGAGCCACCATGTTGTCATCTCAGCTTTCCTTTAGAGCAACCAAAACAAAACATGGCAACACCAAAAAGCAGCCCCTTGCAATTTTACAGTCATTTGGCCCTAAGCTCTCACATATTGAATGGATTTATCCTCCTTGTTCACCCTGTGGAGGAAAATAGGGATGTTAATTCATATGCCATGGGACTGGTAGCCACACAAAGACCAAGTGCTTCCACCTTGGGCGTCTCTGTGAGTGATTATGTTTACCGCTGCCTGTGGGGGACCAGTGGCCACAGTTTGAGAGCCACATTTGTCTGCTCTAAGAGATTCCTGCTTTGGCTGTTTTCACACGTTTGGAAATGTGTTTTGTTTTATATGACTTTGAAAGGATTTATTAGTTTTTTGAGTTCCTTTGAAATAAAGATTTTAACATGTTACCAGAATCAGAAGCAAATATTACACACATGAAGTTTTCAAAACCAAGCTATTCTGATAAATCATCACTTTATCTTCAACTGTTTTTTTTTCTGTCTCAGTTGGAAAGAAGCTGTTATGTTAGAGGATGATTTTATTTTTTAATAAAAAGCTTATTGTTGTTGTTTTGTTACCAACTGACAAAAGTTTTATTAGTGAGTTTCATCCACTGGTAAAAGAATGCATTTGGAGAGAATTCCCCCAGTTTATGTTGAACTAACTGCTTTCAGCTTTCCATAGATCAGGAGTGTCAAACACGTTCAGGGGCCACATGCAGCCCAATTTCCTCTTGAGTGGGCCAGACCCCTAAAATAGTGCCATATAACCTGAGGTGTAAAGTATACCTAATGAAAATATCTGTATTTTCACACAAAAAAAATAAAAAAATAAAACAAACAAAAAAAAAGCCCAACAACAATTACTGCTGAAAATTTCTACAATTTCAACATGAAGCCAGTTCTTTCTGCAATCATTTTTCACAGGCAAGGAGGAAGTTAATGATATTAAATATAAACTTTCCATTCACTTCATGTATTTTTTTTTTTCCCATAATGAAAGTTTCTCTATTCACAGTTAGGTGCAAAATAGGAGTGTAGCTGCGTTGCTTCCACTGCATGCGTAAGTATGCGTGCGACTGCAGGAGATTGAGATTTGCTTGAACTGAAATGCAAACACACCGCTGTGATAAGTCCACGGCCCAGTGCTACTACTGTCCTGGTACTGGGGTCTTTGCTCAGAAAATAAATGCAGCAGCTGTTGTGGTATTACTCGGAAATGCTACTTAAGGATGGAGAATATCCCACTCTGGTAAAAGCTGGAGCTCTCTCCACGGAGAGCTTTTTTCTGCTCTGGAGACCTGCTGTACCATGCATGGCTGGGTTTTCTGACTCTACAGTTTTATACTAAGAGGCCTCAAAGCTGATTGAAGGGCTAACAACATACTATGATACTATGACTGATTATTTGCTATGGTAGCTGTTAGGGCAGTATTTTATTTATTTTATCAAGGTTTTGGCAGTTGAAGTGAGATTCATGTGCTACTTTTTATTTTTCTGTATTTCAGGTAAGAAATAATACATTCTTTCAATTCTGTAAACCACAACAAGGATCATCGCTCAACATTTTTATGGTTTGATGGACTTTTTCGATCTGTCCCTCCATAGCTAATAACTGGGCACGTTTTAACATTGCTAATACTTTCCACATACGGGAAAAATGGTGAGCATGTACAGTATAGTCTTTCTTTACTATATTGCACAGAAGAGAGCACTTGGCCTGTTCCTAGATCACATAAAGGAGCTAGTTTTTCCAGTCATTTTATGGTTGAACAGTTTTAAGTGGGCTTCTTCCCTGTGGGCCGCAGCACAGGTGCTGGCTGTGTCAATTGTTTACAGAAGTTCAGAGCTGCGCGATGGCTTGCAGAGAGACGGACCCGGGGCCTCGGACTTGGTGCAAGGCAAGGAGAGGTATAGCAAGTGTGAGAGGGTGCCTGAGAGAAAGAAAGACACCCTGACATGGGTAAATTAGATCCAGAGAGGGAAATAGCAGGAGGTAAAGTGCCGAGTTTTACTGCCCGGGCTGCAGGTGCGACAGCAGCTTTCCGGCTGACCCCAGAACCGCAGGCACGAACGTACGCGTACAACCACATTCATGCACGCACGGAGGCAGCCAGCGCATGCATGCGTGCGAGGCCACGCACAAATGTCATGAACACACATTGCGTTTATGAGTGGAGTTTACATTATGTCATTTTTCTCTCCCCCGCCGCAGTGTTTGGGCAGGCAGCAAACTCAGGAGAGTTTAGTCAATTGGATTATGCTAATACGGAGCTGGGCCCGCGTACAAGTGGCAGGACAGTTAACCAATTCATAGAAATATTTTCATCAACAGCGCCATTTAGTTGGGCCTAATTATCGTTTCTGTTGTGCCCTGCGCCAGACTTGTAGATACAGGAAGAAAAACATTTGGTTTGGAAAATAAGGCAAAAGCATTAAAGCTTTATGTTTTAACGTGTAGCGACTGTGTTTAACAGTACATGGGAGGAATGAATAATGCCATTGGTGCTGTGGTTAGGAGGATTTATTGCTGTATATTTTCATATTTTATGGTCGAAACTCCCCTGTCTGTAATATTTTAAGTTCTTTCTTACTTTGTTGAGTAATGACCTTACCATGTATGTTTTTCCTGCGAAGCTTCTGTTTCTGGGCGTCACTCCGGCCATTAGAAGGCAGTGGTAACACTGTAGGATGGCTCCCCCAGCTCCGTTGAAACCCAATCTGTCAGGCTGCTTTTTCTCTCCTGCTCTCTCTTGGTTACCACATCCTCTCACCTCCTGTACAGAAAACCTGCCACCCTCCCACCTTTCACCCGCCAGATACCCGTTTCTCTGCTCCTTTTCCTTTTCTCTGGTAGAAATTGATTTTTCCAACACTTGCTCACAATAACCATTGGAAAGCCTCTAAATCTCTTTATATGTTGAAGTGAACTGAATGAAACTGTCAGTATAGATCGTGACCTTAACATTACTGCGCACTATTTTTGTTGTGATACTGATTTTGCCATTCAGACCCCGTTTACACGGGCACATCAAGTGAAAACACGCTGTTTTTTATTGTAATCTTCAAAATTCTTCTGACCAGTATGACTTCAATACCTTTATTTTGTGTAATTATGTCGAAAATTGTGTATTTTGATTTGTGAATGTGTGTGTGCAGTGAGGCTTGCTAATGTTTAGAGGAACATGCAGGCTCCTAAATGGTTTAATGGGCTTTAGAGGGATATATTAGACAGCGTGTGCATAGCTTTGGGTTAAACAGGACTTTGCGTCTTAGAGGAGAGGAGCGGCCTTTGGAGATTCATAAATTCACCCAGGATTTGTAGAGGTGTTCCTGCAGGGTGAGGTTTGAAAACTTTTTTTTTTTTTTTAAATGAATACTTCCACAGGTCATGTGCGGGTGTACTGTGGCAAAAAATAACACGTCAGGACCTCCTCTTATTTACGAGCCCACGAGGATGGCAGGGGTCAGTGGTATTTAGCTTAGAATTTAAAGGAATGCAGCTCAAGATTTCTGTCTTTGACAGTGTAATCTGTTCAAATGGATTATTAGACATATGCTAGCATAATTGCTGTGCCCCTCTGTGCGAAGGTTGTCTTTCCATAATTCCGAGTGTTTTATGTGGATTTATTTTACATTTGGATGTATTTGCCTTTGTGCTTGCAGGCTACGTGCAGAGTCTGATCCGCCGTGTGGTGAACAACGTGAACATCGTGGTGAACAACCTGATCCTGAAGTACGTGGAAGACGACATCGTGCTGTCGGTGAACATTACCTCAGCCGAGTGCTACACAGTGGACGACGTGTGGGAGAGGGCCTTCATGGACATCGCCGGTGAGTAATCTCAGATAGCATTCCTTGGTCGATGGTTTACCTTGTAAATCTACCGGTACAGACACCAGTATGCAGGTTTAAGTGTGTCTTTTTGTTAGTGGGCCGTTTACAGCCTACATGCATGGAGACACTGTTATGTTTTATGCTTGTTTGCGTCACGACATTTCATTAATAGGAACAATTGTCCTTGTGGACGGACTTTCATCGCACCGTTACACTCATATCATTACTTAATATGAAGCCAGTGAAGATAAGAGCAACAGTTACCGGTACTGTTCAGGGAGTGAAATAATTCTTGACTTATGATATCTTGTTATCATTTAAAGGGAAAGTGAATCACAGACGCGTACCAAAAACAGAAAAGTCTATTTTCCTTTGAATTTATCTGTTAAACCCCTATACACACACACACACACACACACACACACACACACACACACTCAGAGCGTTATATTACACAAGAACAAGCTTGTGTGCTGAATGTGATCTTTAATCCTTCTCAATCCAGTCAATACAGTTTATACATATTCCATCACACTTCACTGTCGTGATTCTCTCTATATGAAGGGGGGGTCAAACCCTGTTTAATCTCAGAGGCCACATACAGCACAATTTCATCTTGAGTGGACCAGACTGGTAAAATATGGGCATAATAACCTTGAAATTTAAATGTGAAAGTTTTTCTTTGTTGTAGCACAGACTATAATTAAAAAAAAAAATCAGTGGTTTCACAAAACCAAACAATTGGTACCAAACATTTCAACATAAAACAATTTTATTGATACTATCTGGTGAAAGATAAAGTGAAAAATCCAAAAACTTGTCCTATAACCATTGCATTTTGGTTTGCAATGACCTTGAGGCTAATGCTTGTTTGTTAGATTTCATGGCAGCATCGCTAACGTCACGACTTCAGGCTTGGTGACGTTTTATGTCCGTTGCTCTTGAAAAACTTTCGAAAAGTTGACGGCATGTTCATATCGTCTTCAGTGTGTTCATCTCTTCTTTTCACTGCGCGTAGCTCCAGAGCTGGTCCTGCGAAAAGTCATCAACTTCGCCGACTGCACCGTGTGCCTGGACAAGCGGAACGCCAGCGGAAAGATCGAGTTTTACCAGGACCCGCTGCTGTACAAGTGCTCCTTCAGAACGCGGCTCCATTTCACCTACGACAACATCAACTCTAAGATCCCGTCTGTCATCAAAGTGAGCAACGCACTCAAAGCTTTATCCCATTATGCGGCATGTTGGAAGGGTTTCAATTACTGGTATCAATAGCAGGATAATGACTTATTCCACTCCATTGTTGAATGCTTTGAGGGGATACATATGGAAGATATCAGCTTGTTTTGGCCAGGCTTCATTTCCCCCCACACACAAGAATGCAAGATAACAAATAACTGGATGTGTCGCTCAAGTTTAATCGGTGCTTCGTTTTTACCAAGTGGTCTCTATTAAGATTTGACTTGTCCAACATTTCAGGTAATTTAGAAATTTCAGTGGAGCAGGTTCAGATCTATCTCCCCAAAAACTATTTTTCAGTCAGGAAGTTGACGTTTTGTGTATTCATGGTCCAGGGCCATCTGTCCGTCGTGCTTCACTCATTGTTGGTGGAGCCATCATAGGGGCTGTTCACTGCATCAACTCATCAAGTACTTAGAAATTCACATAAAAACTTTTTTTTTTTCTTGAAAATAGGTCTGAAAGGGAATTCGTCTCACATTCAGGCTCTAAGCTTCAGCTCTGGGTCTTACATCCAGTTGTTCATTAACGGCACAGAAGCTCCAAAAACTAGATCTCTGATTTCGAGACCCACCGTCAGCCCCAAACAAGAAGTCATGAATCAGTCACTTATTCAGGCATCAATCATAAGCTGACATGATAATCACAACATTTCATTAACAGCCATTTTTAACAGGCTGAGTTGGTGTTCTCATGCAAAATACATTAAATCAAACGAAGTATATTCAAAAAAGCTCAAATTATGTACATTTTATCTGAGAATCATCACTTGTTGAACTGATCACAATCACACTGAAGACTGACAGGAAAACTTACAGCTACCAGTATTTAAGAAAATTTAAAGATTTTTGAATCCATGTGTTTTTCATCTTTTTTGGTGTTTTTTGGGAAAATAAAGTTCAGGTCTTGTAGTTGGTCCTACTCTTCACTGATTGATTTGATATGTTTCTGTGTGTGTTTTTTCAAGATATGCTACTTTACAAATTCAAATACATGTGTGCTTGTTATCCATACAGTCCTGTTTCCTATTTACAGTAGCCCTCCAGAAGCTGTTGTCCTGCAGTCTGTTTCACATGTAAACATAAAGTTGATCAACTCCAAATTTCTAACCTGAGCCATCTTTTGTATCCCCCCATGTTTTTTAATAGATCCAGACCATGGTGGAAAGTCTGAAGTTGTCCATCACAGATCAGCAGCTCCCCATGTTTATCCGGATTTTGGAGCTGATCATCGCCCTCTACTACGGAGAGATTGGCGGACACAAAGAGGGCGAGGGCGAGGAGGGCACCGCTCATGTCAGAGAGTCCGGAGCGAGTCTACCTGGTAAGTCAGGTCTCAGTAGAGAATATAATCAATGATCTAAAAATAGTTTCCTTGCTTGACTTAAATTTAAAGCTGTGAACTCTGTTTTCTGAATTCCAAACTTTATTATGAGTGCCAGCGAGACCGTTTTGATTGATATCTTTTTGTGGTTGTGGAGATTTTTTTTAGACAGACCAGTATTTTAGTAGCTGCACATTTATGCCAACCTTCCAGTCTTCAGGTTTTGTCATTTATCAATCTCTAAGCTCGTCAGATTTTTCAACATCCACTGTTCTTGATGTAACGTTTCCACGTCGGTGTCCGAGCGCGTCGCCCTCGCGTCTCTCTACGTGTTGCCTCGTTCCGTCCGTGAGCTGCTGTTTTCTTAAATGGGACATTTAACATGGCTTCGACCATGGTGTGCGCTCCTCCTGCTTTTTCCACAAACAAAATCCGGAGCGTGTAACTCAACACAGACCGTTGTCGTCGTGTCTGATCGCCTCCATGTGGATAGAGGCAGGAGAGAGCGAGACGGAGAGGGGAAAGTTGGAGGAGTCGAACACAGGAGCACCTCTGTCTTTTTAATTACAGCACCGTAGGAAAACACACAACTCGCATCCAACTGTTGAGCCCAGATGCATCCGTGCAGTTAGCGTACTGCATACTAATGTATAATCATTGTAGCACCGACAACCACGCATACCATTTGGAAGAATACACACACACACACACACACACACACACACGCATACACAGACTATATATTGTACTTTTGATAGCTGCAGTAATCCCCTTAATAAACCCCCCCTCATTCCCCAGCCATCCATTGCATCTTCCCCCAACTGCTCATCCTCGTCGCTGCCAAATTGAACAGGATCAAGTCCCAGATCCCGCAGGGCCAAATCAGCCCCCGTAGCACCGGGAGCAGATTACAGAGGACTAGAAGTGGTGGGCAGAGGGGAGAGCAGACGGCCCAACACAATACAGCCCCTTCGCTCTCTCCTCCTAACTTGCTCCCTGCCTCTTGGCCTGGAACTTTCACTGCAAGTTGGCGCAGTTTCCACTCCAGTGTCCAATGCCAGATGTAAGAGTCGGTGTCATGCTACTGCTATGCGAGCCTCTGAGAATGAATTAGTATCCCATCACAAAAATATACAAGAGGGGACCAGCTCTTGGAACCCGAGCGCCCCCAGATCTTGTTATGCTGGAAGTAATCGACAGAGTGAAGAAGCTGAAGGGAGCAGGGGGCAGCTGAGTGTGTGTGCACTCTGGAGTAGTCGGGTGTGTGTGTGTGTGTGTGTGCGTGTAGGGAGGGGTCCGAGCTTGTTCATGAACATATGGCTTTCAGTGGACTCAGATTGGAGGAATAAAGCAGGACCTGTTGCGAAGTTTCTCAGCACTACAATTCCATGTTGATTCTTATATCTACTGACTTTTCATACATGCATATTTATCGTTCGTAGATTGTAGCTTGTATAATTCCT
This sequence comes from Salarias fasciatus, assembly GCF_902148845.1. NCBI lineage: Eukaryota > Metazoa > Chordata > Actinopteri > Blenniiformes > Blenniidae > Salarias > Salarias fasciatus. The sequence continues at coordinate 22,253,914 of NC_043755.1, forward strand.
GTATCATGTTGCCTGTTGACAGTGATTGTTTCTTACAAAGTACTTCACCATAATCGTCTGATTTTTGGTCGTTTTGCGCTTTTTGACTCCACTTCCCGATATTTGTGTTTCCTGAATATCCTGTATCTTTTCCCTCATCAGAAGGTGTTTTTCTGATTGCCAATCATCAAAGTGGAAAAAGTCTTTTAATGTGTTTATGTACCTATGATTCACTGTGACGTGTCTTTTTAAAGTGAGAGCCAGTGTCTCATGAATGGATAGCTCTAATAAGTGAAGGGTGTGAGATGCTTGTGTGTCACTAACCAAAGCAGATTTTCAAGCACAATTACACGGCGAGCTTTCCCGCTGTCAGAAATTCAGTGAAGTTTGTGAGACTCTGAATAATGAAGCGGTTGGAAACATAGATGACTAAGGGACCAGCTGGTCACGGCAGTGAAAGCCGTATGGTTTCAACAAATATGTGAAGAATTATGAATATAAAACTGTGGCTGCTGAAGTGTGGCAGCCTGTTGCATGCCTGTTCTTACGGTTATTGCTGTTTGTTGTTTGAGCTTGCTGTGCTGGAAGGTGTAGCCTCACTGTCCCCAGAGACCCGTGGAACGTAACAGACCATCACGCAGGTATTAGCCAAAGACTTACAGGCTATCACTGCATTGTAAACCTCCTGACCTGAGACAGCAAAGCCAAAGCTATTTAATCTCATGTTCCCGCTTTAAAGTAGACAAATTTGTTCCTTTAAGCATTTTGATGTAAAAGTCACCCTGGTAGTATCAAACAGTGTTTAGGCTGAAACATGCTCCATTAGGTTTATTGATGTCTGTGAGCAAGTGTTGAGGAGACACTTGGTTGGATAAAAAGAGGAGAGAGCCCGTCCCAGTTCAGTCATAAAATCAGTTTTCCTGCATGGATGTGTTGCTCATGCTCAGCCCCAGCTTGCGCATTAAACAGAGGCACAGTAGCCTCTGCATTGTGGTCAGGTAACCAGTCCACCTCTCCCTCGATAAACATGGAGGGACATCTACTGGCCTGCAGGGGCACTGCCTCCTCTCACCCCTCTTCTGGAACTGTCTGACACTGAGCCTCTCAATCGCTTCACACACTGGACACACCCTGAAGGTTAAACAGCCACTGCTGTCAAAATCACCTGTTTTTGAAATTGTACTCACCAATTTGGCACCATGCTTTTTGTTCCAGGCAGGTTGCGCTCATGGCGAAGTAGAGAAAAGAGGATGTTTCACACCTGCATGGTCACTGTTGCTTCACTCCAGCCAGCTCGCATCACTCTCCGGGAATCTTTCACTCGCTTCTTTTGGATTAGTACTTCAAAGTCTCCCCAAGCCGCTCTGTTTTGATCACTTGATTGGGAATTGTGCTTTTTGTTTTGATTGCAAACGCGGGTTTCGTCAGAGGGTGACGTGAAGTGAAAGAGCTTAAGTTGTTGAAGTGACACCTCAAAGGCTTCGCGGAGCGAAAACAAAAGAGGAAACCGAGAAATGAGAGATAGAAGCGGACAGGGAGATTGAGCTACAGCGAGCGAGATAAAAAGCCATAACATGGGATTTCCAGCTGCCAATTCACAAAGTGAAAGATTTAATTAAAATATGTCATAATTTTCACCGCCTCAGCCGCTGGGATTCCTAAGCTGTGACCTCACAGACAATATTGTTTTCTCACAGAGGACGTGAGGCGGCGAGGAATGGGATTACACATTCTTGTATCTTGACATCAACTTCCTTTATCCCAACGTGTAGGGAAACAGACATGATGGGACCAGTGCAAGGGTCAGGATCCGGACCAGAGGGCTGCATAGCGCTTTTGAGATCTTGTGAGGTCCCAAATGGTTTTCTGATTTAATAATAGAGGAAGACTTTACCGTTTATATTGTAATGCACGCCACCAGCAGGACACCGGCTGATTCAGAAGTACATTGTCACCTGGTTTGAAGCTTGTGGGGTTAAGGTTTCAGCCCTCCACCCCCTCATTCTTGGAGCTTATTTTACACAATTCTCCAGCTCCCCATCTGCTGCAGATGGTTGCATCAGATACTTCACCTGCACGGCGAACCAGGCTCCATTCGGACCCGCTCTCTTTCATGACCCGCGCTTAAATCTGTTGGGTTCTTATCAAATGCAACCCACCCCGTATCTGCATACATTTGGTTTCTCACTGTCAGCCCGAATCACTGGAGCCAGCCGAGGTCCTCCTCTGTCAGGGTGCTGGCTAACAAAACGTGCCTTCTGGCCTCCATTGGAACGAACATCCCGTCTTTCTGCGGAGTTCTCGAAGCTGGGAGTTCACACAGCACTCCAATACGTACACACCTGCACGCTGGAGCATTGGCAGCAGCTACAGTGAGGCTGCCTCAGTCTGGACCGTTTCTGTGTGTTCGCTGACAGCTGAAACAGCTTGCTCGTATTAAAGTGCCTCCGAGGCATGGACTAATTAATTTAGTGTGCTGCACTGGGTAGAGGCACTTTACTACCATACGTCTGCTGTTTGTTTGATTGGTTTGTTCTCAGAACCTGCCTCGCCGGTGTGTTTTCACTTACAGAAATACTGGTTCAACGGTGAGGTGAACATTTTTCATTTGAACCCTGATTTGAATGTAATTTAAATTTGGCTATGATTTTTACACAGAAATGCAATCCACTTGTTTTTTTGGGAGTAGGAAAACATTTTTTTTTTATTCTGAGTTGAAGATGTTCTAATAAGTTAGTGTGGAGATGAGATTAATTTCATACATCAGCGTGGCTAATTTTGAATTACGGCTTATTGCTGTTATTCTTTGTCCTCCAGGGATGGAAGTGGATCTGGAAAGGCAGGGCTCCAGCCCAGATATATACATGCAGCCCGGGAGTCCCGAGGAGGAAGACCAAGGCTGGGTGTCCTGGGCGTGGTCCTTCGTCCCCGCCATCGTCGGCACAGAGGAGGAAGGGGAGGAAGGCCTATACCTGCAGAGAGAGACGGGAGGCATTCCCAGCAACCCTCAGCAACACACTCCCAAAGACCCCATCGTTTCCATCGGCTTCTACTGCACCAAAGCTTCTGTTACCTTCAAGGTAAACCGGCACAAAGCATTTAAACGTATTCCATCATATGCAGGCTTTTTATACGATTTTGTGTAAATTGGTACAAAGTACTGATCTTTTTTGCTGAATTGTTGTTTCCTCTGGAAAAAAAAAACATTGATCGTCTGGAGACGTTCTTGTTTATTTGCAACAACATAGAAAAATATTTGAAAATATATGTGCACTTGAATAATTTTTTTAAATCAAAAATCCTGTTCATTCCCTCTCACCAGTATCCTGACATTCACCGGTCACCTTCAGTTTAAGTCTTAAATCTGAGCCTGGGGAGTTCTGGGTCGTCTTCGTCTCTGTGTGCGGCGAGGCGGAGGCCGGTGTAACCGCTAACTGGCGTCTCGGGTCGCATTAATGATTTAAACATTATGTGTGGTATGGTGACTATTCAGAAATGCATCCCCGGTATTAATCCTGCCCGCTCAGTCAGAATAGTTGGAATTCATCTGTGTTTCCCGTCAGATTCAGGCTCTTCGGATCACATTACCGCTCGTCTGTGTGAGAGTGCATGTGTGCGTGTGTGCGTGTGTGTGTGTCTGATCAGTAGAGTGGAGGTACATCTCAGACCAAGCAGTGTTTTTTGAATAATGTTTAAATTGTTCCTGTATTGTTTGAGTTCTTTTAATCAATTAATTGCCTCTCGTCTCCAGTAATTGCAGACAGCTGAAAGGATGGCTTTTTTTTTTTAAACGTTTTGAACTCTTTCCTTCAAGGAAGTATTTAGTTTGATGGAATTTTACGTCTTTGAACAGCTTCTGACCGAAACCCGAGTTGGACATGAACGTGAAATCAGAGGTATTTTTAGATGCTGACGTTCTCCTCCCGAAATCTCCTTTGATCAGGGAAATTGGTGGTGCAATTTCATGACTTTTACACACTTAATGCATAGTTAAGCACTGACCATTTGTTCCCCTACTTTGCTGTGGCACACCTGCCAAACTCACTGCATACCAGACTTAGTGCCATTTTCCTTTTTCAGAAACATAGGGTTTTTTTTTTTTCTTAGGTTTGGTAGTTTTAGTCAGTGGTAGGTATTTTGAAATGTTTCAGACTTCAGGTCCTGCTTACAAACACCCTTCAAACACATTGATGAGCAGTGGAGGTGCATCACGTTTCTGCAGGAGTGGGTTCATCTTGCTCGAGGTTTGCGTTGCAGCCAGTGACAAGCCATTCATGGAGGGGAGTGTGGACTCAAATATAGAGGGGCAAGATCTGGAAACAGTCTACAATCTGTTAACAATGCTCCAGAGGATGGCTCTGTATAATGGGATAACAATCTAAAACACAACCCACAATCCACCCTGGACCACTTCAGCAAGCACAAACTGAAGGCATTTTATATGGTCTGCTTTCCTAAACATCGCTGAATATCTGTGGGTAGATCTCACAAGAGCAGACATGTTGGATCGATGGGGATTTCCACAGAAATGGAAGCGTTTTCTGAGAAGGACAGACAGAAGTTTGCTGGTTCATACAGCTTCATTCAAAACTTTATCTTTCACTTTTTTGAAAAATTTGAAGCGACAGAAAGTGATCTTTGATTAAACGTTCAGGAAATACGTCATAAACCAGCGTTATATATTCTCGTTGGAAGTTGTTCTTGGTGCCACGGACACTGTTGCTGAACAGGTTGTGGCGGACACGTGATTAAACTATCCTGGATATGGAAAGAGAGGAAGGGAGCGAGGGTGAGAGAGTCCGCTCCATCAGTAGGAATAATAAGGCACAGCTGTTTTTTGCCCTGCACCTGCTTCCTGTGTTGAAGTTGAACGGGTTGGGGTCTGCACATTCTGCCCTTCACCCACAGGTTCGAGACCTCAGAAGCATCACGGCTCGGTGTCGCTCCTTTTTTACCAAGTTCTCCCGTGCCGCTCTTCTGTTTCTACGTCCATACATCAGTTCCTCTTCTATCAGTTTCCCTGGGTGCTCAGTAAACAAACATGCACATTATCACTTTGCTTTTTGGCATGTTTAATGCTACAGTCATATTGCGATCATGGTCTCACTCAGGCCCGAAGAGGGGCCTCCTCTTAAATCAGAGAAGAGAGGCTGTCATGTGGTTTGATGAATGTTTTTGGCCCGGGTCCAAACCGGGAACAGAAAACGACTGAAAAGTCCCACGGCTGGCAACCAGCCTCTGATCTAAGAAAATGTCATATGTCCCTGTTTAGATGTTATTCTTTCTTGTTATATGGATTATTTTCTGGGGCCTCATCGTCCCTCACATCCAAGGCTTACAAAGTTTTTGTTTATTTATGAAATCGCGGATCTGTTTCAGCAGTGAAGTGTAGAGACACAGCAACACATGGTATGCTCTCCAGTTGTATGTATCCTCCTTTTTTGGGTCAATGTTGTCCAGTTGTTATCATTATTACTGTTTTCTCCTAACATGTTGAGCCACTTAGATCTCCTCTTGAAAAGGCTTCCTTATTTTTGATACATTAAAGTTCACGTCCGTGAAATGTAAAATTGATTTTCAGTTTTTTCTCATTTGGTTATGTTTTTATGTGAGTCAGAATATTTGTAAGAAATGATTTTATGTGACACATCCTAAATTGTCATTCCCATCAGGAACCTGGCTCTTCTGTCTCCTTGTTTTTACAGAATATTTAATTATTCAGATTTCATGTAGCTTTCTGATTGTTTCACAGAATCTTCAAAAATGTTGCTCATTTTGATCTAATTTCTGAGTCTTCCATTTAATTGTTGTATCAAGCAGTCAGCCTTTTCTAAATGCCTCATCTCCTTCATAGTAAGCATTTCCTTCTCTCTTTGTGTCAGCTGACAGAAACACAGTCGGAGAGCAGCTACTACAGTCCCCAGAAGGTCAAGTCCAGAGAAGTCCTGTGTCTGGAGCAGGAAGGAATCACGATCGAGGTGAGACTGAAAAACTCTGCACACCGTCTCCATGACGACAGAAGATTGTTCACCGACCAGCAGTCCTCCAGGGAGTCCACAAAAACCACCTTCTGATTTTGTGACGCAGAATTCAACATGACAGAAGAAGCATAGCGTCAATTACGCTTTCAGAAACGATAAGAGTCCTTGATGACTCAACTTTATTTTACCCAGACTAACACAGAAGTTGCCTGATGTCACCCAGAGTGTGAATTTACGACCAAGCAGTGAAAAATCACTGTTCAAGTGAAATACATGAAGCATGTGTAAAGACTCACTGTAGAACTTTGACCATGGCCTTTAAAACATTTTTTTGGGTGTTTTATTATATATGAAGACTCTTACTTCTTTTCTGAGTGACAAATATTAGGATGAATCTCGTTGGACCCAGAACACCCCACAGCCTGATGGTCTTTACTGAGGTCAAACACCTTGGTTCCCCAAAAGAAAAGGTTAATAAAAATATAGTTTTCATTTATTTGTTGGCTGTACTTGAAATTTGGTAACGTTTAATCATGATTTATACAGAAACTCTGTCAACACAGTGAAAACGTAACAAACAACACCAAAGAACAGGTTTAAAACTGCTTCTTTTTTTTTTATCAAGAAATATTTCTTGTTGAACAAAACTGAACTGAATTTATGTCTCAGCCATCAAGAGTAGTGCACATTTTTCATGTAGCCGTTTGGCGAAATGGGTTGCCCGTTCCTGCCTTAGTGAATTCTTCTGTTTTACCCTTGATGTAGAATCATTTAACTATCACTTATTGCTTAGTTGAGGTAAGAAGAGGATTTTCAGCTCCTCAGATCTCTACTAGGTGTAAGATTTTATGAATTAAATTTATGCTTAGAGAGAGTTAGAGAGAGAGAGTGAAGTGTGATCCAAAGCCTTTAAAAGCAATAAGATGGCTAGTTAAACCGAGAGGACTTAGAGCTTGTAATAGTCATGTGGTGACACATAAAAACTTTATTAGTTAGTTCTCTGTTTGGTTATCTATTAGGTAAAGAAAAGAGTCTAAGTGAGCCACACCTTTGTGGTTGCAGCGGCAGCTGCTTCTACAAACAAACATTCATCACTCTAAAGGAGAAGTGGAGGCGGTCCGACACCGACTCTTTCATCGAGCCCACAGTTTCCTCCTCACCACAAACCACGCTAACCTCATTGATCACTATGCCTACCAGTTTGCCATTCATTCACATGCAGGTATTTTCACTTTTGCTGTCTGTTGTAACATATTCAATAGATAATAAATAGATTTAATTGATTAAACTTGATTTCGGTTTTGTTCAATAATAAGGATCTCTTGATAAAAAGCAGCTTAAAACCTCTTTTTTTTTTTTAAAATACACTGTTCTGCATTACTTTATTTCTCTGGAAATCATGATGAAATCACTCTTTGATTTGGTGTAAAAGACGGTGAAAGTCTTGTTTGCGTCTCCTCCAGGTGCTCATGATGGGCGAGCCCTTCTTCGATTGTCAAATCGGCTTCGTCGGCTGTCGAGCGCTCTGCCTGAAGAGCATCATGGGAGTGCGAGATTTTGAGGAGAACATGAATCGTCGTGAAGAGGTTGAAGAAAAGTGTTGTGTTTTATGACCACTCCACTTAGTTTTCTCTGTGACTCCTGGCGTTAATGCGTCTTCTGTAACCTTGCGGTTTCCCTGCAGGATGCGGTTTTCTTCCGCTGCGGAGACAGCCTCAGCAGCAAAGGAATGACCTACCTCACCAACTCCCTGTTCGACTACCGCAGTCCAGAGAACAACGGAGTCAGGGCCGAGTTCATCCTGGACGCCGCTACACACAAGGTCACAAGAAAAAAAAAACAAAAAAAAACACTTTGGCTAAAATGTATGGTTAAAAAAAAAGGAATTCCTCAAAGTATCCAGTGTGTAGAACAGAGGATAACAACTAAATCAAAGAGCTGAAGGTGGGCAGATGGTTTTAAACAAGGTCACCGTCCAAGTCAGCGGATGTCCTACAGATGTGCTGACAGCTTGTGTTGTTTAACCAACAACAACACTGTGAAATAATGTCTGAAACTCAGCCACACTTGACCTGTACTTATTTACACAGTCGTCACCAAGCGGACGATCTACAGAAGTGAGACTGGAAAGCCCAATAACAAAACAAATTCCAGCTCGCTCATTAGAGGTGATGTATTACAAACGATATATTGTACAAATAATCTTGCTCAAACACTGTCAATTCTTGGCGAGCACAGTAGATAAACACAGTAGTTTATCTTAGCCGATAAACAATAATCTGGCCTGATCACTTATCTTTCATCTGGAAAAGTGATACCGTTTGCAGCTTGTGGCATTTTCATTGCTACTTAATTATTCTGTTCTTTTTCTTTTCACTGCTTTTTATTTGTGGAGACATTTCAGTGTAAACCTGCATTACCTGTGTCAGTTACTGAGCTGCAGAGGAGGAATGTCTCCGCTATCTTTAGTAGTGGTGTTAAAGCCGTTGTTCCTGATAAGTCCCCGCTCCCCTCATCAGCCCTCGCAGCTCGAGTGCCGACGGTGTTGACTCTGCTGAGAAATGTTCGTGACCCTCAGTGAAGCGACTGTTTGGACATCCATCCATCCATTCGGCCATACTCGAAAGTCCAGCGCTCAAAGGCTCAGTGTTAATTCATTAGCGATTTTGAAACCAGCGTGGCTTTGATCCAAAAGCATGCTGGAGCCATTAGAGGTCCCCTAATAAATATTACTCATTAACCCGTTTCCCTGATAAGCCTCTCCTCAAATCTTTAGAAAAGGTGGGCTCGGTCCAGGGTGTGGTGTTAAATCAGTGTGAGGGGCCTCTCTCATTGTTTCTTGCTTGCACACTCATTCTAAACTGTTGAACATGGCTTGGAGTGTGATAGAAGAGGCAGATCCCAGGTAGAACAAAGCTTATATAAAAGTATGTTTTCTAACATCAAGTCCTCATAATGGTCATGGATAAAATTCAAACCCTGCACAGCGGTTCAGTAGCTCTATCGCCGGGGTTTGAACCCTGCGTGACCTGCTTGCTTTTTTTATTCGCTGCAGTTTGGACGTTGCCCCCGGGTCAGGTGAACTCTCCTCAGGGGGATCTCAAGGGACCCCACAGTGTAAAGAAAAAAGTTGGGGTGGTATCTAAACTCTCAGGCGCCCACAGCTCTGGAAATGCGTGTGTTTATTTTGAAGTGTCAGGCCTGTAACAAACTGTTGATCCATCCAGGGTGTGTTTTGGTTCCTAATGTATTTGTAGTTGGATTGGCAGCAGCCATGAAAAAAAAAAAAAAAAAACGGGGCCAAATGGAGCCACAGTTTCTTTCCTCTTTATTTTGTTATTGAGTAATTTCTAAAAGTCTTTATAAAGTCTGTTAATGTTTGATTATTTTTTTTTTTGAACTGGCTATTCTGCTGGCAGGTGATTTCTCAGTAACTTTCAAAAGTGGGAACAAACAAAAGTTATTTGATCGAAGGGGAGCATTAATGTCTCTTTTGATCATGGAGGTTGTGGAGTTCTGGTTTACAAAGTGAGACATGTAGATGCAAACATTGAATAAATGCCATTGTAGTCCAGTATGAGTGATCCTAACGGCCCGGTAAACCCTTTGGTGTCCGCCTGAAACAGATCACTGCTCAATAACTCTTTTTATCTCTGAATTGACCTCCATTGCCGTATCCAGCTCGACCTCAGTCATTGCCACTCTTAAAGGGTATCGGCTTGTTTGCTCCCCGACCGCCTCGTTTACCAAGCTCCGCTTTTGTTTGGCAGGAGACCTACACGGAGATAGCAGGCATGCAGCGCTTTGGTGCTTTCTACATGGATTATCTCTACACAATGGAGAGCAGCATCGACAAAGGTATTGTCTAATTCGTCACCGCTTCTCCCTCGCCCTCCGCCTCTGTCGCGCTCGGCCCGCTCTCTCCTCTCTCCTCCTCTCTGTTGAACAAGCCCCCTGGAGACTCAAAGAAAGAGCTTGTCTTGTTTCAGTCGCAGCCACCTGGTCCTTGACCCTCTCTGTCCTCACTCTCACCCCAAACTTACCTTGAGGGCAACTGTCAGAAGTGTTTAGTCTGCGCTGACACGTATTTGAGTTTCTCTCTCTCGCTCTCTCTCTCCACGTTGCCTGTTGAAACACTGTTTTCTCTCCGTCTCTTTACCTGTAAGCTCTTGAGAAAGTGAATAGGCCCTCCTGGCCTAATGAGATGTCACTCTTGCTGGCAGAAGCCTTAAGATGGGCAGGGTTCCTCATTCCTCAGCTACACTCAAGAATGTTTATTCATGTCTGAAAGATCTGAGGTTCCCATTAAGAGATAAAGCGTGCTACCTTCATTGTGTAATGTTGCATTCGGCTAAACAGGTGTCTTTGTGCTTCGGAGCGATGCGGAGCATTTTATTTCTGTGCTGCCGGGAAGCCTCTATCACGGAGGTGACGCCTGACTGGCTCGCTCCAGTTCTGGGATTAGTTAAAATCTTTAACAGTTCATAAAACGATGACATTGAAATGTGCAGGAATTGAGAGTACAGTAGCAGATTTTATGGATTTTATGGAGTGATATGTTTTTTTTAAGCGCCACAAAAATCATCTACTTGATAATTCGATTTATTTAGAGTCAATAACTACACCTGTGCGGTTTGGCTTGCCTTCATTTCCCCTTCCTCCGCCTCAGCGGTCCTCTGACTAGGCGATTGTTTCCTCTCGCCGCTGTCAGCCACAGATCGAAATCTAAATTAAAACAAAACATTGATCGTGTCGTCCCGAGCTGTCGAGGTGTCTCCCTGACAGCAGGATCAGTGTCAGTCTCCCCTCCTGCCAGATAGCTGCGGTTACTCTCACCAATTGGAATGCTTCTGTTCTGTCAGCGTCTCTCTTCTCGGACTCGGACCGGTTCCAGTGTCAACCAGAGAAATGAGTTTGCATCGCCACAGGACTAACTTAAACTCTGAGTCAACCGAAATGCTAACCCACCCAGGTCACGCTCACCGTCGACTTCACATTAGAGTAATGCTGCAGATTAAAACCCGCTTTTATTTTTTTCTTCTTTTTTTAATTTTTTTGGAAATCGAGACACTTTTAAATCGTCTAAATCCCAGCTAATTTCAGCCTTCTCATCATTCCACTGACCGTTCTAACTGCAGCCATATGGTAGATATTAGGCCTAATCCACTGCAGCCAAATCTCACTGAAAGGAAGAGGAAGTGGCATTGCCTGTTGCCCTTTATACTTTTTTAAAATTTCAGTGGGAGCTGCACCCCCGTTCCTCAGTTCATTCAGCGGAGGAAAGAAAGAATAAAAGAAGAAAGAAGTGAGATTCACAGTTTTGGTTCTGGGCTGTAAGGCTGTGCAGTGGTGGAATGTAATGGGAATAAAGCAAGTTGTGACCCTTTGTCCTCTTCTTCCCTCACTGCCATTCATCCACCCCCTTCTTTTATTTTTAATTTCTCCCTTTTTATTGCTGGGGAGCCGGGTCTTTTAAGTGGACCTCTGGAACAGGGGCCTGCGATGAATGAAGGGACAGCTGTGTGAGAGGAGTGGACATTTGGAATATTCATCATTCCAGCGGTTCACGGCTTTGTGAACTGCTCCCTGCTGCTGCATTACACCAGAACTATCCTTGTTGCGCTTTCGCCCAACTGAACACTGAAAATTTTTCCTGATACCTAATTAAGAAATGAGATATGGGGAAAATTGTAGCTTCTTTATCAAAAACAACAATTTGTTTACCTTTTGTCGCTCTGCATTTCAGTTTCCTGCTGCAAACAGCTGGAAACATCTGCAACAGAGCTTCAAAGTTTCTACATTTATTCCACACATATTCCACCATACAACCATTTGATTTCTTTCTCAATACATATCAATACAAAAACTGTAAATACTACTTCCTTTTTGTTTTAAGAAATATGTAACTTGCATGTGTTTCTTTGTTGCTTTTTTCTTTGTTCCTACTTGATGCCTCTTGACCAACAAGTCATTGTATACCTGGTAAAATAAAACATCTGATGTCACTTATATTAGTACATTAAGCTTGACAGTATGTTAATGTTGTAGAAATTGATTAATCCCATCGTTTGTGGCTTTGATGCTTTTGTTACTCATAACTGTGTGAATGTGTGTGTTTGCTTGCAGACTCTCAGGACTTCTCTGTGGTGAATGCTGAGGAGGTTGTACCCGTGGTTCAGGAAACGTCCATCAAGAGGCTGGTGGTTGGACCTCTGGACGTTCGATTGCACAGCAGCGCCGTCCACCGCATCTTCAAGATGGTCACGTGTGCCATGGACCACGAGTACGAACCGTACTGCAAACCACAGCGAGGTGCGGCATTGCACACTCACACATGAATGACCACAGACACACAAAATGCAACAGAAATTTGGGGTTTTCACTTGTCGTGTAAGGGAAATTGCTTTGGTATTTTTTAGCTGCTTGGATCGAATTTTGTCCTCTAAAATGTTAATGAAGTAAAAACACAAATCAAGCAAAGCAAACAGCTCATTCAGTATTCGTACAAATGTTTTAATGGAACCGAGGAAGCCGTGTGTGAATGCAGCCTCAGAGTTTTTCCCCAGCGCTGCCTCGTGTTTTCACCGTTCTGTTTCTGCCAGGGATCAGAAACTGCAGCAGTTTGCACTTTATAGTATCCTCATCCCAATGTTATTTCCTTGCACAACCCATCCTTCAACACACACAGCTGTGCATGAAAGTGGTGACCTTTCGGGCCACACGAGGGAGGTTAAGCCAAACACCTTTTGTTAGTGATCATCCCTGCATAGCTATTGATGAGCTCATGCCTTGGATGTTGTGAAAGAGAACATGGAATGTGTGCCTGTGTGTAATATCTGTAGCAATAACTCTTCTGCAAAAAAAAAAAAAAAACGATTTCTGTGAAAGGATAACATCCGCAGGTTTCGGTTGTTTTAGCATCTGTGATAGATAATGGCTGATGGAGTAATTACTGCGGAGGTTCGTGTCTGAAGTCAGTAGGTCACTGGGATCCTTCCTGTTTCTAAATGCGTCTCGGCTCT